>NW_027142355.1:28808752-29008752 GCF_026170545.1 Melanerpes formicivorus | reverse complement strand
AATTCAAAACAAGGAATAAAAAACCACACCCCTCAAAACAGAAGAAAAGTGTGATCTTAGAACAGCTTCCAAGTATCCTATCCTCTTTCAAGATGTGTTTTGAGAAGTTAATTAAACACAATTATCCAATGTGTTTCTGTCAAATAGGAGATGCAACTCAGTAACCTAGGTGGGGTTTGTTCCCCCCGCCTCCCCCCAATTTCTTAACTGGACTTGTAGGTTTGTTTAAATTGCAGTAAAATGTATTTCCTTCCCTGCATTGACTCATTTATACCCATGGCTTTTTATCTCCACCTTTAGAATGGCAGCTTTTCTGCTGGGCTTTCTTACCACTGAGGCTGATTATTGTTTACTTTAGAAATTCAAAGAGATGTGATGCACTGCAAGCTTCCAGTGGCCAGACTCCCTGGAGAGCTTGAGGTTTACAGATAAATTGGTGCTACCCATTACTAAATACAACCTCTTGCATGCTTACCTGCCTGGCAGCTGTGGAGCATATGCTAGCAGGGGTCTCTGAGCTCCAAAGAACCCTTTGATAACTATGCCAACAAAAAGCCACTACTGGTTCATTCCTACTTAGCTATGCTGATCACCAAATATGTGGATGTAGGCAGACAGCCCAGGATCTGGCTATTTCTTTTCCACTGGGGAGAAAACAGTCAGGGCTTCATTTACTCCTCTACACCTGGGTCTTAGGTTCAAAGAATCTATTCAGTTCAAGATAAAAGTTATTCCAAGCTATAAGAACAAGCATTGTTCTTTGAATAAGTGCATAGGATATTCACCAGTAACAATGTTTGGAGAAATTTCTATGCACAGACTGGTTGATTAAGCATTTTTAAAACTGCCTGTTCCTATACAGCACTCTACAATGTTATACCTCACAGTACTTGTTTTCATAAGCCTTCACAGGGGCCGATATACTTCTGAAGAATATTCAGTAAAAGAGAACTTGAGTATCCTTGAGAACTAGATTCAGCCTCACAGATGCAACCTGCATTGTGGAACTGTGTTGTATCACACTCCAAGGTTAAACTAAAGTTGGCCTTCACATCAGTAGTGCAGTTAAGGTGATACTATCATAGGGATTTTATTGTACTTCCCATACTATTTCAATTTTTTATTAATACCTGGCTTCTGAAGTGTTTGCATAGAATCATAGAATTGTTAGGGTTGGAAGGGAACTCAAGGATCATCTAGTTCTAACCCCCCTGCCACGGGCAGGGACACCTCACACTAGATCAGGCTGCTCAGAGTCACATCCAGTCTGGCCTTAAAAAGCTCCAGGGATGAGGCTTCCACCACCTCTCTGGGCAACCTGTGCAAGTGTCTCACCACCCTCATGGGGAAGAGCTTCTTCCTAACATCCAATCTGAATCTACCCATTTCTATTTTTTTTCCATTCTGCCTAGTCCCATCATTACCTGACACCCTAAAAAAGCTCTCCCCAATTTTTTTGTAGCCCCCTTCAGATACTGGAAGGCCCCAATAAGGTCTCCTTAGAGCCTTCTCTTCTCCAGACTGAACAGCCCCAACTCTCTCACTCTGTCTCTGTAGGAGAGATGCTTCAGCCTCCTAAACTTCCTCTGGACACACTCCAGAACATCCAGATCTTTCCTGTAGTAGGGGCCCCAGAACTGGATGCAGTACTCCAGGTGGAGTCTCACCAGAGTGGAGTAAAGGGGGAAGTCTCCTCCCACCCCAGGTGTGGCCACTTTGCCCTCCCCACCCACTCCCCTTTTTAATCCCCGCCAGGAGAGGCAGAAGCTCCAAGCTGAGCCCATCTGGGCTGAGGGATCCTCCTCTCATCACTGGTGAGTGCCCATGGTGCACACTGGGTGATGGTGGTGGTGACAACAAAGGCCGGGGGGCCTGGTGGCCCCCCGGTTAGGTAGGAAGACTGTTGATTGTTCCTCCAATATAGAATCACAAATTTGTTAGGGTTGGAAGGGACCTCAAGGATCATCAAGTTCCACCCCCCCTGCATGGGTAGGGACATATCACACTAGATCAGGTTGCTCAGAGCCATATCTATCCTGGCCTTAAAAACCTCCAGGGATGAGGTTTCCACCACCTTCCTGGGCAACCTGTTCCAGTGTCTCACCACCCTCATGGGGAAGAACTTCCTCCTAACATCCAATCTGAATCTACCCATTTCACACAAAGAGAGAGAGAATGCCTCAGAAAACTAGGGGCTGTTTTCTAGTAACAGCTTCCTGCCCTGATCACAGAGCACATAAGTGATTTCAGAAGTCTGCTATTGAATGAGGGAATCAATATGAAAAATCCCCAAGGACTGAGAGCAAGTTTCCTTACTGATCTAACTTTGTAGTAGAATATGACCTGGAAAAATAAATTATAAAAAAAAAAAAAAAACAACCCACCCAAAAAAACCACCAAACAAACAAAAAAACCCACCCAATAATGAACCAAACAAGCAACCCAAGAAAACAATAACAACAGAAAAGACAATAGAAAAATAACTTCCAAAAAGTACAGAATGGAACACTTTAACATGTTTCAGTGACATCTTTAATTATCCAAATAAGGACAGAATACAGTGATACCCTTAAAATCCTCTGTTTATGATGGGAGTAGGAACAGTCTACTAAGGTGTTTATTGTCGAAATCTCCCTGATGGTTCCCGCAGAATATTCTGCTTCATGGAAATGCCAGAAAGATCAAGGACTATGGCTACATCATGCTAGCAGCAGCCAGCTGACAACTCTGTTAGCTTTGGCCACTAACAGTTCTTTCAACTAGTGGCATATCAATTGTACACTCCAGTCATACATTGCACTTATGACATCTCCTTCCCCCCAGGGTTATTTAATCTAGCCTGGACCTGCTGCATTCATCCCACTTACTTTTCTCTTCCCCTTCTAGGTCGTACTCCCTAACTCTTCCTTCTTTGGTCAGGAACATGTTGCTCAGGCACTCCAGCTAATTTTCCTCATATTTGCCTGCTGTAACAAAGATATTTCACTCAAAGTACACACTAGCTGTCACTTGTATCCAGCACTCTATTCCTCTGCAGAGAACATATCACCCATGATAGTTAAGCCAGCTGTCATTCATACACAGCACTTCCAACTTGATATCTAGGGCATGTCACTCATACATTTCAGCTGTCCCTTACACCAGATGTCCTTTAAATCTAGCACACTATTCCTCTATCTACTACATGTTTGTGTTCGTTACTGCTGTCCATTTTCCCTATCACTTTCCTCTCCTGTTTAGTAAATGTCATTCAGTTGTTCACTCCATCTTTTTCACTAAGTAATCCCTTTTGTATATGTATATGCTAGCTCCCTTTAAAACTGTATTTTACTTGTACATTATGGCTGCCTCTTGTACCTAACACTTTGGTTTAGATTTGTAAGAGTGATTTAGGTGCCTTAATGAGTGTCTAAGCATGTAGTTTAATACTTAGACATCATTACTACTTTAAAATCCCCTAATTTGGCAGGTGTCTATGACAGACTAAGTTTTCTTTGGTGAAACCCTTTAGGTATCCAATTTTCAATAGCTGAATATGAGCAAAATATCTCTTGCTTAGGCCGTGTTGGATTTCTTGAAGCACCAGTTCACAAGAGATTCACAAATCATGTGCTTTACCACCTTTCTTACTTGACAGAACCACCACAAGGATCTTCAGTGAGAGACTGGAACCATAGATTTTAATCAGGCATATATTTAGATTCTCCTTTCTCCTTCACCTTCTTCAATCTGTGATTTAACATGAAATCATTCCTGCAGTGGAAGAGTATCCGTATCCTAACCAAGGGATGGCACTGACTTTTAAAATATTCTTTCCTGTTTAATCCTCCACTTTAGGATTTTTAATAGAAGAGTAACTGCAAGTGATAGAGTGAGATGTGAACTTCTGACTTGCAGATTGCCTTGTGGTTATATCTTTCATTAAGAATGTAAGCTCAGACAAACTAAGGTTTTTCAAGAACTTTGCCAAGGTCTCGTGGCTGCATGCCCTCATCATCAAGTGGTACTAGACTGGGTCCTAGTATTTTGCGTTCCCTCATCTCTTTGTGAAAAAGAAGTTGCATCATTTAAGCACTTCAGTGCAGGAGACAGGTCACAGCTAAGAAAGTTGTGAGCAGACACCTGATAAAAAGTGACAATCCCTTCAGCTCCACTACTCTTCTTTGTTTCCTGCTATCTAGCTTCTGGTTCAGTTTTCTTCCACTGACACAGAGAATAGCATGACTCAAAGAATGCCACTGTCTGGCAATTTTTTTGAAAATTACATGTCACAGTGTTAAGTCCTTCTTGAGAATTTAACCCTTCATCTGTATTGTGAAATGCATAGCCCCAGGGAGGCTAGAATCCTTAGCTGTATGTTTCCTTGTCCAAAACTCATCATTTGAGTTGTGACTGCAGTTCACTACTTGTGTTCAACAAAGTGGAACTTCATTTAGCAACTTAAATGGTATCACCCTGATATTCAATGCCCTTGTTTAAAACTTTATTTCTAAAGACTAATTTTCTCTGAATTTTCCAAATGTCTCCTTGAACTCCTTTTCTTCTGTTTTTTTCTAACTTCTTTAAATATTATTTTAAAAAATATATTTGCCTTCTTTATTGGAATACTGGTCAGAAGTTGCAGGGGTTTAACTGGGTTCTGCAGAATGAGCTCTGTGGCAGCAGGTCCTGAACTAACTTGGGCTGTTCATAGCCTGGTCAAGTGCCCTGAAACAAGTGTTAGCACTCCATGTGCCAAAAATTCATCCAGAGATAGGAACATATGGTCCCTCTGCCAAAATGTGTTTAAGAAAAGCCATCTGCTGCTGTGTGGAGGAAAGGGAGGTTTTAAATGGAAGAAGACAGGCTGGAGACAGGTGAAGACATGCTCTTTGAAGGAGGAGCTCTATGCCAGGGGTCACCTCTGAGGCACACAGGTAACTCATGCCTGTTACTCATGTAACTCAAGCAGGGAAACTCCTTGTCATCGATTGACTTGAACCTGCTGCTGTTATTCATACCATGCTGCAGTCATGCCAGCCTCAAAAACATCAAGTTGCTAACTGGAGCAAAGTATTATGGGACTTGAAGTTCAGTTTGCAACATGGGAGGCTTCCTATTCCAGTTGCTGCTTCCGGGTTCCAGGGTTTTGGGTGTTGATCTTTTCTGAGGTGACAGGGGGGCAAGGAGGGAAGGGGGAGTACTTTTCTGTCTTGGGCTTTTGGGTCACTTGCTTCTGCTTGCTGCTGCTTTGCACCATACTTTTTCTTCAAATAGTCTAAGGAAGTTATGCATTTTGTACTGTTTATCTGATTTTGATCAGTAAACTCTATTATATCCTTTTTTCTTTCTTTTTCTCAGTCCTGAGTTTTTGTGTGTACCTTTTTCCTCACTTTTGCTTTGGAAAAATAGACAGGTTAGCCCCCTGGTTTGGTTTGACTCATTTTGTTCTGATTCAAACCATTACAGCCCTGAGGGATTTCAGCTATGTGTGGCCTGTGCTGGGACAGAGACAGGCCTGAGGTTCTGCACCCCTGGACAGCTCATGCTGGAGCACAACATCAATAAGAAGCAAGGTTCTGCTGAATACCACCATCAAATAGAGCCCCCAGTCTCCTCTACTCCAAAACACCTCATCAAAGGAACTGAGATGGACTAAATGCTATCTATGGAAAAAATAGGGGCAGCTGATGCTGGGAAGGGAGGAAGAGGAGTGTTTGACTGAAGGTGACCCTGCTGAAAGGGAAAGGAAAGAGTTTACTTAATTCTCTTTATTTGTTTACAGTACCTTTTTTCCTCAATGCCCAATTCAATAATGTATAGCTTGTGTTTCTTGTCAATAAATGAATTAAAATTCCCAGACTCAAGATTGTTTTGCCTGTGTTGAAGAGAATGACATATTTCTGTAGCAAAAATAAGTGTACAGTAAGAACAAACAAACCAAAAATTACAATCTTTCCCCTTTTTAAGGAGAAATATCCTTCTACGCAAAAGATGTGGACCATTTTAGGGAAGTTACCAGAGCATTTAGTACAGTCAAGATCTGAATTCCTCTGTGCCCTTTGAAATTGCAGAATGTGACATGCTTTAAAACAATTGTTTAAAGAAGCACATGTGCTGCTAGATACTAATACACCTGTATTAGTGTGAAAGGATCTTGTGAAATAGTCTGATAAATGCAGATGCCTATGTTCTTCCTGAAATGCAGTGTTACCTTGATTGCTTCACGAAACCAAACCTGTCTCAGTATTGTCTGCTGATATCTATGAAACTGTAATGCACTTGAAGGCTATGGGCTTTTTGTGTTGTCAAAACTGCTTTTGAGGATCTGTATCTAGATTGCTGTTTCTCAGCTCTGATTTTTACAAGACAAAGTTTCCCACTACACAGAAGCCAATGTCTGTCTTGGTAAGGCTTTATTTTGACATCTGAAGCAGTGAAAAAAATCTTTATGCTTGCTTACTGGTTTTAGTTGAATGTGTCCCTTCACAAATAAACCTTTACTTCTAACACAAAAACTTATCCTACAAAAATTACTACAGGATTTTCCAGTGAAATCACTTGCTGTGTAATCAGGTTCCAAAAAATTCCGCAGTGAACGCCTAAGAACTAGGTGGTATCATATCCCTTAACATCCTTATAAATGGATAACATTAGAATTATTTCATTGAATATGTTTATGGAGAATAAGGTCTCTGCACCTGGGGTGGGCTCTCAGGGGTGCTGACAACACTACTGAAGTTGATTGCCTTAAAAACAAATACACATGGTTTTAGTTTATGTCTGGCTGTAACTTACTAAATATATTTACAGGCTCAGTCCTGCAACTGGCTGCATGAATACAATTGTATCCATGTGTGGACTATGGCAAAGGAGAAAAGACAAATGATTTTCCTTATATGGACTTTTCCCAAATCTGCAGTAAGCAATTATGGATGAAAAACTATTGCCCCTTTGTTTGTCTTTTCCTCACACTGAAGGTCATCACACTGTCTGCTGTTGATCTGCAGGGGTTATGACCTTTGGCTGGCCATCCCTTGCAGGGAAGAATGTGCATGCCTCAAAGTGATTTTTACAGTATTCCCTCATGGTTTCTATTTGTCACCAGCAGAGATTACTATCTTCCTGGAGCATGTTCCTTGTTGACCAAAACCAGAAGCAATCTCCACTTATGTCAGGAGCTGCTACGATAGCCCTTGTCAACAAACCACAAGGTTTGGTCACTGTTGCAAAGTTTCAGTCTGGGCTCAGTAAAGTTGTTGTTTGGCTGGGTTGTTTTGTTTTTGTTTGTTGTTGGGCTTTTTTCTAAGGACATAGCCTTTTCTTGGCTGTAAATTTTCCCTATCTCTCATTTCTGCCAAATTAGTGAATTGGACACATACCAACTTTTAGGATGAGCGTGAGCCTGTTGAGAAGTTTCATTATCTATATTGTACCAAGTGCATCAAGGCCTCTATCCTGTCTGAGGCAAGATAATTTGAAAGGACAAAATCAGTTATAAACCTTGTTAACACTAGTAAAAATATGCAGGTTCTAATTGTAGACCAGTACTTGACCCTGCAAGTTGCAGATCACCAATTTGTCTACCTTTGATAATGATCTTTCTTAATGTGTCCTGTAGTAATTTCTCTGCTTTCTAACCACTATTAGACAAAATTAAGATGCACCTGCATACTTAGAAATGATGTGCAGCTGAATATTTTAAGGAATATCCAAAGGACTTTTTGGACTTAAATAGATAATGTTCATAAAGCTAGGGATTCACAGACTAAAAATAACCAGGAAGGAAGAACTGGAAAAGTTCTGGGCAATTAATTTTTACATAGATTCTAGGCATAATATTCAAGCATACATGGGAATCAATATGTGAATATTTCGGGAGATTCCAATTAATAATTAAAAGTGAGCTTATTAAAAATAGTCCATGCTTAAAAAAAATATAATCACTTTCTATGTTGTAATTACTGACCCAGATCTCACCACTTATCCATGTAAATGGAGTTTAGGTCCGTATGTAATGGTACTGAAATGTAAGGGTCTCTGCATAAATATAGGGTTCAATCAACATGGAGCAAATCATAGCAATGAAGCCTGCATAGATAGAAGCACCATGGATATGGACTGAAATAAGACATTACACAAAGTGCTACCTAATACAGATTTACTGACTTGGAGATAAATACTCATTAAAAGTGATAGATTTCAAATAGGTTGACAAAAGTGAGAAGAAAGTAATTACTAGGGTAAGGCCTCTCAGGGGAGAGCATTATCTAGGAATGTCAGGCAGCATCACTGTGGTCACTACTGGAATCCGTCTTATTTCTAATGACAACTTTGTTATCTCAGCCATGGAAAGTACAGAAGCTTTGCTAATTGTGCTTGGGCACAAAAAGCAGTTTTTTTGAAAGGATTAAAGCGAGTTGTCCTGCCCATTATGCAGATGCAACAGATATTTTCAAAGGTAAAGGTGACATGCCAACAGATTGCTCTCCCTTGCCACCACAGTTGAAGTACCCAAGTACTTTATAAACACATTTCTGCCAAGAGGATTTTCAAAGTATTCAGTCTGTGTTCTTGTGTTCAAACAAAATATTGATGCTGGTTAACAAATTGCTTGAATCTCTGTTGTAATTTGAAATCCACTAAACCCACAAGTGCCATTTTTTTAAATGTAGGGAAATGTGTCCTTTTGAATCTCATACTGGAGATAATGCTCTGACCCTGTTTGCAGCCTGGTATCTCTCAAATTCCCAAAGAGATGGCTAGGTATTGGAATACAGGTATGTCAGGGCAGCAGAGCATCTATTCAAAAGAAAATTATTGTCTCTTAGTAATAAATCATAGAACCAACCAGGCTGGAAAAGATCTTTTAGATCATCAAGTCTAACCTATCACCCAGCACCATCTAATCAACCAAGCCATGGCTCTAAGTGCTTCATCCAGTTGTTTGGGTTTTTTTAAACGCTTCCAGGGGATGGTTACACCACCTCCCCAGGCAGCCCACTCCAATGGCCAATCACTACAAGCCAAGTATGGCTGATGTATCAGCTTTCTGAAGCACATAGATTGAAACAAAACAAACCCCAAAACCAAACAAAAAACAGGTAAGCACCTGAAATGTGATTTATGAAGAAGTTAAACGTTTACACCAAAAATTGTTACTTCTGAAATTGATTAGACCGATTCTTGTTTCTACCTAAGTATTATAATTGTCCATGAACAGAACTATGGCCAGCTTGAATGGGCTAAGTATGTTGGTCCATAAAATTCAAAATTAATGAATAAATAAAAATCAGACTCCACCAAACTACATGTTGTCTCAGTTCAGAGAAACTCTTGTAAATATTTGTGCGTAACAAAATGCACAGTGATCATAGACATTTCCTACAAAAATTGTGGACAGTGGAGGGGAGGTGAGATCAGAGGATTTTATGTAGGCACATAAAATCCAATGGCTGTTCTAGTGCAGTCCTTCTCTCATGAGAAATTGCTCTATAAATTTGCTACCCAATTGAAAACTGTACTTCAGAGCAGGAGAAGAATTTCAGGCTATGACTGCCAACCTCATATAAGTTCTGGAGTCAGTGCCTAAAATGAGAGGGTGGTGGCACTCGAGATACAACCATATTCCCTATTAGCTCTCTTAGGTTTGGTTCCTTGCATTTCTTGACCTTCCTCTTACTTGGTAGTCCTGTGGTTGCAGATGTAATTTTTTAGTGTCTGACTCTGAATTCAGGCACCAAATATAGACTCAGGAAATCACTTCATAAAGGATATGCATGGCACAGGTGTGTAACGGCATGCCCAAGAGAAGGACTACATGGTAGAACATGACTGAGTAGCTGCAGCTAAAACCTCAGGCAGTATTATCATTGACACTGACAGTTCTAGTTAAAGTTTAAAACACTTGGAGTTAATTTGTGATTTGAGCTAATTAAATTCATAGGTCCATAGTTACTATGGCTTACTTAAGAAATGATAAACTGTTATGCTTCAAGAAAGGAATCGTGTTAACTTTTTTCCCCATTTTTTCCACCTCTTGGTGCAGATGGGGTAAGTACTGCTTAAGCTAAAGCCTTCAAAGTGTCAGCTGTGAAGACAAAAATTGTAGCTATATAGAGGGTATGTGTCATAAGACTACTTGGGAACTTTAAGGCCCCATAACTCCATGTCTAAGTTATACCCAGCTGTATGAAGAGCTTGATCAACAAAGCTCCATATATCCCATCAGTGCATGTACTTGAAGAGACTTCTAAAAGTCGGCAAGCATATAGGATGCTGAAAGAACAGATAGAGGGGTCCTAGGGGGATTGTTCAGTAATGTTTCATGTCTGGAAAGTACCCAAATACCGTTGCAGATGTCACTCTTGGGCATCTTTCTGTTTAGCATTTAGAGTTAAATCCTCACAGAAGACTGATATTCTACATTGTAGCTCATAGTGTTTTAAGTACTCAGTTACTTATACTGAAATACTGGGCTCCAAATTAAAGATCCAGAGCTTTAGTACAGACTGGTGCTGCAATCACTGTAGACAATATGCTGAACAGATAGCTCTTCTAATTTAAGAAAAATGGTAAATGGATTGCCAGGATGTAAGTTCTTCTAAGCATATCCAGCAGCCAGTCCTGGCATCCATGGAGAAATTTACAGGTGATAACCTCAGCAGCTTGAGCTTTAAGTGCTAATCCTTAGCAAGCAATCCGAGAGTTAGGTACCTACAGTGGCAGTTAATGTCACTGTGCTTTTGTGAATATATGTCTGAGTCCCTGAAAGAGTCTTGGCCTGAACCAAAACGCATCTTCAGAGTTATTTTCATTGGCCTCTTCCACTCCAAACATGCCAATTTTCATCAACTCTATTGAGACCGTGGTAGGGCTGACTGTCCAGCTGCAGTCCATGGAGGATGCTAGGCTATAGCAAGTGGATGACGAAAGAGGAGACCAGGCTGGAGCAAGTTTTCTGGAAAAAAATGTGGCCTCACAGAGGAACCTACACTGGAGCAGCCTATTCCTGAAAGACTGCAACCTGTAGAAGAGACCTGTGCTGGAGCAGTTTGTGAAGACCTGCATCCCATGGGAAGGACCCATGTTGGAGAAGTTCATGGAAGACTATCGCTTTGTGAGACCCCACACTGGATCAGAGGAAGAGTGTGAGGAGTCCTCCTCCTGCAGAGGGAAGAGCATCAGGAAAAATATGTGCTGAACTCACTACAATTCCCATTCTTTATCCCCCTGTGCTGCTGAGGGGAGGAGGTAGATAATATTGGGAGTGTAATTTAGTCCAGGAAGGAGGGAAAAGGTGTTTTAAGATTTAGTTTTTATTTCTCATTCCCCTACTCTGACTTGAATACCAATAAATTAAATTGATTTTCCCAGGTTGAGTATGTTTTGCCCTAAACAGTAATCAGTGAGTGATCTCTCCCTGTCTTTATCTCAACTTACAAGCCTTGCATTATATTTTCTCTCATGTCTAGCTGAGAAGGGGAGTGACAGAGTGGTTTGGTGAGCAAGCAGCTGGCATCCAGCCAGGGTCAACACATCACAAGAAGATATTTCACATAAATTTTCATGTAAAAGTAAACAAATCTGCATGTGAAATGCAAACAAATGCTACTGTGACAGTAAGAGCATTGCACTGGACAAATGGATGTAAGTGAAGAGATGAGGAGTCTAGTTTATATGGTTGAGAACAGGGAATATTAAAGCAAGACATGATATCAGTCTACAAATACCTAAAAAGAAAGATTATAAAGAGGAGATGCAGGCATTCACAATTTAAAGAAATAGGTAGGATAAAGAAAAATTACTTGAAAATAATGCTGAAGATATTTAGCTTAGTATTTGAAAAAGGCTGTGATCCATAAAAGAGGGCATCAAAACCAGAGTTAAAGTTGTCTTGTGTTTGAGGTTCTGTAAGTAAAACTATTCCTTAATGAAGTAGGAAAGCCCAAACAATTTCATATATGAAAAGACCCTGTGAAATATGATCAGGCAGAGAGGTGCCACTTAGAAGGTGATGAGAGCCAGTGGTTTCTAGCACTGAAGTTGAAACTCCATGTCAGGCTGTGGACTCTATTCAGTGAAGCTAAGTACGGGACAGACATGATTTTTTCAGCAGAAATTCATTATGTTTGGAGCTAAGAATCTATTCATTGCAATGACATAGCTGGGGTAAATTCCTTTCCGTTTCAGAAGGAAAACCTGCCCAGGAGAATATTATTCTTGTAACAAGTTAGCTCAAACATCAAAGCAGGAACTCTGGTTTCTGTAATCTCTTCTGAATTCTATCATGGAAAACAAAACAAAAACAAACAAAAAAAACCCAACCAAAATAACTTAAAAACAAAACAGAAATAGTTTGTTAATATGTAAGATATAATCAGGAGCACTTGTGTTTGAAAAAGTGGATTTTGTTAGCAGTCAGACTAAGTCAGAAAATATTAGGAGAGTCAGATTAGGATCAAAAAAGCATTCTTGGCAGACCTAAGCACTTCAGTGGGGAAGCTCAAATGTGCATACCCCAAACTGATGAGAGAAGAGTAACCTGTAGTTTACAAGCCATTAATTTCATCCATCTTCAGATATATAAATCTAGTTGCATTTCTAGAGCACATATTCTGATTTATTTTCATATCAATAGAATGCAGATAGTGTGCTACCCCATGATGTCAACCAAAATGCCCTGTGTAGGGATAACTGTCAGGTTATCTTCAAATATACAGTCCCATTTCGCTGTGTAATCCACAGCCTTAGATATGTATCTTAGGAACTTTAAATATCTAACTAATGTTATCTCTGGAATATGTCGTGCTAGTTAAGGCAGACCAATACTTAGGTGATAGTGTTGCAGCTGTGTAGGGCAGAGTGGCTCTGGGCATGCACACTGGAGGAACACTGGTATCTAGAGAACTTTGAAACCACAAAGAACATAATTGGTAAGTTTAGATTTCTGCAAATTGCTGTGTAATGTTTTGTTTTATTTTAAACTGAGAATCTGAATGTATATGTTTCTTTCAATGCCATTGGAGGCATGTAATTTCAGCATCTGAAGTTTACCTGCATAATTATCTTTATTCAAATGCCTCAGATTGGTTTATAAAAGCATTTGATATCTTGTATTTGGATAGGTCCTTTATTATTTTTAAATCTAAGATTGACTGATACTTAGGTACTCTCATAAAGCCTTTACAATATTCCTAAAATTGCTTTGAAAACACCATTTTAAATAATGTTTCCTTTCCAGAGCTGGCTTGACCCAAGAACCTTTCTACCCTATCTCTGAAAAAGCACACTATATAACATTCACTCATGCAGATGCACATAAGCAACAGTCATTTTCATGTATATTCTTATTTGTTGATAAGCCTTTGGCAAGTATGTCTCCTGTCAACTAATTAGTAAAAACACTACAGCAGTGTCACTGTCTCAAGCTTGTTCTTAACAGTAGAAATGATAAAAAATCATAGTATCATAGTATCAGTCAGGGTTGGAAAGGACCATAAGGATCATCTAGTTCCAACCCCCCTGCCATGGGCAGACACACCCCACACTAGATCAGGCTGGACAGAGCCTCGTCCAGCCTGGTCTTAAACACCTCCAGGGATGTGGGGCCCCAACCACCTCCCTGGACAACCCATTCCAGGGCTTCGCCACTCTCATGGTGAAGAATTTCCTCCTACACATTCAGCCTGAATCTCCCCACCTCCAGCTTCATTCCATTCCCCCTAGTCCTATCACTACCTGTGATCCTGAAAAGTCCTTCCCCAGCCTTCCTGTAGGCCCCCTTCAGATACTGGAAGGCCACAATTAGGTCACCTCGGAGCCTTCTCTTCTCCAGACTGAACAGCCCCAACTCCTTCAGTCTGCCCTCATAGGAGAGGTGCTCCAGCCCTCTGATCATCCTCGTGGCCCTTCTCTGGACACCTTCCAGCACCTCCATATCCCTCTTGTAATAGGGGCTCCAGAACTGGACACAGTACTCCAGGTGGGGTCTCACCAGAGCTGAGTAGAGGGGGAGGATCACCTCCCTCGACCTGCTAGCCACACTTCTCCTGATGCAGCCCAGGATCTGATTGGCTTTGCAGGCTGCAAGTGCACACTGAGAGCTCATGTTGAGCTTTTTGTCCACCAGCACCCCCAAGTCTCTCTCCTCAGGGCTACCCTCCAGCCAGTCACTGCCCAGCCTGGATTTGTGCCTGGGATTGCCTCGACCCAGATGCAGGACCCTGCACTTGCTCTTACTGAACTTCATGAGGTTGGCTTGTGCCCACCTCTCCAGCCTGTCAAGGTCCCTCTGGATGGCCTCCCTTCCCTCCAGCGTGTCTGCTGCACCACACAGCTTGATGTCATCAGCAAACTTGCTGAGGGTGCACTCAATGCCACTGTCCATGTCACCCACGAAGATATTGAACAAGACAGGTCCCAGGACTGATCCTTGAGGGGCTCTGTTTGTCACTGGCCTCCACTGGGACATGGAGCCATTGACAGCCACTCTTTGGGTGCGGCCATCAAGCCAGTTCCTTATCCATCTAGTGGTCCACTCATCAAACCCATGTGTCACCAGTTTGGAGACCAGGATGTGGTGTGGGACAGTGTCAAAGGCTTTGCTCAGGTCCAGGTAAATGACATCAGTTGCTCGCCCCTCATCTATTAATTTTGTCACCTGCTCATAGAAGGCCACCAGGTTGGTCAGGCAGGATTTGCCCTTGGCAAAGCCATGCTGACTGTTCCAAATCACCTCTTCACTATTCTTTTGAGCGAGTAGTGACTCCAGGAGGATCTGCTCCATGATCTTTCTGGGCACAGAGGTGAGACTGGCCTGTAGTTCCCTGGTTCCTCCTTCTTACCCTTTTTGAAGATGGGGGCAATGTTTCCCCTTTTCCAGTCTGTGGGGACTTCCCCAGACTGCCGTGACTTTTGAAATATAATAGAGAGGGGTTTAGCAACCTCATCTGCCAGTTCTCTCAGTACCCGTGGGTGTATCCCGTTGGGTCCCATGGACTTGAACACTTTCAGGTTCTTCAGGTGATCACGAACCTGATCTTCACTTACAATGAGCAGTTCTTCCTCCCCGTCCCTGGCATTGTCTTCCATAACAATAATCGGATCATGGCAGTTAGTAGCCCATGATCTAGAAAGACTACACTTTAATTGATTCTCAGTAAATTCAGGGCTGAAGTATGGAGGAGTTATATATTTGAATATTTATCCTCTTATATAGCTTTAAGTGCTTGAAGGTGTAGAAGTAAACTACAAACAGATAAGAATCAATTCCTGAATTAGGCATGTCCTGCATGGGTATTTATGGTCTCAAATGTCGCAAAGATTTGTCCAAGAGCAACTGCTTTTACCTGTGATAGCCCTACCATACAATACACCTACCCTGGCAACTGCTAGTTGCCTTTTCGTGGCTTAATTGATACATTACATTCTCCTCAATCTTACAAATCTTTTGCACCGCCACTTGCTATGGAATTTCTTTGGATAGAAGAAAACAAGGAGATTTTATTGAAAAATGGCAAGAAGTCATTTTAGGCAATCAGAGCGTCCTGAAATTATAGATTTTAAAAGGAGAGCTGCATTTTAACATAGAAGGTATCTGAGGCCTTCTTGTCTAAAAAGTTTGGGAAAATCAAATATATCATCCTTCTTGGAAAATTTTTAATAACATTTTAATAACATTTATTTCAGCATAGCAGTCCTGCAAAACAAGTAGTGATCTTGTGGTTAAAGCAGAGAAAGATACCATCTGGATTTCATTTGCAGCTGTGCTGCTGACTTCCATTGACACCTTGAACAAGGCATTTAACATCACTATGGCTCAGCTGTAAATGATAATTAATTACAGTTGTGTCCAAAAGCTCCAATCAGGATGAGGCCCAAACATGCCTGCTCCCATACAAACCAGGTCTGACAGTGTCTCTGCCCTGAAGAATCTAATTTAAAACAAGATGCAGCAACCAAATCTGGCACAAAAAGAAAGAAGGGAATAGACAAGCTGAGGGTAATGAAAATAAGATAATGAGGTTACTTAGGGAGCCATTACAGGACTTGAATGTTCCAAAGCATTAATTAATCGATTAATTAATTAAAATTAGCTCTCCCTTACTGCAACATAACCTCTCCACCATGGATTTTGTGTAGATGCCATTGTAGAAGAAAATCCTCAAGAACTACCTAAATGAGAGTAGAGGTCAAGGCCTTCGGGTTAGGTCTGACAGGTTAATCTATACATCAGAATAATACAGAAAGAAGTGTGGAGCCAATAAATAGACATTCAAGCCTGACATCCGTAGGGAAAAGAAAGACTATATAAGTAATCATGTAGAAAGGGGTAATAATTTATTAATTTAATTAATGTATAAATAAAAAGCACATTACTAGAATGCATTTGTTTTTTTATCTTATAGCAGATGCCATAACTGAACAGTAATAATGCAGATGTCAGACTGAACTTTTGCATTTCAGTTGTCAAATTGTGTGATTTTCACTTCCTCAGGTATCTGATAGCAAGCAAAGATGTTGCAAAAACAAGCAGCAGGTCACCAGTGACTTGTGCCTTTTCTTTCATGTATCATTGCCATACTTTTCCTTGAATAAAAAGGAAAACCAAAGACCTTGCCATCCGCAAGAATTTTTCTTCCTTTCTCCTATGTCTGTGTTCCCTTGCTATTTGAACAAAATCTTCTCTTATGGGTCAGCTCATACTCCACAGAAATTAGTATTTTCCCTGTGTTCCTATTGTCTATTTTGAATGTTATTTTATTCCTCTGAATTGCTCTGACTTTACTTATTCACCTGCCTTCCCTCATTTTCAGTATTCTCTTATTCTGTTATATACATCTGTCTTAGGTGGTTTTGAGATCAGAAGATTATCTACTTTGCCCAGACATATGGAACAAGCTATGTAATTTCACCACATTTATGTCTGCAGAGGGGACCAGCTTAGCAGGCAGGTGGACAGAGCAGAGAAGGAATCCAGACATGCCACTGCACTAATCTGTAATAGGTAACTGGAGTCCTGCACTTTGGAGGAGCAGAAAAATCTGTGAAAAAGAAAAGGCCTTTCTCCTATCATCATCTGCAAAAATAGATACAGCAAAGTGTTCACTTTCACAGGCATAGCTGAACAACTAGATCTGTATTTAGCATTCAGATGACTGTCTATAGAAGTGTATACAGTTGAGCTGATATGATAACAAGAATTCTCTTGTTCCTAAAAATTTATTTTTATTTTAATTTATTTAAAATTTTGAAACAGAAGGAAAAAAAAACAAAATAAAAAGTGATAATGTCCAGAAATGTTCACAACCTTAGATGTGGGGAGCTCTTTTGGGTAGGCCACAGTTGAGTGCTAATCCCCTTGATGCGGGGATCCCCTTCTCCTTGGAAGCTTCATCCTGTATGCAGTCATTCAGTGACATTTTCAAGACTAAATACATTCAGGGAAAAAATTGATTTCTAATTAAGGAGGTTTTGATTGGTGCTTTTTCTTTTTATCTTCCTTTTTTTTTTTTTTTTTTGTTTCTTTGAAATGGGAAAAGATTGTGTTTTAATCTGTTTTCATAGCTCGTATCCCCACTCACCAAGAGATGAAGTCAGTGGTAAAATTCCTGACTCCAATATGACAAGATTTCAGCCTAGGAATCTAGCTTGCTGTGCTACCAGACAGAAGAATAGAGTTTTAAAGATCTCACAGTCTCCACTGGGTGAGATTCCCTTACTGAGAATCAGGCCACAAACAGGCAGAAATATCATAGTATCATAGTATCATTCAGGGTTGGAAGGGACCACAAGGATCATCTAGTTCCAACCCCCCTGCCATGGGCAGGGACACCCCACACTAGATCAGCCTGGCCAGAGCCTCATCCAGCCTGGCTCTATAATTTTCCCTAACTTGCTAACAGCAGTATCAGGATTTTCACTCCTTACCCAAATCTTTTAAACAACAATTTTAGGTCTGCTCTTTTCAACTTCTTTATCTGGATGTTACTGTCTCGTGGAAGGGGTTTGCAATTGCATGTTTATCCTAGAGAACGCAAGACTGCGAAAAAATATTTTGTGAAGCTTTAGTGTGTTGCAGCTAATGGGAAATATTTGAAAAAAATAATCAATCAAAATGTTACCAAACATAAGTAAAGGCTCCAACTGCAAAGAAACATTTCTTCATTATGCTTTATATACAGTTTTACCATATTGTTTCATTTAATTAGAGCAGAAGCTAGACTTCTGCTCACTGGTTTAGCCGGTACCATAAAATGAAGTTTATTTAATTTTCTAAAATAAGGAAAGCAGGGTGAAGTTAATTAAAAGTTAATTATACTATAATGAATCATTCACATTCACAGTGTCAGTGTTGCCCAGATGACTACTGATGTCATCCTTCCTGAGCACTCCTAGCATTGTGGGTTTTTCCTTCCAACAGCATGGGGTGTCTTCCATATGCCTTTTTTAGTTCATCAATATTTTCATTGACTAGTTCAGAAAGAAGACTGAAAGGGAAAAAAAAATATGTCCTTCCTCATTTCTTTCCATCTTTTTTTTTTTTCTTTTTCTTTAATACTTTCCTCAGGCATAATTTTCATTTAGACTTCTGATTGCCTTTTAAATTTGACAGAATATACCTATAAAATTTGTTAGTAATTGTTTCATTTCCCAGCCTGGCATGTGTAGTTAACCTTGAAAGACTGATTGGACATTGCCTGCACTGAACCCAACCTTTACTGGCACCACAGAGGTCACAGAACAACTCTCACTGAACCTCTGCCTTTAAATACAAGGTTCTGTACATATTGGAATTACAATGTTTTTACTCCTCATTAATTCATCATTAAAAAGATGTTAACTAATAACTCTCTATAAGACTCCAGTTAAAAAATCTCTCTGGCATGAAGTGCCCCGTACCTGGCACCTAGAAACCTGAAATCTTTTTGGAGTAGCAGAGTGAAAATGCATGTTCAGTGTATTATTTAATGGGAAAAAAAAAAAAAATGGGAGAAGAAAGGTGACTTGACATTTCAGGTTGGCTACACCATCAACAATATTTGTGTTCCATACCTATATTATGGGTACATCCCAAAACTTTGCCTGCAAAAAACAATCTTTATTTCTCTAACTATCGTACTAAGGGGGAATTCTTTAAAAAGATCTTTGGTCTACAGTGATTGCTTGATAACATTCTTACAAGTATTATTAAAATAATACAGCTCCCATCCTGAGAAACAGCAAAATTAAAGCACCACGAGAACATGTCATCTGTTGCTAATGCTTATATTATTTTGGGAAACTGAGCTCATTGCCATATATTTTAATACATGAAGATAAATGCATGCTATATTGCTTATATTGGGGAAGTTCTGATGTTTCACAGATGTGCTAAGTACTGTGACACCGACAGAAATACAAACCTTCATTTAAAGAACTTAACAATGAAAAAAAGGCTGAACAAAACAGAACGTGTATGCATGAAACAGAGACATAAGCGTGAGATATTCAGGGTAGCAGTGACAGAACTTCCTAGTAACTTTTGTATTTGAAAATCATGTCTTAAGTGGAAGCTCACATCCACACATACACAATTACCAAACAAGATTAAAATGTCATTAAAATCAAACATTTTAAAGCAGTGAGATATCAGAACCAGAGCTATGAGGAAAGACTTGTTCTGGCTCTTTATGTGTGCAAATTTAGATATGGTCTACTTGTGAGTACATTTATTTCTTTTGCTTGCCTTGCCACTGGGGTATGAAGATAAGATCTTCTAACCCATGGCATAGATTTTGCCCATCACACTCAGAGAAGTAGCAAACATCAACTCTTATCCATCAGGCAGATGGCTCTCTAGAGGAGGAAACAATGTACAGTTGTTTTGTGGTTTGCAGCTGTTCGGAAGATAGCAATGAGGTGCTGAAATTTCTGCCCCATGAGAGGAATTTTGATCTAAGTCTGAAACAGGACTTAAAGACATCTTAGTCATACACATATAATTGGCAGATGATTTTGAAAAGCGGTAGGAAGTGGATTATATTTCAGTCTATCATATGACAAATTTAGGAGCTGCTTCAAATTCTGTCACATATCAGGTATCTGGTTTGCCAAACTAGAGCACTGGTTGTTGCCTGCTATCAAATGCAGAGGTATGAAACCCTCATTTACAATATGTTTATTGCTACCACAGTATAGTGTTAGCACTTGGTGGATTAGACAGGATGGAACTTTTTTTTCCTGCTACAGATCAGTGCACAAGGAAACCCAGACACTTCAGTACCTGAATTCAGAGTATTATCTGGGCTGTTTGCCAACCATGTATAGACTGAAGACTACGTTGTCATTAGAGTTATTGGGTCTTTTTCAGGAATAACTGGCAGATCTAAGTTTTGTTTACTCACATTCTTTTATACTACACAATTGAGACCAGTGAGAACTGGCTCAGGTCTCTGGTAACTGAAAAGTGTTGGGGGCTGTTAGAGTAGTGGAAATCCTGAACTGCCATCCTTCACTATGTACTGTCTCTGAGTATGGCAAACTCCTTTTGAACTGATATTGTAAAGCAAAAGTTTTGATCAACTGACTTATGGCCTTAGACAACAAGCACTTGTTTCACAAAACTGAGCAGGGTGGTTTTTTCCAGAAAAACAAAAATTATGCAACATCAGGCACAAATGTCTTCAACATTGCCAACTAAATGAATCTCTGAAGGGAAATGTAAATAAAGAAGCCATTAAAGACTAGTCAATGTACATTTTTAGGTCTCTAAACAATAACACTGAGCAGATCAGTAACAGAACCCTTCATAATTTGCAGTCTCTGCAGAAACAAAGAGCTTCTGTTGTATTTATTATCAGATAGCAGCATTCCTGTCTTGAAATCAAAATATAACAAAAACTTCACTGACCTGTGTGGTTATTTTGGTCATGAATAGGGGTTCTGTTTAAGATCAGCAGGGTATGTATACCTAGGATGACACTATGCTTCTGAAAGTTAACTAGGAAACTGTTGACTCAGACCCTGCTGATGAACATCTCATGGCTTCAGGCTCCAAGACTCTCCATTTGCTGTTGTATTTTTTTTATTATTCAGCAGAGTTAATTTAATTTGTAATATAGCCAGAGGGTTATTGTGTCCTCAAGTATGACAGTACACATGTAATAAATAATATAGTATTATTGCTAACTTCTGCAAAACTATTTTGCTTGGGAACACAGAAGTATGAGTTCGTTTTTTAGATTTGAGAGTTTAAAGGTTTATTGGTGGGGGCTACAGGTATTTGTTGCAGAACAATCCACCAGTGCATCCTTCTTAAACAACTTTACGAATTCTGTTTGAAAATAAATAGATTAATAGGATAAATTGTAAATTAAACAGTTTATAGAATACCTTAAGTCAGAATTCTAACTCTGCATACAAATATATACATAAGTAGTTCTGTACGTGTACAAAGAATACCTGCTAAAATCATTCAATGTAGTAAAGCATTACAGAGATCATATTGCTATGCCATTAAAACTAAATTCTTTGGGAACCGTGGGGGTTTTGCTGCAGAGGATAACTGCAGAGCACTCCCTACCTACTCAATAAAGGAGAGTGAAGCACAGGAAGGTGAACAGAAAGATTCCCATGAAGTTCATCTGACTTTTTCTCTGAGGCGCTGAAACTTCAGTGAGCTTCATGCACAGAGGAACCATCAGCCTCCTTGGATGTACAGTCCTTACAACTCTCCTGACAGAGATAGGCCAGAAATGTGGGAAAGTATGTATCAGAGCTCCTTAGGGCTGGCTGGATGTAAGTTAGCTCAGGGCAGGATGCAATATCTTTATCAATAACCTGGATGACGGAACTGAGTGCACCCTTTATGAGTCTGCAAATGACACTGAATTGGGTGGGAATGTTGATCTGCTTGAGGATAGGAAGGCTCTGTAAAGAGATCTGACAGTCTGGCTCAATGGGCAAGGTCAATCTTATGAGATGTATCAAAGTCAAATGCTGGGTCCTGCACTTGGGTTACACCAACCCCATACAACGCTACAGGGTTGGGGCAGAGTGGCTGGAAATTTGTCTGGCCAAAAAGAATCAGGGGGTATTAGTTGGCAGCTATCTGAACATGAGCCAGCAGTGTGCTCAGGTGGCCAAGAAAGCCAAAAACATCCTGGTCTGCATCAGGATTTATGCCTTTAAAATTTAGTTAAAGATTTTGAGCAGAAAAGTAGAAAAAAATATAAATTAATCACTATTGGGTATGTAAAGGAAAACAAAAGGTTATTCTAAACAAATTAATTGAATAAATATTTAGAATAAGATGGGTTGTACCATAACAAATCTTTTTATTTTTTTCCTGATCTCTGCTGTTTTGCTTCACTCAGGAGAGATTAACCTGCTTGTCAGCTGGCCTTGGCTGAAATTGTTTAGTTAAGTCTCCTGCTTTAGTAGCGGGGAACAAGTCAGTGTCTCAGCTTGGAACCCTCTTGAAAGATAGTGGAATATATAGGCATATAGGCAGGTATCTTGGTAAGGTTTCTTTGTGGACACGCCTTCTACTGGCAGCTTTTATGAGGTATCCATCCAGAGATGACCTTACATGGAATCCTTGCCTTGGAACACCATGGATGACGGAATTAAGCTCTTGAGAGAGTTTTCTCTGAGAGAAGTGATGTATGGAGACCATGGTACTCTGAATCCTGATGAAATTCCTGTGGGAAGAGGTCTTGCTGAAAAGATCATCAAAAATGCTGCTATTCTGTCAAGCAGAATTGTGGCAAGAAATTATGGTGGAGCTCCTCCTATGGTTGGCCACTTCACTGACGAAATGAGACAATTGAAGGATAATTTCACACATGTTTCTTTGGTTTCAGCCATTGAAACTCTGTCTGGAAAAACTGAGAATTGTGTAAAAGAGCTGAAGGAGGAATTTAAAACCTCCATATCCAAACTGGCACAGGGAGATATTTCCAATTCTTCTTCCAGATGGATACAAGCTTCAGATGTTTGAAATAGATGTCCTCCAAAAAGGCCATTCCAAAACAGGTCAAACCAAAACAGACAGCAGAGGCAATCACTTGGGAGTATTTGCATAACTCTCAGTGATCAGTTTGGTGAGAACATGAACAGATGGGATGGTCAACCAACTTCTGATCTTTTCAGGAGATTAAGGGAACTGCAGAGTGGCAGAGCCTGCAGTAGCAATACCAGAAGGGTAGCTGTTACTTCCTCAGTTTCCCAGAACAACTCTAATAGCTCCAAGAGTGATTTCACCTCTGACACTAGACGCTGTGCTAACTGCACATGCAGATGTATACCCCATAATTAGGGGTGCCCTTCCTGCTGCCAGAGGGAGGAGAGGGATAATGGAGACAACAGAATGTATTGGGATGTGTATATTCAGTGGCCTAGCACTTCAAAATTTCAGGGCCTTGGTTGACACAGGAGCTCAGTGCACCATAATGCCATCAAATTATCAGGGATCAGAGCCCATGACTATTCTGGGAGTCACTGGTGGATAGCCTAAAATTACCACAAGTACTAGTTCGGAGACAATATTTCCAATTAGCATTCTTAACCTCTCCATCACTTATTTAACTCTGTAAATTAGCTTACAGAGTTTGCAGCTGCCACTGATACCAGTGGAACTTCTAAGTAAAAGGACTGCAATGAAGATTTCATAAGTACAATGGCACCATTGTCAGTAATTCTTCCTTTCTTTTATTAGTTAAAAAAAAATTGCTAGTGAACATTTATTTTTTTAATTAGAAGCCTTGACAATAAACCATAGGCTCACTGTCTTTTTCTTTTGCTTTTCTCAGACTGATCAGCAGCAGCCTCCATAATGAATATATACAATGAATTTGATGAATACAAAACTCCGTCAGCTATTCAAATAACGGTTCCCTTCTATTGCCATAGAACAAAATGTATATGAAAATGTGTATCCTGCAATTTCTCACATGGATTTACTACACAGGCAATTATAACAAATTCTTTAGCTCTGCAAGAATCAAAATCTGCAATGGTGTTCTTGGTTGCTTTTCTTATTCTTTTTTGAGGTTCTGAAGTGTTGAGATATTTTAATCTTTTAGCATTCACCAGTTCATATGTGCTTAGGAGATAGGCAAGTGCTGTGTGGCTCACAGGAAAAGTGAAAGCAAAAGCCCTCTTGGATTATTTATTGTGTCATGGTCTACTACATGCAGGACAAGACTCTGTGACCCATATGGTTCTTGTCATATCATACATTCCTATTCAGATAGGAAGAAAAGAAAAAAATCACAATATAATTTAAATTTTGTTATCTTTTGACCTTAACTCATCCTAGATGGCAATGGGGATTTTTCCCTTCATAAAAACTGAAGAGCAGTGATCAGATTCAGGAAAGGCAGAATTATATTCTCATGAGACAAAAGCGTTTACCTCTCAGCAAATATTCTTTTATATATATATATATATATATATATATATATATATATATATATATATATATATAATATACATTTTTATATATATATATATATATAAAAGCTGGGACCAAAAATTAAAGGAAACAAAAAAGCCCATTGTGTTATCCTACTGCTTTGCTGGCTATTTTTAATATCACATACATATCTAAGATATCCAAGAAGATATGTGTACTATCTTAACCTGATATGCAAATCATACTTTCATCAACTATATTATTCTCTTCTGCAATGTGATTATTTCTAATGAATTAAATGGCATTCAAATAGTGTTTGAATGGAAGATGGGAGTTTGTATATATTCACTTGGTAGTGATCATCATAGCACCAGGTTATTATTTATGATGCTATTTCTGGATGCAAATGGAGATTTGACCACTCTTGTCAAACAAGCAATTTTTTGTTTCTCAAAAGAGTTAACTTTATATCCTGAGCAAATCCAGCTCTAGTAATTATTTTTGGATGACCTACATTTTAATGAATTTTCAGTTGCCTGTGTACTCCACTTATTTGCTTGTCTCCAGTGAGAGTACAATACTTTTACAGCCTCTTAAAATATTGAACAGGACACCAACAGGAAACTTAGGGACTTCAGTGGCTGATGAGGTATTGTGTGTTTCTATTTTTAAGTGTAGCATCATGATATTGCTACTTGTAATTGTGGTGATTAAATAAATGGTAACTCCTTAGAAATATATATGACAAGTTCAGATTCATCTCCTAGCTTTTATATTTGTCAAAGCAATTTGAAGTAATCATGGAGAAAAATGTTCAAATCAACGTGAACAAAATAACAAGGTACTGAGTGTAAAAATGGACTTATCCGGTTAAGGTTTTCAGATATTTTTTATACACTTCAGCATTCTACAGGGTTATTTAGACCACAGCTGAACCAAAGGGCATGTTATTCCAGAATGCATATACATGTCCCACAAGCACTTTCAACAGTACAATATTTACATTTAAAAGAGACTAAGAAAGTTCCTAAGTTTGCAACTATCCCAAATTTTACACTTTTTTCCTGCTAGTAACTTTTGCCAAAGCCATTTAAAGTTAAGATGCAAATTTAAAGCTAAATTCCCTGATCCCCCAATTCTCTCTAGACATATAGACAGCATTTACATGTAAGAAATTACTTCTGCTCTGAAGTACTCCATCGCTATTGAAATAGCGTTGCAGAAAGTTGATTTGTACATATCAAAATGGGAGAAATATGTCAAGCACAATCACAGCTAGCAGGAATACTGCATGCACACACTCACACATGAATATTTGTATGAAAGATAACCCAAAGGTGAAGAATAACAACTTAAACTCCATAATCAAACTTTTCAATCTTTAAAAGAAAAAAAAAAAAAGCTAGCTGTAAAAAAGACAGTATCAATTTGCTTTACATTTTTCTAATGTCTCAATCTTTAATTTTTAACCAAGAACTCTGTATTTAGAATGGTCTGTAATAATACAAAACCCCCCAAACCTAAATAATAGACATTATTATGGGAGTTTTTCAGTTTCCCTTTTTGATTCTTAGATAGGGGTTTTGTGGATGCCTGAGAGAAACAGCATAAGATCACTTCCCTTTCCTTCTTCATCCTTCTCTGGATACAAAATGCCTCTCTCTGTTCTTTGGTTTCAGTTCCACAGAGACTTTCTGTTGCGCCATGAACAAAACAGCAGAAGGAAGTGTGTGAAAAATAAAGCAAAGAAAGCCAAGGAGTGAGGGAGAGTGGTTCTAGGATAATATATGTATTATATTATACTGGAAGAGATGCCTAGAGATGTGTTCAATGCCCCAAGCTTGTCAGTGTTTAAGAGGTATTTTGACAATGCCCTTAATGATATGCTTTAAATTTTGGTGGGCCCTGCAGTTGTCAGACCATTGGACTAGATGATCATTGTAGGTCCCTTCCAACTGAAATATTCTAGCCTAGTCTAGTCTACTCTAATCTATTCTATATTGTACAGAAGGTTTCCTTTTAACACTCAGAGACAAAATTTCTGCTATAAATCTGTTTTTGGGTGCAAAACTCTCTTAGACCCACCCAGATTTCTTGCACTTGAAAGCTAGCTGGTCTTTGTCCTACTCTATTTGTATGTGGTCATTGACATGCTTAAGTAGTGGGATGTGCTCTTCAGGGCCATTGTCCAGGCAGCCACACAGTGTAAAGTAGTTAATATGAAACTCAAAAAGCTCACTTATATTTGCTTGGAAAGTCTGCATTTTGTTCATAAAGCACTGAATTTGCTAGGCAGAGTTTTAATGAAGGTCAAGGAAAGGGCCTGGAAACAGGGTTTATGAAAGTGTTGTAAGGTTCATTATTGTCATTGTGTGGAAAAGGATAATTTCCCTAAGAGAAATGGTGACATATACATAATAAAGTCCCTGTCCCTGTCATGACAGCTCAAGAGCATGCCATCGTTACCACCTATGTCACACTGCAGGTGTGCCTGCCATATGGGTGACAGCCGCTGACTTCTCTGATCAACACATAATTATCTCTGAATAAAATAAAAATGCACATCGGAATGGCTGGACATAATGGATTGAGGACCCAGGGCAAAATGCTCTTTGCCGCATCCCGCAGCACCACCTGGGGGTAGGAGGGGGCTGAGGGGAACTGCAGGAGCCAGGGCAACCTTGAGAAACCTGCAGCATCTGGGCCACCCCGAGGTTATCATGTTTATCCTTCCTGTCTTCTTTTGGATAGGAGAGGTCACTTGGTTAATGGTAGGATGCCCCTGATGGAAAAGATCCTCCTGATCAGGGCTATTCTCCGCTGATCTAACCATATATCTCTCTCACAGCATCTGGATAGTTTCCATTTGCAGAGTCCCCTTCCCCCATGAGATAATAAATATCATATCACAAGGATGGCAGTGCTCCTTCATGGAACACTGACTGTTTATTAGAGGCAAAAAGTTTAAGAGAAATGCTAACAATGTTCATTAATGGCCTGCATCCAGGTTTAATGAGGCATGTCAATATGCGGACTGGGCAACATCAGTGGCATAATAGTGGTGGTAAATGGGAGTAATTGTATCCAATTGTACGGCACAGCTTCCAGGAATGAGCCCGAACTGCCAACTGACAATGACAGAGCAATTATGGGAAGGCAAGCGAGCTGTGTCAAATTAGCACTTGGTGAGAACTCATTTTTCAGAGATGTGCTTGCTCTACAACACCACAAGTGATAGCTACTTTATTGTGAGTGATAGGAAGACCAGCACTTAGACTGATGTTCTGATTTGTCAATAGCTGTATTTGAAAGCTTAGTGTCACAAATATATAGAGATATTCAGGGAGAGAGGCACACTGCTCATGATCCGAAGGATAAGAACGTCGCTGAGAAGGTCATCTGTCAGTGTGAGCTGTCAAAGAGAGATCACACTCTATGAAAAGGGAACATTCAGCCGACTTAAGTAATTACCTTTGACTGAGATTTGAAGATGTCTTCTTTTGTTGGCCTACATTGACTGCATAATTTATAATTTACTGCAATCAGTGAAGGGCCAGGAATTGTAACTAAGAAAATCCTTATTTTATTTCTCATAATTACATTTCTTTTGGGCTCCATTAGTGCCTCAGAATGAAAAAGTAGGATATAGATGAAATATTTTTCAGTAACTCACTCAAATCAGCTTTATCTTCTAACTCATCACACCAAATTTGAAAGTCTGTTTTAATTTTATTTTTTTTTTTTTGATCACAGATACGAGCTGTATGCCCTGTGCCATATTATAAAGTACACTACGTTCCTAATATAGCTTTGCATTCTTTGTAGGATTATGAGTTGAAAAGGATAAAAGAATAATTCAATTTTGTCTTTCTAGTGCAGAATAAAGAAGGGGGGGGAGGGTGGAAAAGAAGATTTTCAGTACTAAGCACTGAAATTGTAATACACTTTCTATTCGGAGATAGAGATCAGCTTGATATAGTCTTCAGAACTGCAGAGAGATAACTATTGCAGCAAATATTTTAGAACTTTCTGGATTAATAGAATTTTCATTGCTTGGTGTCCTTTTCCCCCCACTAATCTCATTGGATCAATGTTTGAAAAGTAATTTCTTAGCCTTTAATAATCTTAAAAACAAAAGATAATATGTGACCAATTATGCTCTGGGGTAGAGCAAGTATTACATTTTTGTTTTTTATCTTAATAGGAAAAAAATATCTACTTACATTTTATTAACTAAAAATACAGCATGAGTTGTTATCAACATAGCTTTCAAATTTTTATTTCCTCAGTGGAAAAAGTAATTTTGGAAACCTTTCTCTGGTTTTCCTGATTCTGCTTGCCACTGTGGGCTGTTTGGCATATCAAACTTTCTGCTTCAAACAGGGAAATCTTTCATTGGGAGTGGCTGAATGATTAATGAATTGTAACAAAAAGAGACAGGGTATTAGCATGCCTTCTGGCCAAAACCTGTTGTTTAATTCCAGATGTATTGATTAACTGTATAGTTATTGACAAAAGAATTAATTTAAGTACTTTAAGTCAATGTTATTTCAGTTGAGATCGCTACCTTTAGCAATAGGAAATGCCAGTGCAAAACTACTCTATATATTGTCAAAGTACTGTCACATGAAAAAGACTTTGCATCTTCACATCTTATATTTTAGGCAGGATTTTTATGTCATGCTAGTTTTCTAAGATTCATCAAAGAGTCATATTAAAAATTCATAATTGTGGGTTTAGTGATATTTGCTAATTATTTAATGTTTCCTCTGAATTTTAAAGATTGTTCTAAAATACACTTTGTTTTCTTTAGTCTGAATTTCAGTATCCGACCTTATTTTAAATTATATGTCTTGCTGATTCTGAAACACATTTTTAATCATTATTTTTTTATGTTTCAGAATTCTTTAGGCCATTCAATTTCCCCCATTGTTGAAAGCTGTTCAATTCACAATGCCTTGAGTACAGGCCCGTCATCTATTCTATAGTGACTATACCACTTAATAATGGAATAGTGCATCAAAGTGCCACTTAGGTCTCAAATTGTTATGTATGACTGTCAAAGCCGTGAAAAAAGCAAAAAGAAGGAAAAAAAGAGAGAAAGAAAAAAAAAAAAAGGGGGAAAAAAAAGCCCTTGATTTGTCTTTACTACTGGAACGTGAATTTGTCAGCCAGGTTTTGAAATCACAACAGCATTGCTTGCATCCCCAGCGAGATGTCGAAAACTTGACAGGTACATATTTTTTCAACTACAAGCACTTCTATAATGAAAACTAAATACACAAATCTTATTTTTTTTGCTCTTGACAGATAGTTGTTGCCAATGGGATTTAATGTTCAGGTTTGAGTTGTCAAGAGAAATAACCAATAAGCAATCCAAGTAGTCAGTATACAGATATTCAAAAGCAAAACGCCTGGCTTATGTGATATACTGGGAAGATTTGAGTGTATAATTAACTAACTGAGGAACCAAGGACACTTAATCTTCCCTTTAATGGCAAGTTCAACCCATCACTGTCTCTCTCTAGGGGACAAACTGTAGCTTGTTTTCTGGTCACCAGGGCCTTTGGTTGTCATTTTGCACTTTCTTATTCATCATATCCTTGAGTTCTGGCGCTGTTCCTTTCATCACTACTCAGACACAGCAAGAATTAGCAAGATAAACTATGGTTCATATCTGAAACTCTATTCATCAGCTTATTTGTTTTTAAATTGGTGCTGTTTATCTGACTGCCAACTCCGTGTCACAAAATTGTCTGCTTTTCTATCAAAGAAAATGAATATGCATTTGTACATTTGTGCCTGCATAAACATGAGTTTACAGTATGTACACCAGAAACCATTAACAATATCTTTTAAAATGCTCTAAGAGCATTCTTATATCTTTAGGCTACCCACTCATTTACATAGCACTGCATATCTCTATGTGTATGCATGTTTGTGCAGGTTTTATGAGTATGGGAGAGAAAAAGCAGGATAATAGTAAGGAGAAGGACTCAGGAAAGGGGTGTAGAGAAGGCCAGATATGTTTTCACTGACCAGCTCCCCCTCCCAAAGCTCCACTGTGGCTCTCAGCTCTGGGTGTCCAGCAAGCCCAGAGCAGCAGGCAGTCCCAGCAGAGAAATGTTGCTGAGTTCAAGTTCTGCGTAGAAGTGACCACATAGCTTATCTAGATGTGAAAGCCCTCTTGTGCCTCTTTCATGTCCCCTAAGGAGCAAAGAAGCTCTAACACTCTAACAGAACTGGAAGCAGAAAAGTATTCCATTTCCTTTAGAACCTCTTTGCTCACAGAACGGCAATGAAAATGGCTGCCATACAAAATTTGAAAAAAAAAATTAATAAAAATTAAGTTTAAAAAATAAAAATTAACTTTTAAGATGCAGGACATGAAAAAGAAGAATGTATCATACGAAGAGAGTAGTCTGTGTAGTGCTTTCTGGGCCACATGCCAGGCTTGCAGAACAAGAATCAGGGGTTTCAAACAGTTTTCCCCAGCTTGCTGGTCTCTGCATGCACAGATGAGGGCCATGACATACAACTGTATGTCCTAAATGTATCACTTATAAATATTCACACAGAGGAGAATGTACCAGTGATTCTGCAAACTTGTAGCTTATTATTCTTACTAAACTACTGATTGTTTACTCAGCAAATTTATCACTTGCTAGGAAATTTTTTTGCTAGCATGGATTGCACACAGGAAAACCCAGAATATCGTGATCAAGGTGTACATCTTAAAGAAAGTCAAAGCAAAGGCTGACACAACTTCCTTACTCATTCTTCTTAAACCACTACTGTCACTTGTGTACAGTAAATCTTAGTTCATGGATCATTGACACCATAGACCAAAGCATTTAAGGTTGCTGGTATAAAAGTAGCTAGTGTGCTTATGCATTATGGACTTGATCCTGGAAGGTGCTGGGTACCTGCCAGCCAGCTTCAGAATGCTCAGAAGCCACCAGGGTTGGAACTCTAGCCTGTGTGGTAAAGAGCTTTGCCATTTTGCATGAAAGAGGTTGCACTTGTGTAGTAAATCTGCTTTCTGAAGAAGAAAGCTGTGTTCTTTTTCAAGTTAAAATATTAAATTGTGGTGTTCATTTTTATCTAAAGAGTCATTTGCACACACATTTTTTAAAACAAATTATCAAGCTGTCATGAACAGCAAGAGAGCAGAAAAATACTTGAGTCCACTCCTTTCTTTTTATAGTCCTTTTTGATATGCACATTTAAAACATTAAAACATCATTTTTCTCTAGTTTAGTGAAATACAAAAAGTTCATTAGTCCTATCCAAAGGGATGAAAGAGGATTACGATGTAATTACCGACAGCCCCTTAATACAGTGGTAGATGTGAGTGATATTATTCTAATACTGGAAAATTTAGTGTAGATGCTTTTGAGTCAAACTATAAATACTTGTCTGTTTAATGTAGGCACTTTCAAACATTAATTGTACCTGATAAAATGCTCACACTGGCTGATATACATGTTAGAGGTACTGTGTGTTGTCATCTGCAAGTCTGGATAGCTCAAGGTTATATGGCTGGGTTAATAGGATGAGATTCGTGGTTTAACACTCAGGCTTCTAACAAACAGCCATAAAGATGCTGAATGAAATACAACTGCCTGTCTCCTCCTAGGAAGCAGTCTGCAAGCCTCTAGTGATTGTTTCAAAAGTTAGAGACTCTTAAACATCCTACATTTCAAAGCATCTCATTTGTACAAAGACTTATAAGTGAAATAGCATGGAAGAGACACCCACATGAAGGAAATCTGTGTTTAAATATTTATCTGATGGTTTTTATTTTAAAAAACATAATTTTTTTGTACAAGAGAAAAAAAAAAAGATAAGAGAATTATTTCATGAAACAACTGATCTGTATCTAATCTGTGGAGACATATTAATATCAAAAATAGACACTCTCAAAAATCAGGCATAGCAAAGATTTCATAATATATTTGATTAATCAAAACCCAAACGGAAGGTTCTGATCTTCCCAGATGCTGATAAGGCTTACAACTTGCTTCAGGGCATTATAAACCATGCAGCACCAAATGCTTGCATGTATTTCATAACATGGCAAGCTCTGAAATATTTCTGTAAAAAAAGGTCCATCATTTAAATCCTCCTGCTTCTTTTCCCAGGCTGCACTGCACAGACATAGAACCCCTAATTTCCAAAGAGATGTTTCTTTCTTTTTTAAGAAACAGGAACATTAATCCTCAGCCCTACTGACTAACCACCAAGGCCCAAGGAAAAGGATATGAATAATTTTATTGTATGGTGCTTCAGACTTGGAATCATTTGAGTCCAGTCTATTTTACTTACTTAAATGATATTTGAGAACTGTTTTACCTTCTATAAAAGACATGCCCATACACTAGTGGCTATTCTATGAACAACACAGCAGAGAGAAGACAGAAATTATGAGAGAAGAAACAGTAATTGTAAAGGTTGTATCCTTTACATCACAAACTACGAGAAAAACAGACAGGCTTAAGAGTAAGGATACTAATAAATATTTATGTTGCTCAGACAGAGCATAAGCAGTATTTTGTCAGTGGGTGCAATAACTTGAGATACTCAGCATCCATAATCCTCTTCCTGGAAGCTCTCACACCTCTTGCAGAAGTTTTGTGGTTGTTCATTGCATATATTCAGTGGGGCCTAATATTTCAGTGCCATGCAATACTTATCAATGACATAATTTTTGAGGAGGCAGAGGAAGAGGGGATTATGAGTGGAACTTAATAGAGCAAATCTTTCCATAACTGCAACATACTAAATTGCCCCCAAAAAAATTGCATTGAAGATAAAGAAGAGGGGGGAAGGATGTAGAAAATAATTTTACTTGTTTTAAAAGGATATATAGGTCAGGTGCTGAGCATGGTAAGAAGCTATAGCTTATAAACTTCTAAAGTATTGGATCAGTCCTTTCATAAAATTAGTAATGACTTAATTTATTTTAATTTTGATACTAGGACTTGATGATCTTTGAGGTCTTTTCCAACGTTGTTGATTCTAGTGCAGGGTGTGTTTTGACACTTCTTAAGTGGGTAAAGTTACCAAGTTAACACCACAGGAAAATTAAAGTTGAGGCTAAGCACATTGTGTTGTATTGGGTTTGCATGTTACATACATCTCAAAATTAACATTTCTAAATATGTCACTGTTTCGACCATATCAGTTTCAGGGTGGGGATGGGAGGGGTATTGAGTGGGGAATAGGGAAAAGAAGTCATTGAGGGAAAATAGCTAGACTAAAAAGTTAGGAGCTAGGATTTCAAACGCCATCAGAAATTGTTCACATCTTTGTCAATAACCACAGCATTGCATTTACAATAATAAAAAAATGTACACTATACACTGGAAATAGAAAACAAGATCAAGGATGATATTTTAGCTAAAATACTATTTTTTCAGATGTGGACTAATTAAGACAAATTTCATAAACTCTCTCTTGTAAACCCCTAGAAAGCCTGATACTTAAAATTTTGTTTCCTATATTTTTATTCATTATTTTTCATGAGTGCCTTGCTAACCCTTTCTTCTGACTCATTTGAACAAACCACTACCATTTTTTCAAGTCATAAGAAACACCAGTAAGAGGGGCAGGATATACAGTGCTGATTTTGAGAGTAGGAGTGCTCTCTTCCCTGTCAAACTGTAAACAAGCATTATTGAAAGAGACTTAGACTTTTATAAAAGTAATTGAAAGGCTAAGTGTTTTTCTTAGATCTCTCCACTGCTGACATCTTTCACTTCCTTTCCCCACCTTTCTGTCCCTCTTCCAACTACATCTGACTTCATCCACAGCTGAAGAATGCGACCTTGGACTCAGGTTACCCTAAGTGAATAAATGAATGCAAGTCCAGTCACTAGAGTTCATTAGTAGACTTGTAATTAACCAGTCTGTGCCACAAAGTGTTATTGTCATTCTTATCTATTCAGACATACCTTTTTATCCATCTATAGTCTTCCTGCCTCACACAATTTTTCCTTTGTTTCCAGTAACTGATGAGGCTACCTTTGGAGTATTCCAAGTTCAGAGTGAGTTTTACATTCAAACTTCAGATCTTATACACTGGAGATACAGGATTTCTGTAGCTCTGAGTAGTTTGCCTGGGAGATTAGTAAACTCATACCATGTAGACAAAGAAACCAGATTCACACTTCTAAAACCTTATTTCATGCATAGCAAGACATTATTCTGATATGAAAGTCAGAATGATCTAGTGGAAGCTAAAATTAACGTTGAAAGTAGAGATCTGACATTTAACAGGAAAGAGTGTAAGGAAACACAACACAAACCTTAACTGTTTTTCCCCATATACGTAAGGGACAATATGCAAGCTGCTACACAAAATTGTCATTTAGAAAGGAGAGGTAAGTGCAGAAATGCCACAAAGATATGGGACATATCAGAGAATGCTGAAATGGGTCACTGTTTTAAAACAAGAGCATGTGAGAAAGAGAAAGAAAGAAAGGGGGGGAAAAAAAAGGCAAATAATTAAATGATGGACAAAGGAACATTTGGTCAGAGGAACTGATGAAATTCTGGAGTATGTGGAATAAACAAAAATGTTTCAGTTTTATGAGTTTAACAGAGCATATTGCTGGTTAATTTATTACAGTTTACTACAGATTTTTTCACTGAAGGGGATATACTTTCTTTTTGATAACTGATCTAGTCTAAAGGGAGTTTTGATTTCATAAAAACCTTTGACTTTTCCTTTTTGTGATGTAAGGACCAGTTCAGTTCTTATTTGAACCCATCCTTAATCAGGCCCCCCAGAAAATTTTAAGGATAAAATCACAGAATCACAGAATGCTGGGTTGGAAGGGACCTCAAGCATCATCTGGTCCAACCTTTCTAGGTGACAGAGTAGATTATATCAGATGGCACACCTCCCTGTCAAGCTGAGTCTTAAAACTGACCAGTGTAGGGGAATCCACTACTTCTCTTGGGAGATTATTCCAATGTCTAACTGTTCTAATTGTGAAAAATTTTCTTCTGCAACTCAGTCAGGTGGACAAGGAGATACAGTTCATTAACTTAGCTGCAGGATAAGGCTGGTGTATTCAACTGTCCCTTCACATCTACCTTCCAGTTACTCCAATTCTTTTACGGAACTCAAATGAAATAATTATAAAGACAGGCACTATACATAAGGCATAAGAATAAGAAATGTTTTCAGACACACCTGTATCTAAATTGTGATGGTGGGATGTTGCAGTGTTGTGCACACTGAAGTCACAAGTCTGATTCTGCATAATTACTAAATGTAAATGTTGTGATTATGGAGACATTAGAGTCACATCCCAAAAACAGGGAAGATTTTTGTGCTAAATCCAAATGACCATGTTACAGTCTCTCAAGCTCACATGTCTTATGAACAGAACTCCTTCCTTCTTTCCAAATTCCTTCCGAATTTCATATACCTTCCTTCCTTCTGATTTCCTTCCTTCTGATTTCCTTCCTTCCGATTTCCTTCCTTCCAATTTCCTTCCTTCCAAATTCCTTCCTTCTTTTCTGTCTCTTCTCTGCCCTTTTCTTTCTTTTCTAATAGGTACTGCTTATATAGGGGTTGAAGAGATGAGAATATAAATTTCATTCCTATAATGTTTCTATAATCAATGCTTTGCATCTGAACGAAAGTGTAAAGAAGGGCATAAATGCACTAAGCTGCATTTCAAAAATGACAATGTAATTGCTGGGACTGCCTATCTTACCTTGGCCTCAAGCATTTACCAGGATTCAAATTTATTTCAAACTGTTCTCCCAAGTCTAACTAATTTTTTTTTGTCCAAATAGCAGCAACTCACAGTTAGTGAACAAAGCTACAAGAATTTTTTTTTTACTTACAGCTAAATTTAACTTTACCCATCCAATAAAAAAGAAATAAGGGAGCCTTTATTATCTCCCTGGATTTCTGGGTATGATACCACATCATAGAGAAGTGGTTATTAGAGACAATGGCCTACCAAGGTGAAGTTTGTAATAAAGCCTATTATGTGGTTTCACCATTGACACTAATGGAATGTAACAGTGATTTAGAATGATTTAATGGTTCCCAGGTTGTGCTCTAATAGTGCTCTTTATATTATGATGTATATCACAAAACCTAATGTGGCTGTTGTGATATATTGACAGTATTCATGCTGTTTCATTTTTTTAGGGGAATTTTAAAAACTGTCAAAGAAGAAAAATAATAGGCTGCAACTGCTTTATTTTCATGGGGGCTGTTTTTTAAAGGTATGTGCATAAATTTCGATTTGGTGCCATGCTTAAGCTAAGAAATTCATTTGAATTTTTATCCCAAAATCATAAAAGTGCAATGTGTGCATGTGTGCTTTTGCATGTGTGTATGTTTGAAGCCCTGCTTTGAAAAGATTGTGCTGTCATTTCAAAATCTGTTTACAAAATGTTACTAATGGTTTCAAATGCTCCTAAAAGGGGAGTGCAAAGGACAAGTTTTCTTCTTCTCACAGGCTGCAAAAATGATGCTAATTTAATAAGAGGGAGACAGCAGGAGATATAAGTACAGATTCACTTAAAAAAAAATTCCAGACCCTTAGGGGTCCAGGTGGCTTTTAGACTTGCACTTAAAGTCTGGAATTTAAAGAAAAACACAATCATTCTGGAACAGGCACAAAGGAAGGTATATTAGAGCTGAGGTACCTGCATTTTGAAATGTTTTGTGGGTGTCTCAGCAATGCCTGACCTAGCATTCCTAGTTTCAAGTAGGTAGAGGAACAGCAGATTATTTTTTTTTTGCATTTTCTGAAAGTTTTCCTCTCTCTTCTTGTAATTTAAAAGCATACGTCATGAAATACCATTGCTCTGAACATCATCATTATGGGCATCTCCCAAGCCCCCTGACTGACAGGGCTAATGGATTAAGGTTGTGATGGTGAGTTTCCAGTAAAAATACCCACTGAATACAGTCCTCCAAAAGAAGTAGCTTCATGCTTGGTGGCATTTACAATGTGAACATTAGAGCAAAGGTCTCCCAGAGGCCCTGTCCCCGGAGGTGTTTAAGACCAGGCTGGATGAGGCTCTGGTCAGCCTGATCTAGTGTGGGGTGTCCCTGTCCATGGCAGGGGGGTTGGAACTAAATGATCCTTGTGGTCCCTTCCAACTCTGAATGATACTATGATACTATTTCTTTTGGAATTTCCTTCCCCATTCACACAGCTTCACCCTCAACTGTTCCTTTGGTGCTACACTGATATAAGTACTATCAACTAAAGAGAAGAGAGACACCAAAACATGGGAGGAAAAGTGATGTGAATGAGTGGTTAGAGAGAATATGGGTAGTGCTGAGTGCACCACCATTTCAAGAGTTTCACAACCAGAAAGGGAACTTGTTCATTCCATTGGGACCCTACAAAGAGCCTACTTTACCAAACTGTAGGCTACAGCAATATATTTACATGGCACTGATGCACACTAATTGCTCTGTTGCAGGGCAGTAACACGACAATTTTGTCATATCCTGCTTCAAGTTAGCTTGCTGGTAGACTTTCTTTTTACTTTTTTTCATGTGAAAACACTAGCTTGTGCTAAGACTGCCTACAAAGGCATCTGCTGGAATACAGCCAGCCATCTCCTGATGGGATCACAGTATGAGTTGCATGTGCTTCCACCCTCGTGTCTGGGAAATTCAGTGAGCACAAGAGGACAATTTTCCTAAAACTGTCAACAAAATCATAATTTTTCAAGTGTAAAGACTATGTACAGACTGGAAAATGGTTATATAAATAGAACTTTACATTGAGTAATGACTTTTGGGCACTGAACTGAGAGAGGACAGGCAGAATTTTGGATAAAGTAATTTGTTTTAGACACTGAAGTTGTTTCAAAGTTATAAGAAGGATATTTCTCAGGAGATGTTCTATCTCTCTCTTTTGTGTGTGTGTGTGTGTGTGCTGTATCATCCCTGTGGAGAGCTTTGTGGAAACATACAGAACAAAATTAGGCAGAGTGTCTGTTACATAACCTCCCATTTCTCTAAAAATAATGGAATATCACTTTCACCTGAGCTTCTCCCTTCCAAAAGTTTATGTACAGCACATAGAAAGAGAAGTACAGAAATAGTGTAGATTGTATAGTGAAACATAAAGATCATTTTTACAGCAATGCATTGAAATTTGCATAATTATTATCCCATTTTGACTTTTTAACTTTAGAGAATCTATGTGGGTCAGTTTCCCTGTTTTAATTAGCAAAATCAAAATAACAAAAAATAGCAATTTCCTTCTTTCAAGCTCAAGTGGACTACTCAGCCTGTAGCAATAATTATATTTTTCAAATGTGAGGTACCTAATTTAAAATTCAAGATTCCCAGTAGTTGCAGAAGTTATAAGGACAAGAAGTGACAGAAGCAAGTGAGACTTTTGTTCTCACTGCTTCCCAACTGAAAGTCCTCTCAGCATCTAAACTTACTAGGAATTGTGTCACTCATGTAAACAAATTTCTGTGTCAATATTATTTATTGTAAAGTATTTTACCCACTGGGGTAAATGAAGAGCAAGGCTTTACTAATCAGATTACCAGCACACTTATTCTAATTTTACCTTCCATGGTTAGCCTTTAAGCCACAATTGACCTCTTATTTTTTTATATTAACTGGAAACAATTCATCAAGTGAGTTACTCCTCTCCTTTCAAATCCACTTGTATTACTAAAAGGTTGAGTAAAGACCTCTGGGGAACAAGGGCAATTTTTGACATGGATCTCAACAGATTAAACTATGCAGGGACAATATAGAATACATTGGAGCAATAACATTATCACATCATAGCCTGATTGAGAGGCATTTCCTTGCATTTTTGTCCTTTTACCATAAGCCAATAGTAGCCACAGGCATTTGACTGGAGAGCCCGGAGGATTGACAGGCCTGGCAGTCATTACACGCTGGATTGAATACTAGATTACTCCAAAGTGGCTCAGGGTCAAGGATCAGTGTGTTCCCTTTTGGCACTAAATGACTTTAATATCCTTACTGTATTAGTCAATTACTTTAAAGCTGCTGCTCTCTGAGCTCTCTCTGCCCCCCTGCAGTTTACTATGGACATTTGAATTGCTCCCATACTTAACCCACACATCTGCTTTTAGCCATCAAAAGAATAGTGCTACCACTGGAGCTATTGACAATGCAAAATGAACAGAGATACTTGATGTCAGTGTCAAGTGGCATTTTCGTTCCATTGTTTGTTTTAAACAACTCCTAAATAACTCCACAGTGAAACTGTTCCTAACTCAGAGGGAGTCTGATCCCATTGCATAGCCTACCTTTAATCAAAACTCGATCTGACCAAAGCAAGCAGCAGCAGTAAGTTATCCTGAGGAAAAAAAAAGATTATTGTCCAAAAAGCTGAAGTTCTGTGGTAAGATACAAAAAGAAGGGTTATTTTATACTCATGCTTGATTTTTGCAGCAGCCACTGCTACTGTAGCAAATTACACTGTGCTTCTGAATTTATCAGTGCAACACAGTGAATAGTTTTATATTATGGCCACTGAACATTAAAAGGTCTGACTTGGCTTGGTGTTAAACCAACATGTCTAGTTTAAATATGAGCAGAACTAATCTGAATTTTAAAACTGCTTGAAAGTCATGCCTTTAGTGTTTTAGTGAAAGTGATAACATTGCACATGAAAGCACATCTGTGCTGTGGGGCCAGACTTGTGTGTGGTGATGTCAATGGGCTAAAAAAGCAGGTCAAGACTTCACAGCTAGATACATACAGAAATAATTTGATTTTATGAATATACCTCTTTTCATGTGTCTGAGGACAAATGGGCACTGCGTTTTCCTGGAAGAAATGCCAACTGTCATTTGGTAAGCCCACTTGCATGTAGGCAGCCCCACGTTTTCCCTCTTTTCTTATTGACTTGTAACATGGGTATAAGGACTTCTTGTTTGTTATTCTTCTAAAAAAAATGCAACCAGTGTTTCACAAGAAATAGCAAGCACCATACATATTGCTGTGTACATTGAACTGGTTAGTATACTCTGTGGACAATTCAAGCAGGATCCGTGATGTCAATGTTACCTTGGAGAACTGTTAAATATCTTACTAATCAAGAGCTTCAGATTCTACATTTACTAAATGAATAAAAACCAATTTTTTACATACACAGTAGGTGTAACACAAGTCATTACTACTGGGAATTCTAAAACATTTCTGCCTATGCAGGCTGCCCAGAGAAGTGTCCACTTAGACCTGTTTGCTGATGACAGGGTAAAAGGAAAGATGAAACTACTGTGCACCACGAGCTTTTGCAAGTCTTAGCATCAGAGACATTCTAGCTCCAAGCTTCAACAGTTTTTGTATTTCATTCAATAGTAAAATTGCTATGTCAGGAAGTAGATGAAAGGAAAATTTTAAATACAATACTCATTCTCTAAGTGCTTGTCCATGCCATTCAGGATCTTTGAGAACAAATACATTTTAGGTAACAGAGCAGAAATAAAAAGGCAGTAATATTGTCAATGTTAGAATATATGCATACTTGTATGTCTTTGAATACACAAAACCATTTTATATGATAAATTTTGAGTTTTGTAATTTCAAGTAGATGTTAAATGTGTTCCTACTCAAGGAAGGTAGACAGACATGTGGACAACAATATATATTTCATTTGCAGTGTGCCTCAGCTCAGCAGCTAAGCATAATGAATAGTGCCTTGGGGAATGCTCTGAATAATTGTGCTAATTTAAAATTTAGTCAGCAAAGGACCTTAAAAAACTTGATACCTCTTGGTAATGATGCATCATTAGCACTTTTCATTCATTTGTATTTTGTTGTGTTTAGGGATTTGGGTATTCAGGAGAAGAAAGGTAGCCTGACAAGAGAGTGATTGAATCAGCCCCCTTGATACCTGGGAGTGACAGAAGGTGAAGTACTGTAGCTGCAGTTGACAACTACTTTAATACGAGTCACTTATAAATATTTACAATTCATAAGTCAATGATGAGCTTGTGTATAGCACATAAATAATACCATAAGTATTTGGCATATTTATTTGGAGCCTGATCATTAGTTTAGAGATAGCTTAGTGTTAGAGAGTTATGGAAACATTTTCAATTAAAAGAGCTTCATTTGGAGGCTGCAGTGCACAGATTTGAAGAAAACAATATATATGAAACAGGTAAGTTCACACTTCTGGAAAACTGCCACTCTGAAGGAACACTCTCACCTTAATCATGAGAGTAAAACATCCAACTTCAGTGCAATAACATACTTGAGTAAGATTAATAGGAATTGGCTCTCGATGATTTATCTGCCATAGATACCACAGCACTTAACATATGGCCTTTTTGCAGTAAAACGATAAGCAATTGGAATCTAGTCGTAAACCAATGAGTCCTATTTACTGCACAAGACATAATTTTGTTGAGAATATAATTCTTCTTGTTAAGGAATCCCACTAATAAGTCGATTTTGTGGACTAAATGAGACACCTCAGTTGCGTGATTCTGATATGACTGTGACAAAAGATCAAAATCTCACTGGGCTGACAGGTTGAAAATGAAGTAGCTATTGACTGACAGATTTCAATGTATTTTTGTTCAAGACAGTCAGTTATATACAAATATTTTTTTGTTTCTTATATTAAATGCTGTACATGGGGGGGGTGTGGGGGTGTGGTGGAAACCAACAGCTTCACAATCCAAAACTAATATCAAGTAAAATGATAAAGCTTACCATGAATACATACCCTTTTTTTCAAGATAAAATGTCTGTACTTTTCAGACTACTTCAAGCAGAGTAATTATCTGTATCTTCTGTCTCTTAAATATAAGTGCAAGATGCAATTATGAGTGCTAAATAGATTAATCAGGAGTGAAAACTACATTGGAACATTCTGGAGTGCGTGCAACAATACATAAAAATATAAAATAGTCCTCTGTGCAGGTAAAAAAAAACCAAACTCGGTATGTTTGTGTATCTAATTTTCATGTATTACGGATTTTGTCGTCATGACTTTTTAATATAACAATGGTGTTTTAAATGACCATTGAGGATGGATACTCCTTTCTTTCCACCCTGGTGGATAATGAGAGAGACAACACCTTGAGCCATTATCCCTTCAAGTGCCGAGTGGGAGTGCAGTTAAATTTGATAGAATAGAAGCAAGTACATTTTTTATTGGATAGAAAAAAAAAAAAGTGTCGAGAATAACCCATTCAATTTAACATTTTCACAGAGTAATTACACATAAAATTAGCTAACCATCAAACTTTTTCAGCTACCTTTCCCCATATTAACTGGATGCATACACATTAAGCACCAGATAAGTATTTTAACATGAAAGAAAAAAAAAAGCCAGCAAAACATCCAGGGGGGATAGTATTTTAGTTTTTGCTTGCTGATAATTTTAGCTTTGCTTCTCAAACTACAATTAATTTTTCCAAATAGTAGTGTCAAAAATCAATCTACAATGTCTCTACCATGTTTGTACAATGCAATCATTCATTACTGCATTTTTGAATATCCTTAAAAGTGTCTGTTTTCTGTTTAATTTCTGTGCTCTTTCATAATAAGATTGTCAGAGTCTTCTTATCATGGATCATCCTCAGGTATGTAAACAACACATGAACTTACTTTGAATGATAGACAATCTCATAATTTTCTTGCATAAAATGACATACAAATCAACAAGATAAAGCATGGAAAGTAACATATTTTGGTCTTGTGACTAATGGTAACCTGGTGCTATTGAATTACTGAACTGTGTCTGAGAACTAATGAGAAAAATTTCCCAGGGGAATCTTTATCCAATGCACTTGGAGAGCACCTTGGGGACTCATTCCGTGTCTGTCACCTTTCCCGTCTCATTGACACTCAGCTTCTTTACCACCATTACACTGTGCAACCATTTCACTTTACACCTCACGATTAGAATATTAAAAGGAGAGAATACTACGCTACTTGCTCCAGATAGCAGAGTTGTTTTTGACACTTAAAATAGAAATTGTCACTGAAATATCACAAGGACATGACTACCTCCAGCTCCAGAGCTCTTTTAAATCTCAGAGAGGTATTATTTTTCAACTAATTGTATCTTGTATCATATTTCTTAAACAGCTTGTTTCTTAATTAACAATTAAACACTTAAGGATATGTCATGCTATGTAGACCACACAAATGATTTCTCTTAGGTAAAATTTGCTTCTGTCATAGTAGCAAGGACTGAGTCACTGGTATTGATTATATAATGAAGACATTTTATATGAAGGAATAGGAATGTCATTAGCAAAAATGTAGCATTTTGTATGTGATAAATATTTGGTGAAGACTTGTGAAGTCTGAAAACACAAGGAAAAATATCAGTGCCTGTAAATAGTTTTAGTTTCATAGACTTAAAAAGAACACTGTTGATTTCCCTCAATGAGGATTTTTCTCATATACCTTACATCTATATTTAGAAGAGCTTGGTACATCCCATTAGGGCCAAAACCTGCCTTTCGCTGAAAAGCTTCCTCACCGAAGTGAACAGTACTACTCTTATGAGTAAGTACAGGGAGGATTTGGCCTCAGGGAATAAAGCTCAACTTAAGGCAAAAAAATAAAATAAAATAAAATAAAATAAAATAAAATAAAATAAAATAAAATAAAATAAAATAAAATAAAATAAAATAAAAAAGGAAAAAAAAGCTTTTAAAAGATCCAGCTAATTTTTTCTAACTTAAGTGCTCTAATTTCACCTAGTTGGTGATTTTAGAGAGAAGCAAATTGCAGCAATGAATACTTTTTAAAATTAATAAACAAATAGGGGCAGCAGGGCTAAAGGGCTAAAGTAAAGTAATGAGGATATCTTCTGCATAGTGCAGGAAATGTCCACATTTTCTATCATATTGAGACGATTTCTGCTGTGTGGCCCAGAGTGCTACACATACAGCTGCATGTACCCACCACACCAGTTTATGATGTTATTAAAGAGTTATAGTTAGCCAAATGTCCATGAGAAGCATACACTGCTTTTATGTAGAGACTAAGTATTGAATGTGTTTGACCACTGATTATATTTACAGCATCTCTTGCCTCCATTGGCTAGTTTTGTCACTTTTTTGCTGGCAGATTCTCAAGCTTCTCTTAAAAGTAGAGAGGTGTGGGAAAGGGAGATTATTTTTCTGAATATTAGGAAAAAGCAAAGCTATGCTGAGTTTGGTTTTGTCTTCCACCAAAGAAGTTCTTTCCAGGGAACTGGAGAAAGTATGTTCTTATCCCATCTGCTTCTTCTGAAACCAGTGGGATTTCTGCTACAGAATCCTTGAGGACAGGCTGACTGTGGTATTATTTTCAGTAGTTGTCAGCCACTGTGTATGTTAGGGTAAAACTACTATTTCTTGAAAACATTTGAGTATACTTCTCTCAGCCTTTCCTTACCAGTGGTCTTTCATCACTGACTGAGCAAATATAATTTGTTCTAAATTAAATGAAGAATCACTCTGGAGACTGAAGATTTTCTAGAGGATTCTGTTCCCGCCCCATCAATCCTGAGTTTCAGAGAAGTAAGGGAAGATCAACTTTAAAATTACAGCATTACTGATAATGTTTAGAAAATTAGAAAGACCTGGAAAACAATCTCTAACAGGAATTGAGAGTCCTCTGATGATTGATGTAATCAACAAACTATTAGAATAACCTTTACCTTTATTAGAATAAACCAAACCAGGTTGGAAGAGACCTTCAAGATCATCGTGTCCAACCCATCAACCAATCCAACCCACCCAAACAGCTAACCCATGGCACCAAGCACCCCATCAAGTCTCCTCCTGAACACCTTCAATGACGGCAACTCCACCACCTCCCCAGGCAGCCCATTCCAATGGGCAATCACTCTTTCTGTATAGAACTTCTTTCTAACATCCAACCTGAACCTCCCCTGGCACAGCCTGAGACTGTGTCCTCTTGTTCTGGTACTGGGTGCCTGGGAGAAGAGACCATCATCCACCTGTCTACAACCTCCCTTCAGGTAGTTGTAGAGAGTGATAAGGTCACCCCTGAGTCTCCTCTTCTCCAGGCTGAGCAACCCCAGCTCCCTCAGTCTTTCCTCATAGGGCTTGTGTTCCAAACCCCTCACCAACTTTGTTGCTCTTCTCTGGACTCGTTCCAGCAAGAGTATAGCATTGATACTGTGAGAAATAAAGTGATGATGATAAACAGAAAAATAAGAAGTTCTCATATACAATTACTCCAAACCTACTGAAACCACAAATGTTTTAAGTCTCATTTGTTTTACACCACTGAGTCTAATTAATTAGACCCAGGAATATCTGGGTAACATGCACAGCTCTGAAAAGTAAGGATGAAGCACTTCTGCTTAGACCATCTTCTTCATCTTTACTCTGCATCCATTCTGCACAGGGGGAAATAAATTAGTAAGAAGCAAGGCTGTGAGGATAAAATCTATATTACCAGTTCTAGCCTGTTCACCTTTAGCTTTCTTGTTTGAATTTCAAGTCACTGCACTTTATCCCAGGTTCATACCAAAATTTCTGAATGTTTACTGTTGCCTTAGCTAGTCTGAGATCTACCATGCACGAACAGAATGACAGAGGAAGGTAGTTTATGATTATTTCAGAAAAGTTTTTGCTTTTCACTTCAGTGCACATAATCTTCAAAAATAAAAGTCTATGAATTGGTCTATTTAAGCTTTCCCTACTATTTGGATATGTTGATTTAAGTCAAAAACTGTGAGGATTTTTTTTTAAAGCTTTAACATATGGTTTGCACATTCCTGTCTCCTCTTTTAAATGGCAAACTACAATTGCTTTGAGATTTTATAGGAGCAACACTCCATCTCAATACGTAAAATACCAGGAGACAGGTTGTGAACTGTATTTTTTTCTTTGTCTTTCTCAGAATGATAATTATGAGTGTAGCAAAGAAAGAAAAGCTTAGACCTGATTTTGCAGGAGCTACATGAAGCAAGTACTTGCTTCAGGATCATGCTAACGCTGCTAGAGGCAACAAGCTCTCTTGGTAGAAGTTGGATTTTAATATACATTTAAAATGTGTCTCTGTGACCTTCCTCCTACTCATTACATTCTTAGAACTGGCTCTTATCAGCTTCTCAGGTATAGTTTTTGATTGGGAGTTGATGAGGCTATATTAAATCTCCACAACATTTTGGACATCCAAACTCATAATTTTCTTATGCTGTAAAACAGTATAATTAAAACCCGAGGGTATCTGAATCTGTACTAATACAACAATACAGATTTGTGGAGACAGTAAGCAAAATTTGGTTTGTTTCATCATTTATCATTTTACTTCAGCACCTTGGTGTTTTTGAGATGTCAAGTCTATTTAGTTTCTATGTAATAGCATACATGGACAGAGAGAGAAACCTGCCCTTCAAAACAGCCCTCTTAAGGCCAAGAAAACTCAGATGTAATCCTTCCACTGTCACAGATATGTGTGCAATTTTCTTTAAGTGGAGATGCACACATAGAAGCAGCAGGGAATCTGACCCATCAGACATATTCAGGATTGTTTATCTTTTTCAGATGTTTTTGATAAAGCTACTCAGTTTTTAACAATTCACATTTTGTTTGAGAAACTGTGATGGGGTAAAGATTTGAAGACCTCCACATTACTTTTGAGAAACTATGAAGGTATAAAGATATGAAGACCTTCATTATATGAATGTTTGTAGGGAAAGGAAATAAATGAATGCTGAACCAATTGAATGATCTCAGTACCCACCTTGCAAAATAAATATTTTGGTGGACAGCTGAGACAAGAATGAACATTGTGTATTGAGCCAAAACACTCACCCTGAACTGACTTCTGATGGAAAGGAGAATTGGCAGGGTGGGCATATTTTGTTTATATAGTATTTAGCTTTTTGGGGGGAGGGCAAATTTTGTGGTGTGGGTATCATATATCTGTTTTTCCCTACCTAACAGGAATGCTTTGAAGTAAATAATTTATGTCTAAACCCAGTTGGCATCTCTCAAAATCTTTCTCTGCATTTCTCAAAATCTGTCTGAACCTCTGCTTATTCTTTTATATATTATTGAGAATGTGCAGTGAAACACTAATGTAACTACTTCTTAGTGCCATGAGTGGGTAGGTTAAGAAAAGTTGATCAAAAGGAGAAGTAAAATTAATATAGTATTGTTCAAGTGCCTGATTAGCTCTCTTTATTTGTCACTTCATTTCAAATTTGGAGGTTTCGTTTCACCAGTCTTTGTGCTTATCGTTTACTGCTTGAATCATTCGGCCTAGTTTAGTTTGTCACAAACATCTGAAAGTTGTGCACCAAATTACTTTGATATGTAAAAAGAAAAAAAAGTGTAATTTTTTCTAGAGGCAAAGCAAAGGCAGAGTATATGTTTATAGTCTCCTTCTTAGAGATGTCTGTAGCAAGAAAGCTATTGAAGCAGATTACTTCTCACCCACAGGGAGTCTATTCCTTCAGTGTCACAGTAGAGGTCATTGACAGGGCAATGCAGAGAAGACAGCTTCCAAAGAGTGTGCTTAAGTTTTCCTTAATGCCCATTCAACTTTTCTTAAACTCTTTCAAGGAAAGCATATTTAACCCTTTGATAATTAACAAATGGGAATTCAAAGAGGAATCTGCAGTATTACACGAGGTTTGCAGGAATAACCGCCACAGTTGTGATAACAGCCAAAATAATGCGTCATGTTCGTGTTTTAACAATAAATATTTGTGACTGTTAATCTTTTCAGTGAGGCTATATGACTTCTTGTTGATGTTGCTATACTGACCTCTTCAGGCTTTGGAAGTTTGAAGCATTGTTTACCACAGTGACTGCTGTGACCCGGCATGTAGCTAAACGAGCCTGTGGCACAGAAACTCTTGAGGGTTAACATCTTATCTAACAGCTTTATATCTTTTTAGTTCCAAATAACAGACTGTAAAAGAATTTATTAGAATAATAATAATAATAGTAATTTGAAAGTAAGTGTTCGTGATGTTCAGAAAATATTTTAGGAAGAAGTAAATGAAGTTTTAAAATCAATATTTAAATTACTACTTTATAGGTGTGTTTTTTAAATACATGATTTGGTTATTAAAAAGTACAACCATTCAACACAAAAGATGTTGTTCCTATTAAGAGCTGCAAAGTTTGTCCATTAAAGAAAGAAAGAAAAAAAAAAAAGAGAAATTCTGCTGTGTGTTTAATTCAGTTTGATGTGCTCTGCTATTCTGCTCCTAGATCTAGTCAGATTAGAAGTGAAGAGATTCATCGTAGATTTTTGTAAGTGTAAGCTTTCTCAGTTAAGAAAGCCACAACAGTATGAGTGGTAATACCTCAGTGATGCAAATTTTCCCATTTTCAGAGTTTCAGTATATTGAATTAAATTAATTTTGCAAATACAGTATAATGTGTGCATTAGTTTAAGCCGGGTTACTTTCTGCTAAATACTTACTGCCTTTCTGGAGTTAAGCATGTTCCTTATATTTATTCATGTCCAAATACAATTTTTCAGTTAGGATCTGACACTTCTTTTATACATATATATCATTTTTGTAACTTATAGTCACGTTTGGCTGACATACAGAGCTATACCCTATATCTTGTTTATGTTAGCAACAAAGACTCTCTGAACTGCAGCTCTGTTTATAACTATTCGTGGCTTAACAAATGACAAAATACAGAGGACTTAAAAATCTTGGTCTGGAAAAAAATACCTCAGTCTGGTTTATGTTTTCATCTACTTTCCCCACATTTATTGATTTTAACTGTTTTGGCTATCCACTCTGTGCTTCTCAGACCACATCGTATTTATGTTGTATGCAGGTAACTGGCATCTGAAGAAAAACAAAACATACAGGATATAGTTCTGGCTCGTCTGAAAGCTCCCATTGACTTCAAGAGGGCGTAAAGAATTTTCCTGCTACATTTTTGTCTCTCTTGTTTCATCTTCAGAATTAAATACTCTCCTGGACAAATTAAAAGTTTATCTAATGAATCTTATACTGTAATAGATGGGCTGGTTACACTCTGAGATGTGTAGATATGTGGACATTCCCATCTCCATAATTTATTGGGGGGAAAAAAACAATCTTCATTTTGGGATGGATCATCACTCACATGGATTAAATTGTCTGTAATTCAGTACTGGTAACTAAGAGTTGCCAAATTCTGGCTAAAACAAGGAGGTTTGGTGGGAGAGGAAAACACACATGGGAAGCTGCAAGATACTTCTTAAATTTTTGGCTTAGTGCTCACTTCCTTGGTTTTATTTTTGCCAGTTTTTAATGTTCTCAAAACAAATTTTCTGAGATAACTCAAGTTTTTGTCTGAGAGAAGAAAACATTTTGAGTTTTATCTACTGCCATTTGTATTAACAAAATCTCTGCCTCATAATCTTTTACCTAGTCCAAGTGCTGGTTGTCATCTTGTGATGATCTTGCCATCCCCCTTGGTGCTCAGAGCCATAGATCAAGAGGTAAGTTTTTGTGCATTTACAGACTGTCTAGCCCAAAGCTTCTCATCCACATAAAGATTGGTGACAGCAACAGCAGGAAGGTTTCTACAGAGCAAAATTCTGGCTACTACCATTCATCTGAGGTACCTTCAAAGATTATATATCTCTACATGGTATCCTGAGATATACCCAAAAGCACACATAATGTTCTCTAGCCACAAAAGATCACTTGCTCCATGCAACCAGACTAGGGCTAGTCTGAAGCAAAAAAAAAGTGAAGAATTTAGGTCCTCAGAATCAGCTGTTTTACTCTAAAGATCTGTTTCTTTTACTCCACACTATTTGCTAATGTTAACAAAGACACATTGTCTAGCTCAGTAACACAGAAAATACTAACAAAGTTTGCAAGTAAACCCCTGTGTCTTAACCATCAGGGAGCTATCCGTTGAGAATGAACAAGTTTGTATAGCCTGGTAAAGCGGGGAATGGGAATGTGATTGCCCCCTTGTCCCTCCCAAAACACCAGACAATTTCAAGCAGAGGTGGTTTATCAGTAATTATGGTAATTGTCAGTCCATTCCCATACTTAACTACTTTCTACACTGCAAACTGAAGTACTGAGGAACCTGAACTGGCTTTTTGGATATGTTTATATTGCCATCTGCTCTAGTAAAAAGAGGAAAGATCTAGGCTTTGATTTCACAACATATGTTACAACCCCAGAACCCTACACCTGCTTAATGACTGTTCAAAGCATGTGCCTGTCCCAGGCACATACTCTATACCCACAGTATGCTAAATGTTGGAGGTCCACATTATAATGGGATGTGTTAGAGGGCGGTCCCAGGGCATGACTTCAACTACAGTTACACCAGGAGGAAAACTGCTCAGAGACTATAAGCAGTGTCTGTAGTGCATACTGTTAAGCCTTCAGGTGTAAGTACAAAGCACTAAGCACAGGTACCAGAACAGTTTAGCTATGGCAGTATAACCACAGGAGTTATTCTGTGACTGTTTTTCAAGGACATTCAGTCTATAACTGACAAATTAACCTGTTAATATAGACTGGAGGACCACTGAAATTGAATACATGATAATTAATTATTTTTTTTTAACACCAGTTACATCTAGACCACATAGCAAATTCCAGAGCTCATAGTATTTGAAATATGGCTCTTTGTGTGATTGCAGAGTTCATAACCTGGACAATTAATTTGAGGACCCATTGAAGCCTTCTCCTGACCAGACTTGATTGCTTGGTGTTCATGTCAGGCTTATACTGTAATGTGAATAATCATTCAGTGTTACATTCCCACACTTTTCTGTTGGAAATTTGGGGCAGAACCATGCCCTGATTCTGTCAATGTAAAGACTATAGTTTTGCTTTTGCCCTAGAAGTTTCTAATTTGCATTCATTTTGTGTTGGATCTCTGTGAATGCCATTAAACGTGATGTCAGTTCCTCTTTATTTTACTAAGTGCAAGCCTTGTTACATTTTGCTTAATCTTCCATCTTTATGGTGACATGTAAAACTGAATCTTGACCATTTAAGAGTTTGGCAATACCTAGGCTCCCAGCAGGACCCTCCAGGGCGCCATGTCAGATGGTATTAGCAAAAGAACCAAAGTAAATGTCCTTGCTCCACTGCTTGGACATATATAACTGGAGCACTCTGCAATCACAGAGTACTATGTGTACAACAAACTGTAAGCTCTCTTTAGGCTACAGTCCTTACACATGCCCTTACAACTGAATTGTACTACAGAGGCCTAAGAAGTTGCAGTAAAGTAGTAAAACAGTAAACCAGCATCTTTGCCTGTTATGATGCTTGTGTACTGCTACTCCTACAAAATGGAGCTCTAAGTTTCTTTATACTATGGAAGTGGCACAAAACAGATGTAATGGGGACTGTGCTCTACCCCTTTTTGAAACATCTGTGGTGCTATTTATGCAGTAACTATATTTGGTACCTCATTACTGATACAAGCAGAAGCATCACCCATCAACTGCAATGAGATTTTGCTTTGCGTACCTCAGAGGCTGAACTTGATCCAGTACTTCTGAGACATTGGGTATAAAGTGTTTTTCCACTGGTGTTCTTTGATTTACAAAAACCCCAGTATGGGATATGTAGTGTGCAAATAGACTTTGCACTCTACTGTGACTATCAGTAATGCTATGCAGGCTACAATTTAAGGAGAACTATTAGCTTTCTGAGATGTTAAATTACTGCAGAGCATACAATAATAATATGGGAAAAGACAGCACCCTAGTGGTTTGAAACAAAGAGCACTGTGTAGCCCAATTGTATGCAGCTTCTATAACAACACTTTTTTTCACACACAAAAAAAAAGTTCCTTCCTGGGGAGTATGGTTGCTCTGACACTGTGTTCTTCTTGCAAAGTGGCCTTGATCTGGTGAAGTACCTTATTCACAAGCAATTGAGAGGTCTCATCTGAGTTAATCCAGCTCTTCACGACCTCAAATCTAGGCTCACTCTTAAGAATTTACTCGAATGTAACCTCTACAATTTAGTCAGCTTTCACATTGTCTACACAAGAAGATGGACCTATTTCAATTTCATTAATCAGTTTTGGCTTCTATTTTTCTTCTTTTCTGTTTTTTTTTTTTTTTTTCCCTTTCCTTTTCAACTGGTTTAGATCTTCAATGCAAACTATCTAATGCAGGGCTTTTTTAGTTTAACACTGTCAGTCAGGATTTTTTTAGCACGGTTTGCAACCGTGCTTACCACGCTGAGCCTAGCATTGTTTGACAAGTGGCTGAAAAGTAGAACAGAAAGAAACCTTCATTTTGTGAAATTCTCTTGTGCTTATTTAGGCTACAGAAAAAAAAACCCAAAAGCAAAACAACAAACAACTAAGCCTAGGTAAAACCAATTTCAAAATTAAATATTTTAACCACAAAATAAGAGAGAGACAAATAGCATAACCTTGAAATATACTTTCAGGTGGTCTGGTTCATTGGCACATAATGATTCAAAATCTTGGCTGTGCTAGGTTTTTGTCTTTTATCCAAATCCTGCTGGAGTCCTGTCATATTTTCTTGACTTCTCTGTTTCATATTAACATATCATAGTATCATAGTATCATAGTATCATTCAGGGTTGGAAGGGACCACAAGGATCATCTAGTTCCAACCCCCCTGAATGGCCAAAAACACCAAACAAGCCAAAAAAACATTAGGAACTAGTAGTCAACCAAACAAACAAGCTTTCTCTTTGCACCTTAAGAATTATATAGAATTTTTTAAAAGTATATTTATATAAAGTGGATGTATTTGGCAGATGAAAAGTGAGAACTTCAGGTGTCGTCTTTGGCCCCTAGGTTTCTGCATGAAAAGAAAATTGAAGGTCTACTGCCTTGAAGAAAAAGATTGTCCATGTGTCTTTATGACTTTGTACACACAAAGGGCAACAGAGTTCATGATACAGTATTATCAGTAACAATATGGAAAAAGTTGTGTCTTTCTAATGAATGCTGTCTATAGCAGAACAATTTGTTAACAATTGTCATCTTGTTGCACAGAAATAAATGAGGTCCAGCTTTGTATCACAGTGCATAGCCAACAACAGTCTGTATCTCAGGGGAGTGTATTATAGCAGTGGTTTTACCCATTTCAGTTCCCTTTCCTGAATACCCTGGCAAACCAGTTTGTTGACTGTAGGCCTCAAACACTGGAGACTTCTCAGTTGATATTGGCAAGCGGTCAGCACTATTGGTTTCATTCAAAAAATCATTGCTTCCAGTCTGCACAAATTAGTTGGAAGAAACTTCTGGATTTGCATTCATTTGTCTTTCTTCCAGCAGAATTACACTTTACCAGTATTATAACCTCTGTAGACATTTCTAACTAGCCTTACCACCCATTCTAAAGTCTGAGTAAACATATATGGATATCAATACATTTTTATTGTTATACCTTATGCAGATCAATGTTGAATTAGTATTAGCTGCTAAAAGCTCTCCTTGGTGATACAAAACTTTCTAGTATTTTTGGCTACTAGTTTGCTTTTGTTGGTCTTATTTTTTTCATCAAACTGAATATTCTTTCTGTCAGCCTATTTGCTCCCCAACTGGTGTAAATGTTGCCAAAGGACCTTGACCTTTACCACAGGAGATGCGACTACATGGAAAATATGGGACTCATAGAATTGTGTGATTAGGTGCATAATATGGGCATCATGGTTGACAATACATTGTACAGAGAAATAGCAACTACCATGATTTAACAAGAATTGTGCAAACATGCAGCCCTCAACACCATTTATGAATTAATCAAGTGCACAAGCACCTCTTATGAGGGCTTCATATCAAGCAAGGAACTCGCCTAGGGACATAATACTAAAATATCCCTACAAAACTCATTAATAGAAACTACATCTTCCAATTTTTAATTTAAATATATAATAGAAAAAGAAACAAGCTGTATCAACTTACCACTGGACTTGAATTAGAGATAATATAATGTGGGAATTACAAAAGTGCATAAAATGCTGAATAAATACATATTTTAGAGAGAGAGAGCATCACTGCATCAAGACATTTCAAAAAGCAATTTTGACACTGATGCAAATATTGTTTTGCTAGGCATTTATTTTTGGGTACAAAAGGCTTCATTTTGTTGTCATTACTGATACATACTTTCCTCAGGAAGCACAATGTGCTCCAATAAAAATGAGGGAATGGTTAAGTAGGACAGGTCCATTGTGACTCAGCCGCCTGCACATCCAGTTCTTATACAAGAGGGGAGAAAGAGTTTAGCTTAACCTTTGGAAAAGGAGCAGAATTATGTAAAGTTGTGTGAAGTCACTATATTTTTACCTGGCTATTATGAAAGTACTTTTAAATGCTACCAGGCAGTTCAGATAATATAAAAATCCCAATACTGCCTTCGACTCGAGTCAAGGGTACACTTAAAGAGTTATTAGCACCCAGCAAAGTGTGTTAAGTCTGACATTCATGATGTCTCAGTTATTAAATAGATACCAGTACACGTACTGATTTTCTTATAAAACTTAATAATGATAATGACCTTTCCATTTAGGATGAGGCTTTCAATGCTGAAAACACCAGTAGATTTATAGAATTTAATGCTAGATGCAAATTAAAGATCATTGCCAGTTTTTCACATGTACAGAACTTGAAATGTATATTTCTCTTCTTGTCTTGAACATTCATGTGTCATAATGATCATCAAATGTATATATTTCCATGCATAGCTAACATAATCGATGTTACACTCAATTTATCATTTGATTTAGTGCTCCTCTGCACCAGTGTGTTATCCCACTGAGATGATCTGTGCACTATAGTGCTTCTTAATATTAACAAATATTTCAAAAAATGGTACCAGGGACTCTGTGCCATTACTAAACAACAGAGCATGTATTTTGCGTGGCAAAATATAATCCTCAAACTGGCTATTATATAAATCACTTTAAGCTGTGAGTGAAAGCAAGATATTGAAGCTGTTGTTTTGCACTCACTGTTGTAATTCGACTGCAGTGGTTTTTCTTTTCAGGTACCCCAAATGGCATTGACATCAACTCTTAAAGAAAATGCCAGACATTGCTAAATACTGAAAATAATTTGGCCTAGAGTGTTCAGCTTAGTCAAAATTGCTGCCATTCCATGGACCAAGTTTTCATCCACTAAAAAAATCAACACATTTTCACTGACTTCAATCCAGCTCCACCAGTTTACGTGAGCCCAAGATCTAGCCCATTTCAATAATGAATGAGAATAACTCCAATGGGGATTACAGCAGCTGAGAATTTGACCCCTGACTCTTTGTTACAGAGAGAATAGGAATCGTCTTTAGCATACTTAATATATTTTCTTATGCACGAACCAGGGGTTACTTCTAAAACAAACAAGTAAGACTCAGCTTCAGCAGAGATGATTATAAGCAACAATGCATATGATGAAGGGAGATCATATTTCTTTTTTTTTCTTTTTTTCCCAACAAGTCCTTTTCCCCAAACCTCTGTGCTATGCTTCATATACCTTAATAACCCCTGTGCTTCTGATTAGCTACTACATACATGTCTGATTTAGTCTCAGTTATCCAAGGGGGCCAAGTTATGTGAGGAACTATTTTTGAATGCTGGCACTGTTAGAGTGTACAATTTATGTGGCTTCAAGGTTATTTGCATGCAAAATAATAAGCCATACAAAGTTTACATTTCTGATCATTTCAGAAGTTCCTACTTAAACTGGTGATTTCAGGACAGACTGCACAACTTTAAGGAAAGCATCCACGTAACTTCAGGTGAGATGTGAATTAATCAAATTTGTCCCAGGAGGCAATAGAAGGGGAGAATTCATTGCACTTGCTTTAGACCTCTACTTAGGAATGATATTAATTGCACCCCAGAAGTGCCAATTTCTTTCCACTGACTACAAAGATGCCAAAGTGGATTTGCACAGCTGTAGGTGTCAATATTTAACACATTCCAACCTAATTTCTTCTTTCCCTGAGAAAGGGAAAATTCCCTCATCTCCCTCAGGATGACCCTATCTTAAAGGACCGAATCCTACAGGATACTCTGCAATAGTCTTTTTAACAGCATTTATTCTCAACTGCTTTAGGATCAAGAGTCAAAGATGAAAGATGCTTGCTATACATTGGACAAGATTTCTGAGGAAGGGGTAAAGAGAAAAAAGGAAAGGGTGAAAAATGTTGTCTCAGGAACTGGATAATACCACACCAGCTATTTCCTCTTGTGGAGAAGACAGAGCTTGTCATTTGGTTCCCACAGGGAGCTCACAAAGCAAATTTTACTTGTCCTGCCCGCAAATTCTCTGAACAATGAGTACCTACTCCAGGAATTAAAGCTTCTACCTCATTCACATCGTGTAATGTTAACACAAGAAGAAAGAAAGGTTCTAAGAAAGTGATTCTGAAAGATCTGAGGTTTTTCTTCGCAGACGCAGGACATCAAATGACTATTAAGTCACCTAAGACGAGACAGTGAAATGAATGGCATCCTTCCCCTTATTGAAAAACAACATGCTGGTGTGCTGTATTTTGCTATCATTACTCAATCCAGACAATTTAATTCTATATGTGTTCCTAGTCTTAAAGCAGCCAGATCAGACAAATGCTTGCAAAATTACATTTCTTCAGCATGTTAGTATCATTACATTAAAAAATAACAGAATTAAGGAATTTTGGGGAAAAAAAGCAAAACAGCTTTACATACTAACACAGTGAATGTAAGAAGACAAGAACAGGTAATCTTTTAATTTAAAGTAACTGGAGAGTGTAAAAACACTGAATTTGTTATCTTTGAGGAGCCAGTTTTTCTTTGGCTTTACAAAGAAACATGTGAGTTCACTTTTTACAGCATTAACAGGCAGGAGCAGTTTACATGATGATTGATTATTAGCCAACTTTGCAAAAATATGAGAGTATTACTTGTGCGGTACTCCATCATGTTATTTTTGTTATTATGCCATGGTTGTTGTGAAACTCAGCCCCTAAATTCCAGATCTAGATGAACTGTCCCATGAAATTTATAAATGACAAAAAAAAATAAAGTCAGTTTTGCGTTAGTTAAAAGTAGAAACTTATTTAGAACAAAATCCTAGCTTTGACCACTGCTGGATGGGTGGGAAATTTAATTGTGGGTACCAGCTTATGGCAAGGATTTTTCATACATCAGGATAACTGAATTTAGTGACTTTCCATCTGCATTTTTGTGGAAAATACTTATTTTGAAAACTGTGCTCAAGTAACTAACATATTTATTATCAGTGGTTTTATATAGTTAATGTAGAGCCAGTCTTTAATATTAAAGAAAGAAGCTAACTTAAACTTAGAAATTCAAAGTTAAAGATGACATTCTATATTCAATTCATCCTCTGTCACCTTGTTATTGAAGAACATATAGTGCTAACATCACACATAGATCTGAGACTCCACTATTACCTAAGCACAACAGGGTAAGCTAACGACAGTGTGTCAGCCTTTTGTTGGTCCGTGTCACAACCTTAACATTACTTTGTGAGAAGAACTGCTGTCAGGGCATTTCAAGTTGCTTTTGAAATAGTGCCAAGAATGAGGAGGCCCCACTGTCCAATTGCCTTTCCAGTATTAACAAACTATATAGGGAGAGAAAAAAAAAAAAAAAGAAAGAAAAAAAGAAGAAGAATAAGAAATTGCTCAGTTTGCATCTCAGTGCATGAAAAATCCTAAAGTGTTGCAGGGACAATTGATTATCCAGAGGGCACCACACCATTTCTGACTGAAAAAGGCCCTTTCTGGCATCCTACTGGTTATCTATATGAACATTTCTTTTGTATTTTTCTTTCAACAACTGAGAAATGAAGAGGGGTAGAAAATGAGGTTATGGGGTGGGGGGTAGAAGCAGGAGAAAACAGTGTTTTTCAAGATTGTTAATGTTTTCACACCCTTGTCTAACAATAACCATTTTGTCTCCTTGGCAATACCATCTAGAGTAAGTATTTACATATTTCTTCATTTGTTCTTCAAAGGCTGTTGCAGTTGACCATATAACCTACACTAAAAGTATATTGTCTGAATTAAAGTGGCCTTAAATGTTGCTGAGATATTTTTAGGGAGGTTTTAATTATCCATCAAAAGTTCTTCAATCTCTGTTGTGATTCATGAGTCAGTCACCATGAATCAGTAGCACTGAGAGACAATAACATTGTAGTAGTTTGTTCCCGTGGTGAGGCTATTTACAGGGTTAAAGAGCAGTTCATACTTAAGTGATACGTTGGTCTGAATCATTCAATATAGCACTATTTATGCAGTTGAAATAGACCTTGTCACTTGATGGTTCATAATTATCAGTGATTTCTAAGCTGTAAAAATGTTGAAGTAACCTTTTTTATTACACAGGACAAATAATTTAAAGATGGGTATAGTATTCTTTTTGTGAGTCATAGTTTATACTTAAATAAAGAAAAATCAGAAATCCAACAGCCAGTCAAACAACACACAGATGATTCTTTATAACAGAGCACAGTATGTGTAAAGTGACTAATTCTATAATATAGTATATTTAGCTTCAGTCCTCAGTCTCCTTTCAAAGTGTTCAAGCCACAACTTAGCCTGGCCGGGCAGCACCTTGTCTTTTAACACAGTCTGGAGTTCTGGAAGCAGAATCTGGGCTACTGAAGAATTAAGGAATTGCTCCAACCATTATTTTAGCATTTGTTTAACGATAACTGTATTATACAACATAACCTAAAAGTTAAAAATTCAGCCCTCAGTGTATGGAGATCTTGGTGTCTATTTAGAATCCTGTTAATTTAATGGTGGGTATTGTCATCCATATTTCTAATACAAGAACAGTTTAAAATACAAGCAGCACTTACCTTGTGTTTTTGTAATTAACAGTGTGTTGATATGACCACTGAAATGAACACTTGGAAGCACCTCATTCTAGGTATCCCTGCTTAGCTCTAACTTATTCTGTATCACAGCATCACGACAATACCAAATGTGTGAATACTTCCTATTCCCTAGATAAATAAACAGGCAGGAAAATATTCCTTTATATCAGTATGTATATGTACATACAAATACATACATAGCTACACATGCATGAGGAGAAGGAAAAAGTAGGTGTTTGTGGAGGAGACAGAGCTACATCTTATTTTTAGTCATTTCCCAGAACCAAATGATATGTAATTCAAAATAATCTCACAAATCACAGAATTCAACAGCTGAACAAGCCCTTTACCCTCAAAAATGCAGAAACCAGATTGTCCTTATTGGGTAGAATAAAATATTGATTGTCATGTGTGATTAATCTAGACATTGGAAGAAGTTTCATATGATAATCCTGCACTTTAGTTTGACAAAAGTAAAGATTAGATCACTCTAAAATCATCACAAAGTGTATTCGGTTTTCAGGGCCCAAATATGGTGGTAAGTTGCAAGACAGTTTAATTCTGTGATGCAGAACAAAGAGCAATTTCTGCTGAACACTTCTCAATGGATATGTAGATGAGAGATGAGATGCAATGTTGCTGAAATATTCAGAAGCTGATACCCATACCAAGAGAAATTCTGTAATGTAAAACATATCACTGCCTTATTTTATTTTATTTTTTTGATTTCTTGCTCTGGGGTTTGTCCCTCAATAAATTGACTTCTTAACTGCCAGCTTGTGGAAAATCCTTGGCTTTCCAGCTGCAGAAGCTATTCCCAGTCATAAATAAAAAGAGCTAGCCATAAATAAAAAGAGTTGCCTTCAACTCAAGCTGGACATGCTGGAACATATCCGGAGAAGGGCCACAAGGATGATTAGAGGGCTGGATTCCCTCTCTTATGCAGACAGACTGAGAGAGTTGGGGTTATTCAGTCTGGAGAAGAGAAGGCTCTGAGGAGACCTTATTGTGGGCTTCCAGCATCTTAAAGGGGCCTGCAAGAAAGCTGGTGAAGGACTTTTTAGGATGTCAAGTAGTGATAGGGCTAGGGGGAAAGGAACAAAACTGGGAGTGGGTGGATTCAGATTAGATATTAGGAAGAAGTTCTTCACCGTGAGGGTGGTGAGACACTGGAACAGGTTGCCCAGGGAGGTGGTAGAAGCCACACCCCTGGAAGTTTTTAAGGCCAGGCTGGATGGGGCTCTGTGCAACCTGATCCAGTGTAAGGCAGGGGAGTTGGAACTGGATGATCTGTGACTCTTCCAACCCTGACAGTGCTGTGATTTTGTGAGTACTAGAAGGATATTTGCATTAGATACATCAAAATGTAGTCAAGGAGTTATCCTCTGCATTTTATGCTGGGGTACTACCCTTCCTTCCAATACAGTGCCTTCAATCCACACATCATCCTATCTCTTGTTTGAAGACTGTCATGGTTTAAGCCCACCCAACCAGCAATAAAGCACCTCATTCAGTCCTCATTCAGTCCTACCTGGCTGTAGTGGGATAAGGAGGATAAAATACAATAAAAGGGTCAATACAAAGGCCAGGGTGGCCTCACTTACAAGTTACGATCATGGGCAAAAGCCAGACTCCATTCAGGGAAACAAAATCAACTTAAAGAATAAAACAACTACAAATTTACCAATTGAACCAGAGTAGGATAATGAGAAATTTAACTGGAACTTAAGTCTTTCCTGGCTCATCTCTGCTTCTGATTCTTTATCTCCTCTCTCTAGCAGAGATGGAGAATGAAGGGTGCAATCAGTCTGTCCCATGTTGTTTCTGCTTCTCTTTCCTTCTCTCCAAAACCAAAACAAACCACCACCACCACCAAAAAACACAGAGACACACACCAAAAAAAAAAAAAAAGAAGAAAAAAAGTACCACCAAAAACCTAACCAAGCAACCAAAAAAAAAACCCCACAAACAAACAACACTTACCTAACAAGTTTTTTTCTCTCTTAAATATGTTATCATGGAGATTCAGCCCTGACCAAAGATGAGCCAGACTTGGAATTGGGGGAGATTCTCAATCTTACAGGAGCCATGCTGGTTGCTGCCTCCCCTACTACCAAAAGCTCACCAGACAGGAACTGAACACAAAGACAAACTTGAATTAAATTAATTTTATCTAACTCTGGCTGTGTGAAAGTTAGGTATGTAATCTAAGCCATTCAACAGTAGTATAATGTCTTGTGTGCTTAGATTCTTAGTCAGACATTTAGCTCCCAGACTGATTTTAGTCACTTATGCATAATCAAGGGTTTCTGTCATCATTAAATCCTTAAAGATGTATCTTTTCATTGACTCTCCTATTCTTGAATGCCAAAGGTCAAGGCATACGAAACTAGTCCTGTCCCTCTGTACATAACCAATTGGATCAGGTCTTTACCCTCTAATAGTCCAAGCTCACCTTGAAATTCAAACGGAGCATGGAAAAAAAATCAAGGTTTTGCTTCAAAATCCTGATGCTGGATATTTTTTTTGTTTGGATTGGATGGTGCAGGAAACATTCTGACTTCATCAGGAGTGGTCCTGCCCTCTGCAATTCTCATCCCAGATTTCTCACTGACAAAAACAGCGCATCCAGCCAATTATTCTTTTTTTTTCCCCTAGTTAGGCCATCCCTGGATGGATGCTGGATGTGTAACTCAGTGTCCTTTTGAAAGTATATTTCAAGCATATTCTTCACTTTCCTGTTAGGTGCTCAATTAAGTAAAAATCTCCCTAGTGACTGGGTGGGACAAGTGTCAGAGTCTTGGAGGACATTTCACTGGAGAGAGTTGCTTTGTTGAAAATCAGAAATCTGGGGCACAAGTCTGTATCAGCTTTTACTTTTATTCTTGCTTTCTTAAAACAGTTGTATCAATGTTGAAGTATGTGTTTCCATAGACTTCAGAGGAGTCAAGATTTTCAAGTAAACACATATTGTGAAAGCCAGACTTAGAGAGATTATCACTAGTCTGGATACATTCATTTTCCTCCTAACAAGGGCACTAATCTCTTTCAAGAACCCTAATTGTTCCTACTCAGAAACCATTAACAATTATATTTTGTATTACACTGAGAGTTCATCTAATTTAAATGTGAAAATTTTGTAAACATCAGTATTATATTATGTTCCATTCATTCACTTGATTCTCTAGTACATTAGAGCAGGGAAATATACATGCATTGCATTTTGGAGATTTTAAGGACTGCTTTAATGAATTCTTAATTACATTATTCAAAAGATCCATTATTCAGCATTCATCTCACTTCGAAATGAAAATCTTTACCTGACATGTGAATGAAATGAGTCTAAATGCTTTCCATGCCACCTAGGGATTCATAATAGACTACTTGCTGAATGGCAGCAGTGGGTTTTCTTTCGTTTTACATTTTTGTGGATTGTTTGTAGAGATGGACAGGTATGAAATACTCAGTCATCTCAGGAATCAGTGAGCCCTCAGTTCTCACCTGGTGGAATTGCACCTGAGACAGGTGAAAGAGATAAAAGCTAAAGAGAAGAACATTCACAACATTCCAGAGGATTTCAAATATATTGTACAATAATCAACAATTTTACTTCAAGTGGAAAAAAAAATTACAGCCCATTGCTAAAGATTTTCTTTTTCTGTGGTTCACCATGTATAAAGGTGGTAAATATTGTAAAAGAAGTGAAGACCTGTTTTTCAAAAAGGGTAACCTGATAATTTTTCTTATTTCCCATTCACTTCACTAATATCAGGTATTTAATTTGAAAAGAGCTTAAGATCTCAAAATACCAGACTGCTTTTCAGAAGTGCTCTCAGCAACTTGAAATGAGTACCTGTGTGGCTGGTAAGGATTGTACTGTCATTACATACACTGGGCCAAATTCCCCCACAATTCAGTCCACCCCTGATTCCAGAAAGCAGCTATATCTTATGCAAAGGCTATTTGCTCCAGACTAAGTTTATAGCACAGAGCACTATCCATCTCCTAGGAGGACTGAGGTTCTTTAAGAAGATAAAGTTACATAGCTGTATTTAAAGTCTTGGTAACATCTTTCCTCAAAAACAAATTTATCAGCTTCGGTAATAGTTTTGCTTACAGAAGCACTGCATAATTTTCATCACAGAAATTGCCTGAAAAAAACATCCCAATTGCTTGCTACTTGGTTTTGTCAGAAAATTTTAAACATATCATTATTACCAGGTAAAATGTGCATACTGTATACCTGTAATTGTCTGTTTGCCTACCTGTTAATTCTAAATATAAAAAATATTTCATATTGAAAGAACATTACTTAAAACATTGGCTTTATCGCTAATTAGATACCACAGTATAATCTCAGTTCCTTGTTGAAAGGATTGAAATATTCATCTCCCATAGATTAAGATTGTCTATTTCATTTACATTAAAAAGATGACAAAGTTTCTTATTTCAGATTAACATGCCATAGATAAATTATTATATACATTCTGTTCTTAGTCGTCTATGCATTATAGAATGACTTTTTTTGCAAAAGAATGCATATTAAAATACTTTTGAGTGCTTTTACAGTCTTTAGATCAATTTTTAAAAATACATTCCTTAAACTACATTTCATTGCTTTTCATACATATAGATGGAGCTTTGCTAGTGTCAAGGCATTGGCGGATATATCATGACCTTTCCCCCTACCTGATTATGAAGATGACTGTGAAATTTAATATGCTGCTTTAATTCCAGACCATTATTTAAAGCTCAGTACTGGAAGGTGCTGAGCACATCTCACGAAGTGCCCAGTGTTACCAATTCCCACTGGCTGTCTTGCTTAGCATCATGCAGGGCTGTCTTAATAATGCAAAAGCCACAGCACATGAGTAACGCAGTCAGGCATTGGTTAACGAAGCAGCCACAGTACCAAGCAGACTGAATCTTCTGCTGATAAAAAGCAACATTTTAAAATGACTAAGAAATCTCAGATGAAAAGCCACATTATCCACTCTTCTGATGGGTAAAATGTATGAGTGCTGCTCACAGGGATTCCCATTCACCCAGGATAAAACTGCCCTCTCTAGGAGTGGTTGAAATGCACCCTTGAGGAGCCACATCATATTGTACATCCTGTGCAAAAGAGATCCTTCACCACAGACCAACAACTGTCCCAGTGTTTGTAGATGATTTCTCAATACCTGATATGCTGATTTTTGCCCCAATTGAAGTAAAAACCTCATGTGGGAAATAACAATGAAATTAGACAAATGCATCCTTATGATGCACCACTTCCAGATTTGTTCACCCAGCCAATTTTATTTGTCATTTTTGTTATGTTTTTCCTATGAATCATTTACCCAGCTTAGAGTTTATTTTAATGCACATCGTTAAGGAAAGTAAGACCTCAGATTTCAAATCATTCTGAAAAGAGACAGATCTAACTACCAAAAGAACTAGAATATGAGCAACCTCTCCAGGTTGGAATGTGTCTCTCAAAAGGCAGGCCCTAAGAACGTACTCTAAGCTTCAATGCACAACAGGTAACACTTAAAAATGAAAAGGTATCAGTACTGCAGAGCATCATATCAGGCAGAACTAAGCCTAATCTCACTGAATTGTATCCTCTATTACTTCAATGGAAATCATCCAGAGCTGCTGTCTACTCGTAATACTTAGAGTACAGCCCATGGTGTCTCGCAAACTCTAGCACATTGATTTTAGCAATACGTCAGTATACAGCGGAGCGATGACATATCAAGTGTAAAATCTACGCATGTACTTCATGCATTTTTGTAGGGACACAGAGAATCAAAACCACAAGATTCATAGATCAAGTGATGGAACAAATAAAACAGAGCATGACTTCACTAAATCTAATTGCAGGAACATGTTTAATATAAATATTTTGACACAGGTTTTTTTATGCAATTAACATCACAGCTGTTTCAAACACGTAGCTCTGAACAGTTTTTCAAAGCCATGGTGCAAACCCACTTTTTCTAATGAGGAACATGAAAACGTTTTTGGTTTTTTCATCTTCCCAGAATGTAATTTCTATAAAAGCTAACAGGTAGCTTTGAGTGCTTAAAGAAAAGCAAAGATGATTTTCTAAGGATATTATGTTCTTTTTTTGGTTTTATTTGAATTACTGTGTGATCATCATTCTCAGTCAAATATCTATTAGCATTTCACTAACACACATCGATAGGATGGCCAGTGCCCTGAAAGCTTATATGTACAAACCAAAGGAAAAATAAACGCTTTTCCATTCTTTCTGGTGGCTAAGGAAGGAAAGATGGTGACACATTCTGTCAGATATTTTTAATATTCTGATTTTTAAAAGCACAGCTCCCGTTTGTTTCAAGAGTTTTTTCATACATCATGCATATGAGTTTATTAAGGAAGTTGCTAATATTGATGAAGCAGGATGCAGTTGCACCTAAGACATTCCAAGAGAAAATGTTTCCTGGTTTGAATCATTTCTAAAAGTCAGCATAGCAGATTTCACTCATTTCACATTCCTTCAGCTTTCCATTTGAGAAATTAAGTGCATTTGTATTATATCTTGCAGGGTAGGTAGGAGATATGGGTGGTCCTTCTATCAATCAAAATTGTAATTACCTTTCCCAATTGTCTCTGAGATTTTACTCAAAAAGTATTAATGACTCCTAGGCATTACATTAATAAAGTGGTAGTTGTTTTTATTGTTAATTATAATAATATTAATGGGATTTTTTTAGACAATATGTACCATCCTATATGGCCTTTTGTTTGCCTCTTCACAACCTCTCTGTCTCTTTTGGGTTTTTACAAAAATCTTTTAAGGGTAGTTTTGTGACCTAATGTTAATATAGGTTTTGTAAAGCTAACAACAAATTGTCAGCCATCATTTAAGAATCCACAGCACATGTTACTCTTTGCAGAAGATTTGAAGTACAATCGTATAATGCAGAAGTAATTCTTTATTAACCAGACTCTCTGACTGCACTAATAATGGTAAATGTGAGCAAAAGGAACTTAAGAAGAACCACTTGATATGATAAAGGATAGTTCTTTTGCTATTATGATGTATAATTTCCTGTCTTCCCTGTAAAAAGAAGAAATTTATAGCCATTTCCTGCATGCACCTTTTTCATTTTAGTCTGACAATCCTCAGCATTTTTACTTCAGCAGTACCTTTGTCACTGGAACCGAGCATTTGAAACTTCTTTCTAATTTGATAAAATATACATATGGCATTAGCATGCTGGAGGTAAAAGGCAGTAACACCAAAGTCTTCACAGCTCACATTGGAATGATTTTAAATGGGCATTATATATTTATTTAGCAGGAAAAGAATAAAGACTTAGAAGCAGTTTAATTTTACCAAATGTTTCAGTAAAACATTTTAATTAATCTTCTTACCAATAACTTCTCTTCTGTAAAGCAATGTATAAACAACTGTCACTTATTTAGCGCTTTGGACGCAGTTACAAAACAGGTGCCTTCTTATGCAGCACCCCTTAAGGAGTTAAAGGATGTACATGCATATGATATCTTTAAACTTTCAACTTAGAATTATTGATGGATGTAAAGCTACTCACTCAAAATCATCTAACCTTCTTAACTGGTTAAAAGAGTATAATCCTCTCAGTTATTAGGAGACCTTTGAAGTGCAACAGTGAAACTCGCTCCTTCTGCCTGTTTTGAAAATTCTCATTGACTGTAGACTAAATCACAGGGAAGTTTCGGCTGCAGCACTTTGTCTGCAGAGTGAGCTGTGGATTACTTAGTTGAACTTTGCTCCAGTCAGGACTTTGTAGTGCTTATGAATCTTGAATCCATCTAAGTTCACCTTAAATTAGCCTTGCAAAAACAATCTCTAAACTTTAACTGTCTGCATGGTGGCTTATGGCTAGGTGCCTCGCAGAAGCCGAGATGCTGATTGTCTTCATTTCATACAAATACCTTACACTGAATTAAAAATAAAATGTCACAGAATACACACTTTTGCTTTTCACTTCATAAAATGACAGCTTCAGCTGGTTCTATGCAGAACATTGGCAGATATATTGCATTTTAAAAATTAAATGGAAGAGAAACTTGAAAGCTTTGCAAGTCCTGAAAGCCTTGTTGCACAATAATGCCACTATTGCATGAGCAGCCTGGGACAGAGCCAAGCAAGCATGCCAAGATACAACAGATTTTTCAATTTTCCAGCAAATAGAAACAAATTCTGATTTCAGAAGGTGTACTTGACAAACGCTTCTCAATGTGTTTCTGATTTGTGGTAAGAATGTTTTTACTGCCGGTGTCCTGTACTTTTCAGACATTTATTTCCTAAAAGAAAGATTCCTTTCTATAGACCTCAACTGTCTGTTTTTCAAAGCAATTTAAAATCAAACACACAAATAAAATGTTTCACATATGGAAACCTTCATATAGGGACTTACGTATTCCAAGTTAAAATTGTTTTATAAACTGTAATGCTTTGCAGATGAAAACACCAGGAAGATGACTGTTTTTTGCAGTAATGCTTTTTGACAGCGTTAAACCTTGTTTTAGTAATTGACATCAAAATGTTTGGTGGTTTTAAAATGGACCATTAATAAAAATGGCATGTTTTAAGTTTTAAAAATGTTACTTAATACTGTGAAGTTGTATAGAATTACGAATATGATATAGTATTTTTTTTTTAAAGAAAATAATCTTTTAAATCTCTATGTTAAAAACAGTGTAGATATATTATGTAGGTGTATTACATTGGCTCTTTGTTCTAATATGTATCCTAGGGTTTGAAGTTTGAGTTTGAGGGGGGTTTGGATCTGTATCAAGTTTGGGTATTTTCCTTTCCTTTTTTATGTGATTATTTATTTTTTTCCACTCTCCTTATCCTCATCTTTTACCTTTGTTTTGTACAGAGACAATCCTCGAGACTGCTGTACACAAAGCAGATGAATTTATCCTTTAAACATTTGTAGACTGTTAGCTCATACACAGAATACTTTTAAGATGTGTACAGTGACAGCTCTAGAGTATTTTTGGAGTTGTAAACATCAATTTAGAAGGATGTTGCAATCTCAAAAAATGTTGTGAAAGAGCAGATCTCTTAAACTTCTTCTGGTTAAAGAGGTTGTAGGGCATTTAATTCCCCCACTTTAAAACAGACAGTATTTTTATGGGGAAATTTTGCTCCCTATTCTAGTGTAGCTCATTATAATTTGAGGCAAGTTTTGATGTCACATTTTATATAGACAAGATCTGAAAGAAAATTTTGATGCACTAGTGCTGAATAAACAGTGAGCATTAGTGTTTTCCACTAATGTCCTGTTTACAAGGGAATTAACTGGATGCTTATTTTTAAGCATGTCTAAATCTCATTGACTTCTGCTCTAAGAGTCTTGTAAATGCTTCAAAAAGAAAGCTCCACTGCAATGAATCTTAAATTAATTTACACCTTCCTACAGGCTGACAATATCTGTATGGACAATTAGTCTCTCTTAGAACCCAAAGGAAATAATAAAAATTAACTGATGACACAATGAGCTCATTTGCATGGAAGATAGAAGTTGATTGCAACCCCTTGCTGAAATCTTACAGTATGGAGAGATTGTGCATTCCTCACGCAACAGCTACCAACTGTCTGAAAGATGGTAAAGCACAACAGTAACCCCCTGGCATGGAGAGCACCAGCTGAATCTTTTTGAAGGAACTCCAATGACAATTTTTTGTTGCTGCCAGAGTAATGGTATTACTCAGTCAACAGACATGAGGAAAGAAGAAGCAGAAATGCAAGAAGCAAACACAGCTGCCAAGTGACTGATCTACCTCAGCAGGTAAACAGGCAAAGGGAAAATTTCAAGGCAATAATTTAGAGCAGAGGTGTGATCAGTGAGCCACCAAAGCTGTGGTTAAACATGCAGTGGCAGGACTGCTTAAGCCTACTTTGACTTGATTCCTGCTGTCCACCACTTGTTCATTCCCTCCTCCCCTTCTTTGTAGTGGCACCACTGTTTGTACAGCTGCATGGCGAACAGTCAGGGAGCTGGACCCAGTGAAAAATGACGCACTAGAAATGGATCAGTTGCCTTTCTTATTTACTTTAGAGACTATGTAGCTGAGGAGAGGAACAGCCATTGAAGGAGTCACATCCCCAGTCTCAAAAGTGTGTGCATGGCCATACCTCCACCACACTACCTGGTAGCATGTCTTTTCTATTGAGAGTTTTATTCTTGTTAAGACACCTAAATCAGCATATGGTGCCTGCAGCATTTAAGGTAGATTTCTAGGTTGCTATTATAATCAACAGAGATGTAAGACTTCTTTTGTTTAAATAAATATAGGCCTCTAGTGTCATCTGAGAAACTTAAGGTAACATGCCTGACTTCCACCAGCTAGCTCCAGAAGGGCATAGATCCACAGTGTCACATGTACCAGCCTTCTCTGGATGCCTCAGATACCCAGAGAAACCTCAAATGTTGCTAGACATCTTTGTTTATAGAAAAGAATTAAGCTTTCAAGGTGGCACAAGGTTACCTAAATAGAGGTATTTAATGTAGATACCTACAGATGGAAACACCCAAAAGTCAACAGCACCATTCCATTGTCTAAATATAGGGATCAAATGTTTTTTGAGGTGTCTCAAAAAGTTCTTAATGGGTCTGGCAAGTTTTCCACTGGACCTAGGGAATACCTGTGCCATTTGAACTGTGGAGGTCAGACAAAGAGTCCTAGGACATCTCAGATGGCATGATGCATAAGTCAGCTGAAGTCCACTCTTTATTTAATTTGTTGTTGCTAGTAGGTGGGGATCAATTTACATTTACTCATTCCCTAAATGCTGTCAACTCATATCAGCATCTCCCTATTTATTTATGGTTATTCCAGATGATCAACCATACAACAGGCAACTTCATGGGCTGGCTCATGGGATTTTACTAGATGGTTTCCTTCTGTTCCAGTAGTGCACACTTTAATAGCCTTTCTCAGTGTTTTATGTGTTTCATTGAAAGAGCACTGAAAAATTCCCCTCAGACTTGCTGAACTTTAAGGGATGAGAAAGAGAATGGGTATGATCTGTTTCACCAGTTTTTTGACCATTAAATTAAGTTGATCATGGCTTCTTTATAATCTGAAAGAGCTGTTAGAGAAGAAAGCAGTATGTCTCAAGGAACCGATTTGTCTTCTAATAAAAACAAAATAAAGCAAAACAGCACAGTAATCTTGTCACCTGTATGACGATGTTTAGTCACCTTCCCATTACCTTTAACAGTTTCATAAATCCATGCATTATCATCCTCTTGTATTAAGACTTCTACCACCAAATATAACTGTAAAAATGAGTAACCACATCATGAACCACTGATGTGTTTTTTAAGGACCTGTGGTATGGACTATAAGAAACCCAGCTGAACTGATACTGTTGGATAGATGTGGTAATACTTGCTATAAGTACCTCAAAAATGTTTAACTAGTTGTTATAAAGGAAGTCAGTATTTTCAATCAGTGGAAAACATCAATTCTCACTCTTCTTTTTTTTTTTTCTTTATAAACCACAGTCACCTCAAAACTTAAATTAAATGTCCATAGTACACAAGGTAAGCATTGGTCCTGGCATACTGAGCTTTCATCCCACATAGTTTTCACTCCTCGCTCCTTTTAGTTAACCTGAATGTCAGATTTATTGAAGTATCCAAATTTCACCTTTTTATCTCAAGAAGTACTTCTCCCATCATCACCAGTGTATATGGAGGAAAAAGTATGCAGCAGAAAACCAGGAAATGGATATAATGTAAGATGAAGAATTTCAGCTATGTGGGATCAGGGCAAAAGAAGATGTTTTCTGCTACAATTCAGGCTGCTTTTAATGAGTCTCTTCTGAAATACCGCATTCAAAGATCAGCATGGATAAGGCTACTGCAGGTTTCAGCTGCTTGCAGAGCGTTCAGAGGCACATTGTGTCTTTTCAACCTTTAGTAACAAAATTCAAGTGATCTAAACCTGATTAGTTTAATTCTGCATTTAAATGTAATTGTAATTTTATTTGTTTTTATCCTTTCTAAAGCACTCTAAGAGGTCCTAAAGAAAGGTGTTACACAATTGTAAGTGCTGGAGTGATTGACAGAGTATTTTACAACTGGCACTTATTATTCCTTTTATTAAGAATAAAGTGGCTTTTAGACTAAAAACAATAGGGTGAAAAGGGGTCTTTTATGCACTCATTATAAGTAGAAAATTGGAAGGAAAAAAGTTGTAATAAAAACTAAATGATTTTGGCTCAATGTATGTTTCTTCCATTATATGTTAAGTGCTACATACGTTGAAACCACTGGACATACAATAGCCCTCTAGATAGGGAAGAAAAAATGGAAAGTGTAGATTAAAATTGCCAAAGTAACACATGTAATAACCATCTTTTCTTAGTTTTGTTATGAGTAGAAAGAAGTCTTTATGCAGCAAAAAAAAAGGAATAATACTGTTATATTTTACCTTTGAATTTAAATTCAGGGGAAATGAGAGAGGGCTTGTAGCAGATTGTCTATTATATGCCCTATTCTAAGATGACAGGTGATTGTTCCTCAAGTTGCTACAATGTTTTCTCTGTTTTATTCAGAGCAATCCTCTTTTCCTTAAAAATCACTGACTTTGGTCAGAATTTCAGAGCATTACCTAAGATGGCCAGCCTCAGAATCTCCTGGATGAAGCCTTCACTGAGTGGTGGTGCTTGAAGTATGGCTTACACTACATATTAATAAAAGCAACTACATTTTTGTCTTGCTCCCAACCATAATAATAAGGTCACAGTTTCTAGCTTGCAACTGACTTATTTTCAGCCCTGTACTTTCTTTGTAAGAGAGGGTTTCACTGGGGCTTTGTGGCGTGTCATGTACAGAATCTCTGCTTAGAGGATACTTGGCACTCCAAGCCAGTCCTACCATCCCTTATTCTGGAGCAACTTGATCAATATAAGAATTATAAGGCTCTTTCAAGTCACAAGAGCTAGACAGATAAACATCCTAGTGAAAACACAGGCTCTTCTCCAAAGGTTTTTGTTGGGGTATGCAGCTCTGAAATCAGCTTGTGAAAGAAATGCAGAAAAAAGGCAGGGAGGAAGGCAGGGAGGAAGGAAGGAAGGCAGGGAGGAAGGAAGGAAGGCAGGCAGGAAGGAGAGAGAAAGAATGGAAGGAGAGAGAAAGGAAGGAAGGAAGAAAGCATCAGTAATCCCAATTAGCTGGGAAAAGAATGGGTGACTCCTATGTATAAAAGCCCATCCCAGCTTGAAAGTGTAACATTTATATTTCTCTCCTCCAGGAACCTTAATAATTTGGACACAATAAAATTTTTCTTCACTATATGAACCTGGAATTCTTTTCATGATCAATTTTTATTTGTTTCTGTAAATATTCCATAGAACTTTGGTTGGACAAGTTGCACAGTGAAGAAATTACTGTAAAATTAAATAATGTAGAGAGCAAATTATTTTCCTCAAGTTTGTCCTTCTTAGTTTTCATATGAACAGCTTCATTGTTCTACAGTGACTTTAGTAATATGAATTTTACTTCTATGAATCAGACAATATGTCTTGGGAGCATGCACAAGATAGTCTGTATTTCAAAGGCTGGGGATAGCCCAGTAATATCACAGTATCACAGTATCACAGTATCACTTAGGTTGGAAAGGACCTCGAGGATCATCGAGTCCAATCTATCAACACAGACCCCATGACTAGACCATGGCACCAAGTGCCACGTCCAATCTCCTCTTGAACGCCTCCAGGGTCGATGACTCAACCACCTCCCTGGGCAACCCGTTCCAATGACGAACGACTCTCTTGGTGAAGAACTTCCTCCTCACCTCGAGTCTAAACCTCCCCTGGCGCAGCTTGAGACTGTGTCCCCTCTTCTATCTGTATATTACATTTACTTCCTAGGTGTTGGCAGTCCAAGAGTTTGACACTGTCACTTTGCTGAATTTTGCTGAATTTTCATGTCACGTCTCACCACCACTTCAGTTACTTCTGACAATGTCTCATGATTTAGTTCTTGGTAAATAGCAGAGAATGAGGAATGTGCTGAAGGGATAAAGGGCATTCCCTCTGTGTAATATGCTACAATAAATAAAAATAATTAATAGCAATTATACCATTCCAAATTTTAAAAAATCCCTGTATGAAGTAGTTTAGTTTTCCTGCACTGTAACAAACCCATATGAAGTGCAATAAAAACATTACAAATTTTTAAACACTCTCTTAAAATTTGAACAAGTAAACCAAACTGACATTTGATTCTCAACAGACTTTGGATAAAGTACCTTGTAAGCGTCAGTCAAAAAAACCTGATAACTGCAAAGTTAGAAATACAGTACCGCAATGGGTTAAAACCTGCTTTCAAAGGGGGAAGGCAAGAGTAGGAAAAAACATGGAGTTCTTTGTGCAATGAGGGTATTCATTAGTGGTACTCCATAGATCAGAACCAGAACTGGCATTGTTCAATACAGCTGAGAATAATCTAAAGAAGGTGAATGCTGAGACAACTTCTTGCCCATTCTTGTTACTGTCTTTTCTACATGGTAAGATTTTGTGGGGTATTTTTGTTTGGTTTTTGGGGGGTTCTGTTTGCTTGCTTGCTTGCTTGCTTGCTTTCTTGCTTGCTTGCTTTCTTGCTTGCTTGCTTGCTTGGGGTGGTTGTTTTTGTTTGGTTTGGTTTGGTTGTTGTTTTGTTTAGGTGTTTTTTTTTTAATTATTATTATTCTAGAAGCATTGTTAATTCTCTTTTCTCCTCTACTAAGCCCTTCTTTGGGGCCCTGTCTTATTTTTTTTTCTTTTCTTTTTCTTTTCCTCCTAGAACTACATTTGGGAATTTGTGACCCCCTAAAACAGCTGGGAAGGGCATATGACCCCTTAGTGTCATACTTTGGTCATGACTTTTTTGTTCTTTAATTAGGACTTTCATTTTCCTTTCTATGTCATCTTTATAGTAGCAGTTTCTCCACCTTCATCTTACCCATCATATATAAAAAACAATTCATAATAATTTTTCATTCCTTTATATAGTTGAAATAAAAATATAGCAAATTACATTGGAATTTGAATTAGTGATGTTAGAGGAATTTCAATCTAAACCAAGAGAATCAGGATTGTTCTTATTTAAGACCAAGTTTTACTTTTCAGACACTTACCTTGAGCAATTTATAACATGCTGGCCACTGTTACCTTTGTGAAGTTTTAATTGTCTTCAGGGAAGCAGTGTAGAACAATTATACAAATGATACCAGGTATCAATGATAAAAGTTATGAGAAAAGACTGAGAAAGTTGATCACATTCTCAGTGGAAGAGAATTCAGGTAACCCAACTAAAGATATAAAAATTCTGTAAAGGACTAATAAAAATAACCCAAGCAAGCTCTTTACACTATCAAGACTACAGAAGCTAGAAGATATGATCTAAAAATTAGAAAGATGGGAACAAGGAAATAAATGCTAAGGCAAAACTGTTTTACACAGAAGGATTAGAAGTGTATGGAATAAATTACTATAAAGGACCCCTGAAGCAAGAAGCATCATTGAATTCAAGAGGGAATGAAATGAATTGCTAAACAAAAGGAGCAGATAGAGTGGTGGCAGAGAAGGGAAGTGAGACAGTAAAGAACATGCAAGAAGAGCATGAGAGCTTTTTCTTTTCATTTCTTTGGCTCTTGGTACTACTCTTTGGATATTGATTTACTGTTACTTAAAATAATGCATCAGCCCCATAGCGCAGGTCACTTAGGTTTGGGTTTATTTCAGAGATGATTTGTAACATTACAATATTCAACAGCAAGTTGAATACATACTCCTTATGTATTTAAGGAGCTCCTGCATTTTGGCCCATGAGCATCTTTCATTAAATCTTGACAACTAAGCAATTACTGAACCTAGCCTGGTTAATCATACTGGACAGCTATGAATCAAAGAAATCCCTGTCAAAGAGTCATGGAGGCACAAAATGATCAGATGTGTTCCTCCTACAACTCCAGCTACTGCTGGCAACTATAAATTTTTGGAACACCGAGCATCCTGCTCCTGAGACACCTATCTGCTTAGGTTGTGGAGTCTTCAGAGGTGGCTTTTGCTATTAGACACAAAAGATGTAGTTACATAATATTATTGAATATTTAAAACCTAATTGTTGCTCAGTTACTCCATTCTCTTCTAGTCCCTGTAATTGTTGTAGATTTATATACAACACACCAGTTATCATGTCAAAAAACCAGCGTATGGACAATTATGCACTGAAATCCTTGTCCTTACCTAGTTACCTTATAATTTTCAGGGTGAAAACAAACAAACAAACAAACAAAGAAACAAAAAAAACCCCAAATAACAAAAATCTTGGTATACATGGTAAATGGAAATAATATCACCTGTTTTGTTTTCTTGGGAAGTGGGGGACATTTGAAAGGATTATGCAGTTTCTTTCAACTTAAAGCTGAATTTTTTTATCTTGAAGCAAACGTACTAGTTTTTTCCACCGCATTTTAAACATTAATTTCCAAGGTATCAATGGATAATTATTCAGCAGATACTTTAATGTTTCAGATAGGGAATAAGTAGCCTTGGGGAGAACAGATCATGCTTTTAAAGTATGTCTGGCTACAGTAAAGGATTATTACTAGAAGACAGTGACTGCATGTAGACACTGCTATTTTTTCCTCTGTTCAAGGATGGAATCAGAGTGGTAAAATTTAATCTTACTTTTTCAAAACCCAACAAATCTAGATGTTGTGTAGTAGCCTTGTGTCCATGTTGGCACTCTGAAAGTTGAACTTTGGAGTACAGAGGGATTTATTGTCATCAGCTATTGACCTCACCTCATGATTGGCACAGTGGAAAGGGAAATTAATTTTCCTTTTCCTACCTATTTCACACATTAGAGTCTTTCTGTGATGCCAGCTTCCCTGGTCTGGTGAAAACCTGGTCTATATGCCGGATGACTGGAAGCAGCAGTTTATCCTCCTCAGGGAAGGAGCTCAAAGCTTCAGACCTTCAATGCCAGAGCTCCTCAGCCTTTTTGGCTGCAAGTTCTACAAGGTCAGAAGTACCAGAGATTTTTAAGTAAAGAAAAAAAAAATTGAAAATGAACATTTTAATGTGTTTATTACAGCTTTGGTGACATCCTTTGGGAACTCCCTCACACAACAGTAAGCAGTCCAGGTAGTACTGTGCGTATGTACCCATGACAAAATCATTAAATGAGAAGTAACACGCACTTAAACTTTGTCCAACAACAATCCTGTCTGATAGTCTCCATACGAAAAAACGTATGTCAGGTGACAGAGACAGTAGTCCCCTCAAGGAATTGCAACACTTCTTCACAACCCTTGTAATGAATGGCTCATGTTCTGTCCTCTCTATTGCTCAGTCAGATGAAGTTATGGACCAGGGCCCAGCTGCATGTCCTTGGGTTAAGTGGTGCCCCCTGACATTAATTCCACTCGATATCTTCTGAATCTTCTCTGGAGTCAATGAACATCATAGCCATAAGGTGTGATGATTAATCGGGAACGGTTTTCCTCACGAAAACATTCATGAAATAATGTGAGTGCTATGCAGCTCATCTGACTGGTAGGTTTTTCACTTAATATCCAATCTAAACTTCTGGCAGAGCTTGAGGGTACTTCCTCTTGTCCTAACACTTGTTGCTTAGGGGAAGAGACCAACACCCACCTCACTACAACCTCCTTTCAAGTAGTTGTAGTAAGCAATGAGGTCTCCACTCAGGCTCATTTTCTCCAGACTAAATGACTCTAGTTCCCTCAGCACGTCCCCATAGGTTTTGTTCTCTAGACCCTTCACCAGCTTTATTGCCCTTCTCTTGACCCACCCCAGCACCTCAATATCTTTAGATATAGAATAGATATAGATATAGAATAAACCAGGTTGGAAGAGACCTTCAAGATCATCGCGTCCAACCCTTCAACCAATCTAACCCACCTAAACAACTAAACCATGGTACCAAGCACCCCATCAAGTCTCTTCCTGAAAACCTCCAATGACAGCGACTCCACCACCTCCTTGGGCAGCCCATTCCAATGGGCAATCACTCTCTCTGTATAGAACTTCTTCCTAGCATCCAACCTAAACCTCCTCTGGCGCAGCCTGAGACTGTGTCTTCTTGTTCTGGTACTTTCTTGTAGTGAGGGGCCCAAAAGTGAACGTAGTATTCAAGGTGTGGCCTCACCAGTGCCAAGTACAGGGGGTCAAATCGCTTCCCTAATCCTGCTGGCCACACTATTCCTGATACAGGCCAGGGTGCTATTGGCTCTCTTGGCCACCTGAGCACACTGCTGGCTTATATTCAGACAGATGTTGACCATCACCCCCAGGTCCTTTTCCACAGGGTTTCTTTCTAGCCACTCTTCCCAAGGCTGCAGCCATACATGACGTTGTTACAATTCAAGTGCAGGACCCATCACTTGATCTTGTTGAACCTTATACCGTTGGCCTTGGCCTAGGCCTATCTATCCAGCCCATGCAGATCCTCCTCTAGAGCCTTCCTTTCTGCAAACAGATCAACACTCCCATCCAACTTGGTGTCAACTTCAAACCTGCTGAGGGTATACTTGCTTCCCTTATTGAGATCATTGCTAAAGATATTAAACAGAACTTGTCCCAATACAGATCACTGGAGAACAATACTTTTCACTGTCCACCAACCTGATTTAACGCCATTCACAAATTTTTGGGTGTTTCAACAGATATGTATCCTTAGCTCATATTTGGTATCTAAAGGGTTACAGCTTATGGGGCTTGTAAAGACTGCTTTCACTGAAAAAGATTTTGTAGAGGAATACAGTAGGGTAGCAGGACCTCTGTAAGTCACCTGTAATCCCCAGGCATCAGGAGCAGCATCCCAGGGATCATCAGAGCAAGAACAGGTGAGAGTGGCAGCAAGAGTCTTACACCTGACATCAAGAAACAGGCTGAGACTGCTCCCCTGGAAGCTCCCCAGCCTAACCTACCCATGCCAAAACCAACACAGGTAGATTCATAAACCTTGGCCTAATATTTTAACAGAAGCAATTGTTTTTATATTTTCTTTTTCTAAGTTTTCATATCCATTCTCTCTACTGTTATAACCAGTTACTATATTGTAGATCTGTCCAGGTCCCCACAATTTAAACAATGGAAGACAATTCTAGTCTGAGTTAACATGTTGATACACATAAGCCTCTTTCTCTTTAATTACATGAGAAAGAGGAAAATAATGATACTATAAATATAGAAGATGTTGAATTTTTAGGAGTACTGTTTCTCCAACCTATTGTTAAGCAGCACATACAAGTGTTTTGTGTATGCTGAGATTAATTTTCAATACGCAGTTTCCCCTGGGATATTTATATTCTTCCAATCAGCATAGAACTGTCCATCAAAAGTAACTTTATAAATATATATACACTCACACACCACACATACACACACACAGATGCATCCACAATCACTGCCATAAACTTTTTGGGGTTGCTTTTTTAAAGAGCTGTAAATCTGAGTAACATCTTTTCTGCACAGTGACCTGCTCAGGTAGATGTATATTTATTTGAAGAGACAATTGGAATAGAAATACTTCTTGGTTTTTTTTTTCTTTACTTTTTTATTTCCTTAGCTTCTTTTCTCTTTTCTTTTCTTTTCTCTTTTTTCTTTTCTTTTCTTTTCTTTTTTCTTTTCTTTTCTTTTCTTTTCTTTTCTTTTCTTTTCTTTTCTTTTCTTTTCTTTTCTTTTCTTTTCTTTTCTTTTCTTTTCTTTTCTTTTCTTTTCTTTTCTTTTCTTTTCTTTTCTTTTCTTTTCTTTTCTTTTCTTATTTCCTCCCATTTTTTTCAAACAGTTAAGTGAAAAAATCTTTTTTTCTGAGAGGTAGAAATTATTAATTCAAAGGAGGAAAAATCATTTCATAAGAGATGCTTTGGAGTCCAGCCTATTTTGGTTTCTCTACTCAAATAATTTACTTCTAATTAGATAAGAGAACCGGAAAAAAAAATCCAAAGGGGAAAATACATTTTTTTCCACAAATTGCTTCCATCATTTCTGAACTCTGCTAAGCATTTTTAATAGATATGTGCCCTTAGCTCATCTTTTGCATGCTAACAATTTAATCTGAATACCAATATAGACACAAAATAAACGATTGTTTCCTGCCAGAGGTATCTGCAGAAGAAATCTTGGAGTAAAACATTGTCTTTGCAGCTCATTGTGTCTCTAATTAGACTGGAAGGAGGCAGAAGCTTGCTGGTGTCAGTCTGTGTTTAGCATGCCCTGGAGCTTCAAGCTCCTGTGGGTATCAAAGTGCACTAATTAAATGAGGGGTCCACAATACCGCACTAAACATCAGAATGAGAGAAAGAGTCCAGTGTCCTCAGTGCCTTTGAGAATCCATGGCCCACGCTAATTACCCATTGTTGAATTGACTTCCCATTCTACAAGGAATGAATGGTGCCTCTCTCCCTCCCTTCCCCCGGCTTCCTCCCCCCCTTAGATTTTACCATCTTTGCTTTGGCCGCCTAATTAATCTTATGGAAATCTCCCGAAGCCAGATTCCAGCAAGGTTGCCCCGATGTTTATAATTTGATTTGTGATGATAAAAGTGAAGACACTCGGTGATGGAACAGTGTCATTTTCAACACTCTTGAGAATCGAAGAGGCTATCAATCTTTCCCACGTGCATGGCAAACTGATATCCTAGAAAATTAACTTCAATTAATAACAGAAATCCCTAGACACTCAGGGAAGTAGAGATGCTTTGAAAGAGAACCTTCAAAGATGTCTCTGGATTGTCTTTTATATGCAGACTCTTCTTTTATATAGAAGAGATTCTCAATAAGGGAATGTGTGGCAATGGGGGGGGAGTTCCCCCTCTCCCTTTTAATCTGAGCAAGACGAGGTAACATCTTATACTTAGTTTAGGAAGAAGTTAACCAAAGGTCTCTAGGTTAAATCTGTTTTTATTTCCTCTCCATAGATAGTACTACTGAAAGGATTATACTGAACATTTAACTGAGGGAAATAAATATAAAATAAAAATGTTTTTCACTCTAACTCTCCCCTCCCAAATTGCTGGAAAGTTAAGAGTTGGACTGGCTGCCATTGCCAGCCTTCTTTGCCTTGACAAGATTTGTGATCTAAAGCTGAATGTTCTATCAGGATAAAAACAAAAAAGGACTTGCTAGAATTTTACACGTTCTAATAACTGCAGTGACACATATACTAAAGGCTCCTATAAAAGCAAGATTCTTTCCTCTGAAGCTTTGCAAGTTATTAATTTTACTCTGCAAAAGAAAATAATAATAACTCTCACATCCCAATTTGTGAGTGGCATTTCTGTGCTATAGCATAGCATAGTTGGTTAGGCAACACAACCTCAGTTTATTACTGGCAAAAGAGAAACAGATGGAACGTTTCACCACTTGTGATACAGAGAAATGCCTGTTGAATAAACAAACACAATTTAAAAGATCACCCAATAATAATTTCTGGTTTGGATCTGGGTGTTGGGCTTTTTTCCATGTAATGTACCACAGGCAACCAATTCAAAATTAATTTGACATATAAACAAAACTTATCACGCAGTATCTCAACATTTATCTTCCAAGGAATTTTCAGGATAGCATGAAATGAACATAAGTTACAGTCTTAGCTTAGCAGCAAGAATGGGTTAAGTTTATTGCATTTCAGATTCTTGTTATAATCTCTGTCACGTGAATGAATTCATGTTGTGCCATTTCTTTCTCTCATTACAACCTTTGTTACGAGAATGAGGTATTAGGATTTTAATGCCTCATATATTCTGTGAATTATGTTAGTGTGCTGTACTACTTTGACCTTTTAAGTATTCTGTAATTTGATTGGCTGGTAATTCTAGTCCTTTTCTTGTTGACAGCCTCAATAACCTTTCAGACAAAGGTGGAATGGCAATCCAATCAAAATACAGAATATTTAAGAGTTCAAAACATGCAGTATAAAGGATGGCTGTGGTTCACTGGGGAGAAACACCATTTTAATTCTAGTGCTTACAAACTGGGACATAAATAGAAAATTGAAGAACTACGGCATTCCAATGATAAGCTTGGGATAAAAAAATGAAAGTGATATGTTGAAGTTGTTTTAAGATTCCTTTGTGAAAAACTTGTGATATAATCTTGGCTAAGTATAGTTGATAACACGGGATTATCATTTTTTACAATGTTTTTAAATATTGTAGTATCATGTGAAAGTTTATTAAGTGAAAGTTTGAGTCTACATTTTCAGTATCGAGACTTAGTTTTAAACTATTTGATGAAATTGTGAATGCAACAAAATAATATGCAATAAGAGACAGCATCTAAACACCTGTTTGAGGATTACTTTTGGTAATTATTAAGTGAAAGTTTGAGTCTACATTTTCAGTATCGAGACTTAGTTTTAAACTATCTGATGAAATTATGAATGAAATAAAAAAGTATGCAATAAGAGACAGCATCTAAACACCTGTTTGAGGATTATTTTTGGTAATAGTAATCCATATGTCATATGCTGAGTGTACAAAGTGTCCTGAAAAAAATACAAATATAGATGTCTATTATTATTTAGTATATGTACACTCATGGAGAATGATGTCTATTTGTCAGAACCTGGTATTTGGGTTTGGTTTTTAATGATGCATTTTGTCTAAAAATAACCCTCAGTGACAAACAATACTCATTAGAATGAATGCACAATTGCCATATTTTCCACTGTATGTAGCACAGAAAACCAACTAATTTTACACAATTTAATAAACTTTAAACAAATTTGGTTCTTTTCTCCAAATGAATTCTTCCTTTGAAATATTTGCTTTTTAAAAGTAGTGATTTTAAAATATATATATATATATTTCATAGAATTGTGAATGAGGAACCTACACAAACAGAAGAAAACCTTCAAGAAGATTCTGATTTAGGATCTTTTAAATTAAATCTCTGGAAAGCCTTGCTTAAGGATGCTGTGCCAAATTCAAATATATAGTTTGGAGCTGAACTGCTGCTACCTCTATGTTTTTACCCTTTTTTTATTCTATTTTTTTTTTCCAAGTACAGGTTTTCTTTGATAAGAGGTTGTTGCTGGCCTACAGTTTTGTCTGTGGACTCTATGAGAGGGTTGAAGTGGTATGCAATCTGAAATGGCTGGAGAGCAGCCAGGCAGAAAAGGATCTGGTGGTACTGGTCGAAAATGGGCTGAACATGAGCCAGCAGTGTGCCCAGGTTGCCAAAAAGGCCAATGACATCCTGGCCTGTATCAGGAATAGTGTGGCCATCAGGAGCAGGGAAGTAATCCTGCCCTTGTACTCAACACTGTTTAGGCCACATCTTGAGTACTGTGTCCAGTTCTGGGCCCCTCAGTTTAGGAAAGATGTTGAGCTGCTCAAACATGTCCAAAAAAGGGCAACAAAGCTGGTGAGGAGTCTGCAGCACAAGTCCTATGAGGAGAGGCTGAGGGAGCTGGGGTTATTTAGCCTGGAGGAGAGGAGGCTCAGGGGAGACCTTATTGCTGTCTACAACTACCTGAAGGGTGCTGGTAGGCAGGTGGAAATCAGTTACTTACCCCAGGCAACCAGCACCAGAACAAGAGGACACAGTCTCAAGCTGTGCAGGGGGAAGTTTAGGATGGATGTTAGGAAGAAGTTCATCACAGAAAGAGTAATTGCCCATTGGAATGGACTGCCCAGGGAGGTGGTGGGATAAACGTCCCTGAAGGTGTTTAAGAAGAGACTGGATGAGGCATGTAATGCCATGGTCTAGTTGATTAGTTAGGGTTGGGTGATTGGTTGGACTTGATGGTCTTGAAGGTCTCTTCTGATCTGGTTGATTCTGTGATTCTGTGACCACTTCAGGGATATCTCCCTTTTTTCAATGAAGCAAACAAAAGAACAGATTCTTCCTTTTTCATGAGACCACTTTCTAAGTATATTTTGAGGAGGAAGGATCTTTTCAGGATTCCTGAATGAGGTATGAATTTCCAGCCAGATGAATTTTCAGTCTCTTCTACTTGGCAAAGAAGAACCTGGGTCAGATTGACAGACCATAGGTTAAAAATTTTAGGAATTTTGAAGGCTATGACATTGACTCCTGCTGCATACCTGTATGAACAGAAAGATTGCAGATGTACACCACTTTTGGCATATCCTTTTAATATAATGTACTAGTTTCAACGCTGCATAATATGAAGCTAATCATCATACAAAATAAGACACATACACAACCATTTGATAAAGTTTCAGGACTAATTTTGTGGAGTTGTTGGAAAGCCTATGTATCATGAGCAGAAACTTCAGTAATAGAAAGCAGATTACATTAATGTACCATCCTCTCAGTTTGTAAATACCAACATCTTATAACAGCCTTTGGAATTTAAAAAGCCTGGACAATTTTTTTATGGCATCCTGGTATGCCTTAAAGATTACATAGAAATCATATTTTCTGTATTACTCCATTACACCTGGCCAAAGGTTTACCTGGGTCTAGAGTGAGCATGAAAATCATCTGTAAATGACAAAATGAAAAGTGTTTTGTACTCTTCTGTTGTTGCAATTATATGAGTGTAGTGGTTTCCTGTACGAGTCTATGTGTCTCTCCCACTGATGCAGGTGGGTCTTTGGTAAGACTTATCACAGTTGCAAGCATGTAGGTTTCTACTGCTGTTTGAAATGCCTTAGATTATCTGAATCATTCAAGGCTAGTAAAAGTCACACAAGAGCTCTTCTCTAGATCATCAGCAACTGTCTCACAGTTGCTGATGAGAACGTATATACTTATAACAATGCAAGACACCCTCTGTTTAGTGAAAAGTATTTTAACCCCACAGAGGGATCCAGTAGGATTCATCTTCTGAATTAAGATACTGAATTTGTAGTCTTCACAGGAAGATGATCCTGTGTGAATTTGGTAAATGTCTGCTACTGCAGTCAATGGGTTCAAGAGGATAGTTCAACTCCACAAATGCAGGTTGCAAGGTAGGTACAATGTCAAAAAGTCTCTACTTTCTATTTTGGCTAGGAATCCAATTCAGGTATAAAAAATTCAGGTGTCACAAACTGTTTCAGATACTTCATTTGGGGCTGATACTGATAATAGCTTCCTATTTGCACTTAGGATTAGATTTATGAGAATGGAGGAGTACTGGAGAGAAGTTTCCATCAGGTTTTCTTACCATTACTACTTTTGCATACTGACTATACTGACTTTATTTACCAAAGAATTAGGTTGTTGCTTATCAATATGAATGTTAAATGTCTTTCAACATAGAAGTATCAGATGTGATCTTATGAAGATAACTACAGCTTCACCAACTGTGTTTTTTAATACTGATGGAAATGGTTTTTCTGATCTAAAACCTGAATTTTCATGTCCAAACTCAGTGATTTCACCGTTTTGCTAGGAGTAGGTCACCTCTACTGGAATTAAGGCTGTTTAACACACTGAAAATTAAATAAAAAGAAAGAATGTGTTGCAGTAAAAGGCTTTATATTCAGTAAGATAATCACTATACTTCATGTGCTCCTTCTTAAAGTGCTTGTTCCTGTCCTTTGGAGGTGACCTGCAAGTAGCCCAGCAATTGTATTCTAAAACTCATGCTTTGCTCAGTTAATAACACATTCAGTTTACCTGTTTTTCTCTTCTCTCATGGGATAGCACAAACCAGTTCCATGATTGAGAACCTGGTGAGCAAGTCTGGACTGACTGTTGAAAGAGAGACAGAGTTTAAGTCAAACAGTTTAGAAGTCAGTGAAGGCAAAATATCCAGAAATAAAAATGTCTAACAAGTTCAGGTGTTTCAAATCTATTTCCTCTAACAAAATGGTTAGCTTCATTCTTTTCTTATTTAACTTAAGAACCACTTGATTAGAGTCATTAAAGTTATGTTAATTAAAAAAGAATAAATAATCATATTGGTTTCAAATTGGGCCCTAAATTGGGTAAGGTATTGGTCCAGGAAAATGATCCCTTGTCTTTCCATTGACCCATCTGAAGGATAAATAGCACTTTGTTATAGTCCCCATGAAGACAGAGAAGAAAAATCAATACATTCTACATTTAATAAACATTGGAATCACAGTTCTGCTCTTAGTTTTAGTAAATAATATGGGGCTTAGAGGAGTGCCTTTAATTTCAAATAGTTCAAATGAAAGATGAAGTTCCTAGACATGTGAACAAATTACCAAAGGGTAACAAATGGGTTACAAACCATGGCTCTTAGCGCCATGGTTTAGTTGATTAGATGGTGTTGGACTCAATGATCTCAAAGGTCTTTTCCAACCTGGTGCATTATGTATTCTGTATTTAAATTCCTATGTACCCACTAACTTCTGGTAACTAGGAAAGATTGTGTCACTGGCTTGTTCATGCATTAATACTCCCTTCAACTCACTTTCTGAAGGTCTAATTTGCAAATGTGAATCATTTGCAACTGTGACAACAAACACAAGCAGGATCCACAATGCGAACAGTTAGGGAGACTTGGTTCAGGGAGCTTGAGTGCTTTCTGAAGGTATTTTCTTTCATGTACCTAAAGCACTTCTGTCTTTTAAAAGGAGATGTTTGCAGAGAAAATATACAGCAGCTTCTTACATAACACACATTTCCCTGCCTTTCAGCACTAACTGCAAAACTGGGGCTATACTGGAGACACCTAGCCAAGCCTCTTCAACAACTCTCCTCTGAAGATTATCACTGCACACAGGAACTGCTCCAATGGGAACAGATGTGTTTCACCATGTTGAGAGACTGTGGACAATTCAAAACCATTCAATGAGATTTCTCAGTTGTGACTGCATTCAAGATACAGAAAGAAAATGACTCGTCAAAAGTTAACAGTTAAAACTCATTAAAGGTGGTTAAATTTCTCTTCCATCTACCTACTCATAAGAGCACAGAAGTGCCACAGTGTCAGAAGTCACACACAATTTTAAAACTAATGGAGTACAAGTCATGACAGATGTGACAGGTATTTTCACTTGTACTGATGAAGAATTAAAAGACTGAAAATGGGGGGAGGAGGGGGAACTGTTTAATTCACAGTGCTTTTCAGACATTTTAATACTCTAGAAAAATCATTGTTCAAAGGGTTCTCAAACTGGAGTATACAACACTCACAGATACCTCACAAATAACTGCATTCTTGACAGGACCCATAAATTCTCAGATGTAATGCCTGTGGGACGACAAATAAACATAATTTTATCAATGAAACAAGCAATCATTTCAGTTAGAAGTTCTGATGCCAGTCCTTGAAGTATTACCTTCATAGATTGAATATTTAAAAATCAAAGATCACAGCAGCTACACATCCAAGTATTTCTCATGGTCTCCTGGCATATTAATTCCCGCTCTCACCTCAGTATCTATGATCCTCAATCTCTAGTGCATGGAAACAAAACTGTTTTCAGAAACAGATAATTCAGTGACCTCATTTTGATCATTACTTGCATACACTCCTATACATGAAACAGCTTGACATTTTTAATTGCTGAACCAATTTCTAATTCTCCACTGCAGGCCCAAATGAATCATAGTGAAGGGAAGTGTTCACTTTTTCTTCTGTCAGGAAAGTCATTATCTGATTGCAGTGTAAATCAGATCTGGCAAAACTAAATCAGTTTGCAAGACCTTTTTTCTCACCGGGTTTTAAAAAAATAACTTATATCAAATCAACAAATCCTTATTATAAGGTCATCTCTAAAATTTGTTTGGTGTGATACACAAACTTTAAAGGAGTCAATGTGGGACCATCTGCACATTGTATCTTCAATTCAGAACACCAAGATAGTAAGGTTAAATCAATGCACTTTATGCTGATTCAGGCTGGACTATAGATACTGATAGACTAGCGCTTTCATCTTCAAGCAATCCTTGATAAGAACTTTATTGCATAAGCAAACAAAGCAGTTAAAAAGTCTCAGAAGAGCAGTAGCATTACAAACTGATGGGAAGAACAGTTATACAATTTTTATTCCTTTCCTTATGTAGAGTAATAAAACATTCCTTTTATGGAAACTGAGGTTTTAATTGGGATACAATAAAATACTTAACAAGAGTCAATGGCTTTGCCTCAAAATATTCTGCAGACACAAAAGGGCCAAATAAGGATTTTCTTCTATCAAAATCAGTTTCATTGCAACAGCCATTCTTTGGAATTTTTTTCCCATTATGCCATGCTGCAAGTTCAACCAGTTTGCTGCACTATCTCACACTAGGCCCTGGTGACCCAGAAACTTTTCAAGTATTATACTCCAGGTGAATACCTCTGTTTCATTTAATCTTCTTCTCGTAATATGTTATTTTGCATTTTTTTCTGCTTTGATTCTCACCTATGTGAACTTATTTTCACTGAATATTGCTAACCTCTGCAGTCTCCATATTATTTTTCAGCCCTGACAGTAACTTGCAACAATTCTCAGTTTTGCATAATTTCCAACTTCTTGTTAATGTCTTGGGGGGCAGGAGGGGAAGAAGGGGGAGAAATTAAACAGAATTAAATAGACTGTATCTGTAAAATAAAGCTCCAGTTTGGTCAAATGACTCCATACTTATGTTAATGAGATTCAAGAGCAGAATGAACCTTCTCAATCTCAACTCTGATATATAGGACATGATAGATCCAGAACCAGCAAAGTAAATTCAGAAATAGGAGCATTTTCACTCAAGCAATAACCTGGAATATTCATCATTATTACTCTTCAATACATCTCAGTGAAACACAGACATTTCACTGACCAGGACCAACCAGCAATCATTTTTACCTCCAGTACAGTCAAGCTGAAAAAGCCATGAGGCTTCCAAAGCCAAGTAGGCAACTTCAGAGAGCAGATTGTGCATAGACATAGCAATCAGCTCCCATCTGTGTCCTAAGTAAGGCATCCTCAGCTGAAGAAAGAGCTAAACAAGTGACTGGTTTTGAACTTAGTTATATTAATTATACATTATCACTCTAGTAATTGCCAGCATATGTTTTACAAAGAATTGAAAAGACAAGAAAAAAAAAGGATGTTTCAGTCTGAGACTGTAAATTGATTGCAAAATATTCCACAAATAATCAGTCTTTATATACTCTGGCTGTTTTATTTAACATACTGTGACAATAAATATCCTCAGCTCAACTTGATACAAATACGGCTTTCCCCTTGGAAATAAAAAATAGGAAAGCAAATGAAAACAATTCCACAGAAGCATAGTAGTATTTGAACCTCAATTTAACATGTTTTATAATTTCCTTGTTAAGGGCCTCCGGATATTACATGGAAATATACTGTTGGAATACTATAAGAATTCTTCACAGAAGTTTTATGAGGAAGAAAAGTTTTGGTACAAGTCAGAAAAGGTATTAAAAGAGGGACTCAGGCTTATGAATTTCACTGATGTCTCAAAACCATGACCTTGACTTATTTCCATTTAATATACATCTATTATCACTAAACCAGTAACAAGTAGAACTGAAATCAGTATGAGACAGCAGAGTTATCTATGTAACAGATTTACTCTAAGCAGTGATATATCATCCGAATACATTTTTATGCAAGTGACAAGAATCAAACATGTTCAGTTCTAATCTATGCCTTCCTTACTATTTTGTCTAGGGAAAGGATGACAGAGGTGTGCACTGAAGTCTTTGTAGGTCCCTCTCTAATAGAAGCCATAAATGCAAAAGATGACACACATTTTATTAATCTTCTTTCAACATCTTCTTTTAAAATGTATTCAGAGCTTTGCTTTTTACATTTTTAAACAGGAAAAAAATTGGCTTGGACAGTGAAAAAAGGAGAGGGAGAAAGCTTTTCATTCTTTACACAGAGATTTTTTTCTTCTTGTGCCTGATAGTTTTACCAAGAGATAAACTCATAGAAAGACGCAAGCATTTGCAGCTTCTGTAGTATATCTGACTACTGAAGGAATATGCCTTTGACTTAGGTAATCTTCATCCTCAGAATGCTCACCACTGATGGCTATTGAGATTTTTACAGTATTATACACACATCCCATTTATTATTACCATAAATTTGAACCTCATGTTTGAACTTGCCAGAGAACAGGGCACACAATAGCTCTGCAGACTTTACTATTCTAAGTCTTAAGAGCCAGACAGAAAAGGACAAGGGCTCTCCATAAAGGGCCTCTTGGTGTAGGATACAGCGTCCCATCATTTAGGTGAGGCAGTTCCCTGTGAACACAATTGGTGATCTAACTTTGCATGCTGGCACTCTCCATCCTAATGCAAAATTAATTGATATATGCCCATTCTGATAGTCACAGACTCTTTCAGGAAATTGGCAATAGTTATCTGAAAGATTATGCTTTCCTCTTCAGAAATGAAGTTCTCATCCTACAGAGGCTTGCAAGCCCTGGTAATTGAGCTCTTAAGGGATCATGAAAAATCCTGTGAATTCATTCACAATGAGGCATTTTTAGAAAGAAAAAAAAAAAAAAAGAAAGTGCTCATAATTTTTCAGTTCAGCTCTCCTTAATGAATCCATTGTTTTACACAAGCTGAATAAGGCACACAGATACACAGAAAAACTTATCAAGTGCTTAAAGACTGAGAATAAAAGGATAACAGAAGTTGGAGATCTTTACCTGGTTTTTAAATAGCTAAAAGGCATGCTCAGGGATATATAAGCCTCAAGTGCCTAGACAGACTGACAGAAGTCTTATCGAATTTAGGAGGGAAACTTGTCCAGTTAGATAATATATCTGGCAATTCCTTTAGGACAAAAAAACACTATTTAAAAAACCCACCCAACTTTGCTGAGTTGTGGAACATTGTAGTGGTTGCAGCCTATCATGCTTCTACTTTCTTTAAAAAGATAATGATCTTGGAAAGAAGTAGAAAATCTTCACTGACATGAGAAGTAACAGTTTGGGGGTTTCCATAGTAAAATGTCTTTCAGAAATTGGTTAAATATTGCTAAGGACTGACAGCTTTTAAAACTTCCCTGCAGCATTCAGGTATTGGGCTAGCTTCTAAGCACACTATCACTCAGCCACAAAGTGTTTTCTGGAAGAAACATCATGCTAAGCTTCTTGCAGACAGTTTCCACATTCTTTGACCAATTACAGGGAAAAACTAGGCTTTAAAGTCCTGTCAAATTAACACTGGGTTGTAAGACTTTTCCTGAAGTAATCACTTCTTTGGAATAAGGATAAACCACTACAGAGCTATATTCCAATAGATTCACAAAATTTTAGGGCCACAAATCATAAGACTTGTATCACATCGCATACATCGAATATCTCACTGTTTAGAAGTACAATAGAGCAAAACTAATTGTCTTATAATACTTAGAAGTTGATATAAATACTATTCCACTACATCAAAGGTGAATTCATACAGCAGTTAAGCATACAAATTACTTCAATAAAGTGGTAATTTTTCTGTACTGTATAAATGCAATCATATTAAACTCAAATCAGTGCAATGCTAATTCACCTTTTAATGAGCTCCTTTCTCATTTCTGATTTTTTAAACAACTTTGAACTGAGTTGGCTAAAGATAGTTAATAAATGAAAAGGGTGGTTTATTATAAACTCAGACAAAATACACCATTGTATTTATGTGAGGTTTTAAGATAGTGTGAAGTAAGATTAAAATTCAGGTTTTACTGTTTCATCTTCTTATGAGCTCTTAACCTTGACTATAGCAGCCTGGGGTGTGGAGGAGAGGTACCATATCCCCTCTCTCCGAAACGTGTTTATTCTGAGGAAAGCCTTTAATTTTCCTTTTGGACATGACTGAAATATTATTAACTAGGACATTTTCTTCGTTCTGCTACAGGAGAAAACAAAATTATTGCAACACTTAAGCCTGGTTATCCCATAAAATCTAAATGGGTTAGTATGAGCTTCTGCATTGACTCTGACATTGCACAAAAGGACAGGAAATTATTTTTGAGGCCCCTTTAAGGCCAGTGTCCTAATTCAGAGATACTCTAAATAAAATTGATTTCCCCAAAGCTTAGGAAAAGTAAGTTATACCCTACTCACCTCTGCAAGTTTGTTGTCTGCCAGCCTGACTGAATGCTGGCCAGAACAGTGGAAATCTTGAAGGTGATTTCAGTAGAAAATGTGATTAGGGTCTTGAATGCGTGATTATGTGACCATTATCAACCCAGTAATGAAAAAAAAAATGTGCTCATTAATTGACATTCCAAAGACACAAAAATGTCTTTTCTCATATGGTGTTCAGCTCAGGACTCAGAATGACATTTACTCTTGTTTTGCCCTGACATAATTGAGCTCTGGACTTGATCTACTCTAGAAATTGCATTGTGCAGGTGGGCAGTAGCTCACTCTTTGTCATTGGCAGCTTACCGCTGTTGCCAACCATCAGAGGGTTCATTACAGGGAATAAAACTGAGGTATGAGAGAGACCTAACAGTATCCATTGTCTTAGTATCTTTTCCCCAGCATAATTGTGAAGAATTAATCAAAATTAAATGTAATACATGGGAGCCAAAACTTATTTTTTCCACACATCTGATTTTCTCATGCCATTTGTGTATTAAGATTTGGAATCACTGATTCAGTTAAATTATAGCTTTTATTCATATTTTGCAGCTGTTGGACCTGAACTTGAAGTCCTCCCTGGTCACCAGTTAGAGAGTTTTAATGATTGGGAGTTTGAATGAAGGTCATTATATCATATCCCATGTTACATGCAGGTAATAAAATTTCTTTCCTACTTTGATTTTAATTGAATACAATCTTTCAAGTGAAACACGATATCCGAAAGACTTACTTTGTCTAGATAGTAAAGTAAATGTGGCCTATTATTTGTCAATTTTATTGTCATTAAATGCTTCATTGTTACAGAAACTCAATATTGTTTCATTTTCATGCTCTCCAGGAACAGGTCAAAATGTTTTGGAAATCTTTTAAAGTTGGACCAGTTTTCCTGCGAGATGAGAGTCAGGATTCATGGTTTTGTTACACTTAACATTCCAAGCCAGGAAACCTCAGTATTTTCACTGAGTTTCAGCTTCCCTCCCTTATTCAAACCTCATAGAACACTTTGGTTTAAAGACTACCTTTTGGTCCAAAATGTTAGTATTCATTTGGTTTAGATTCTCACTTAATTCTGAACAGATGGATGTCTCACAACACCAGTGGCATAATGACACCACTATTTGCAGAAACCCTAACAATTGTGATAAGAAGCTCTTTAGAAACAACTCTTTTTGCTCCCACAGACGGTTTGCCACTAGTATCTGTCCCCCAAGAAACACTCTGGCTGAGTGTTTGGTTGTCACTTCTGAGCAGAGAAGCAGGTGGGATAACATGCTCCCAGAGCATCTGCAAAGTATTTGTCAATCAGATCTTTTGTTACTCAATACTTCTAGCTAAACCTCAAGGATTGACAGCTCTGAACCCTAGCCTACAGTTTAGGTAATTCCACATCCACTTGATGAATAATGATGCAGAGCTCCTTGTTTATTTGCTTATTCTGAAATCAGATCTTGTTTATTCTGTGTCTGTTTCTAGTCCTGATATATAACTAATTGTTGGCAGATGTGGCAAGTATCTAGGGCCAAGATATATTTGTTTGCACAGTCTGATTTTTGAGTCTTAACCAGTATCGGGCAATTGCAGCTGGTTTTTATCAAGACTCTGTACACTGTAGACAGTCCACCTGGCAAAACAAGATTTGCCCATGTGACCTTCATATAAAAGCTTTAAATACAGGAGTTCTACTCAAACAATATTTAAAATTTCTGAAAATACCTAATTAAATTAACAAACTGAAGAGAAATGCTAATCAGTGTTTGTACATGTAGAAATTGTCCTATGGTTCATATACAATGGCTTGACAGTCTTGTTAATTTTGATTTAAAATTTGAACCATATAATGAGGGTGCTAATTCTCTGCAACAATCTTCCTTTTTGCAACCTAGCCAGTGTCTACATTTAATCATCATGCTTGAAACAAAGCAGAAAGTTACTATTTGTCTAACATTTGGAAGCAACGGAAAGACAAAAGCAGCAGCAGCAAACAGCATGAATCCAGTTTAGCTGATTAACATCAACACTTCTTTCCCTTCTGATGACAATCACACTCTTTCAATATGCCCAGATGACAACATTTTTTTAGTTGTTTTATTGCCTTCTTCAATTTTTAAATACAAATAAAGGATTAACACTGAAGATAATTTGTTTATTTAAGCTATAAATTCTCTGAGCAGTACTTATGTTTTCAACTTCCCGTGCTTTTCTGTAAGTGGATGAATGCAGCTGACTTGTTTCACCCACCCAAAAATATTTTAGGGGAGCAACACTGTGGAAGATTGTTTATTTGAAGTGATAGGGAATAATCTGACAACTCCAGGGCTACATAGTACTGTTCACTAATAAACTGGGAAATCTTCATTTGTTTTTCTCTGTACTTGGTCTGTCACTCTCAAAAGCAAATCTAAGAAGAGGAACAAGCTGTTTAGGATTATGTCAGCTCACAGAGTAGAAATCCTTCAAACTAATATGATTGGAAAATATACAATTTCTTTTGATTTTAATAACATTTGCAATTTCATTAATAATTATCAAATTCCCACATGAAATGAAACACTATAAGAAAAAAAAATCAAATGCAACCATGGAATTAATACAATATTTCTTTTTGATCTTGTATTTTTGGCTCAGAGAACAGTCAATATTTCTAATTTCACTCCAGAAAATTTTTTCCTGCCCTGCCCTTTCTCTTCTTTATTTGGAGGGAGAAAAAAATTAAACGCCTAGGCTAAAATCAGAAAATAGATCTTTTGCCAGCATATTCTCTATATTTTGCAGCACCACAATGTTAAAGAAATGCCATGGAAATTTCATAGGGTAGAGATCAGGTAGAAAAGTAATCAGAAACAGGCTAAAGATTTAAAGCCTTTCTCATTCACCACTCTTCACTGATTGCAACACCTGCAATATTTTTCCTCAGCATTAAAACACCACATAAAAATTGTGTCAATTTAGACTTGAGTAACTTCCCATAGATCCCACTAGGTAGGGTTGGAGTGCATCAGGGAATTATGATTTTAGAGGATGAGCTAAATCCATGTAGATTAGTATTTACATTAGTGCCACAAAAGAAGGAATTGCCTTCTCCTGAGTCTGGTAGCATAGCTTAACACATGGGTGTTCCCCATTCACACATCAGAAAGGACAACTGAACCAGTCAAAACGCCTCTGTCCCAAAGCACTACAGATTTTTCCTTTGTGATTTTTTTCATCAGATCATTTGCCAGGTAAAGGAGGTCTCTTTTCCCCTCCCTCTACTTTGCTACAGAACAAGCAGTGGACTTTTCTCACGGATTGCCCAGAGCCAGCTGGCAGCATGGACCTGTCTGCAGAGACAGAGGATCCTTCATCACGGCTCTGGAATATCTGCAGCTTCACTGCTTTGCAAATCCATTTCCTCTGCCTCTGGTTTGCTCTGCACTTCAGCAGAGCAGCTTTGCACAACACATACTTTGTTCTTCATATCCCATTCCACCTGAAACTGAAATAAGTTCTGCTGATCTGTGGGCTGAATCTTTCTACTATTGCACATTTACAGCAAAAGGCTGATCTGCCATGATCTGTCAACCCACCTCGGTGTCATGCCTGGAGTAAGGGAAGAAATACTTCAAAATGTGTGTTTGAAAGGAAGCAAGTTTGTGACTTTTTTTAATTTGGTGTGTTTTTTAAAATATGATACACTTTACTCCTAATTTATAGTTGAACTCCTTTTAGAGGCCTGAAACATGTTTGTAATGTTTGTATGTATTAACAGTTTCTGCCCCGTGGTACTTATTATGAGATGATACACTAGACTGTCCCTAAACCATTGCGTATGATTGTAGTACCACAGCATGTATCATCACTTTTCATGGACATGCCCCACTTATTTCAATATGATTTAGAGATGTTCATCCTTCCCTGTGACTGAAAAATTAACTTAGGTCACTCTTTTGCTTGAAAGTTATACAGGGCCCCAATAATTAAGTGCCTGACCTAGTGAATTCCTTTTGCTTTCATGTTTTGTCCACAGTCCATGAAAAACTGATGCTCTCTCAGGTAACATGCTTCTTTTTATCTACATGCAACACATTGATCCCCTTCTGATTTGGAGTTAGCGTGTTCATTCCACTATCATTCCTGAAGTAACAAATGATATTTTCATAGGCATGGTTAGTAATCAATACACACAAGCTACTGCCATTGATCTGAGTAAGACCCTTGATCTAGAAAAATAACCAATTATAGCTATTTAAAACAGAGTGAGCTGGATCAGGTGGAACCTAGAGAAAAACATTGCCAGGACATTTTGCATAATGGTGTTAAAGCTAGGTGAAATAATTTAATTAGATGGTATTTACACAGTGAACTTCAGGCTTTTACCTTCTTTAAAGAAAATGCTTTCTGAAGAGTATGGCATATGTCTTGAATTTTACTTATATATGTACAATTATTGCTGAAGCCTACATAGGAAAAGAGCTAAATTTGCTTACTAATTTTTACTCAATGCAAATAATTACATTCAAATGATGATTTGATTTGTTATATTACAACCTCTTATACTGAGAAGCTTGAGCTGTTTTATTGAGCTTGAGCCTCCCACCCTCTGCTGTATTCTGTGTATTCCAGCTGTAGCTATTCTGCAAATATGTGAGTTTCTGAGACCTGCACAGCTCAGGAAGATAGGACTAGACAACACGTATTTCCATAACCCTGTACAGCAACACACGTTATGATAAATCAGCTGCAAGTATTTAACCATATAATTCACACTCACTTTAAAGACCCTTTGCTCTGCCAAAGATATTTAAAGGGGCTTTAATATAACAGTGAATCAAGGCCGGTGACCAGCTGTAGCTTGGTATTTCCAAGCTTTTATCAGTTTTCACCGCAGCTTTCATGTTATTTTTAGAAACTGGCTGGAATCAGAACTCTAGCCCTGAAGCTGTCTGAGTTTGAAGTGACTGATTTTGGCTCCATTTTTTCCCAGCCTTTATGATTCTATGATTCTACATAAATTCCTCTGACTCTGCTCAGGCATACATCCTATCTTTCTCTTCTCCTGTGGGCTGTACATTCTGTACCCATGGACTTGGTTCCAGGAAGGTTAATAATCCCCAATTCTTTCACTGTTTGCAGAAGCCACTTTCTCCTGCTTAACCAATAAATGGCTGCAAGTTTTGATGACACCTCTGTGATCTCTACAGAGTTATACAGCTGGAATATCCACACAGAGTATTCCTTACATGTGCTTCACTACAAAAGAAACGTGCTTTTAGATTTCAAGAGTATGAGGGGACCACCCAAAACACACAGAACCTTGCAAGACAAAAAAGAATCTTTCTGCAAAGAGGGAGGGGAAAGTTGTAGAGGAATAGGCAAGTAGTTTTGCAGATTTAACCACAGGAAAGAAAAAGTTTTCCTTTCTCAGGATTGCAACAAAAATTCCTATACAAAGCCCAGCAATGGGGGCTTTTTGCAAGTAGGGAAATTTACATATTCTCTTTCTTGAGCATATTAATAATTCATTATTAGGGAGCAGCCACTGCTGTCTATGAGAGTAGTGGTGTGGCTGTGAAGCATGACCAAGGGAAGAAGGAGGGTGTGAGAGTAAGAGAATCACCTTTCCCATGAGGCACTCAAAGTATGAAGCAGATTGGTGTTGCCCAAACCAAACATTTGTTTCCAGCTGACAAACTAGAAACAGTATATCAGAACAAAAATGTCAAAATACTTCAGTCAAAAAAAGCTGATAATTTAGGCAAATCTTTTCTGTTGAGAGAGAAAACAAAAATAGTTGAAATAATTTTAGATCCTCTATATCTTTCAACTGTCTTAGATTCTCTAATAACAGATGCTACATCTCCACTTACTTTGCCTCTTGTAGCCTTAAACTATAACAGATGCAATACTGCAACAGAGAAAGTTAAACTCAATTTTGTGACTTTGGCACAAGTATGAAATCTAAATGAGGTTGAGCAAGGCCTGTGAGCTTCAATCCCAAAGCATAACGTGGAAGCTGAGAGGACAACAAGGTATACTTGAAGTGCTTGTGGAAATGACACGCACATCATGGAGATGTTGCTCAATGTTTATGTAAGGCAAAAGGTCTTCCTAGGAAAGCATTCTTGAACATTATTTCAAGTATTTTTACTAATTTAGTCTCACCATAGCTGATTGAATTAAATGTAACCTCTGATTAATTCAAAACTCATGAATTAACCTACCTCTAGAGATTTTCTGCAGCATGTCAGACTTAATTGTTTAGGGATGGTCCTACCCAAACAGCCCAGTCTCCAAGATGTTGACTTTCATGTTCCCCATTTTGAAGGTACTGGTAGGCATATTTGTTCTACAGAAAAGTCACCATATGCTGACTTGCCTATACTGCTAGAGAGTTTATTAACATTTCTTTTAGTTTCGTTGCCATCACTATAATTCTATTAGTAGTGGGCAGGAGGTGCGAGTGGGCGTCTGGTGGATTGCCATCCTTCTCTACCAGGGCTGAATCATGCAGGGGATTTAACACTAAGCTGGAGTATGCTAATGCTCCTAATCACTAGTTAGGTTGGTTGAGGTTTCACTAGTGTGAGTGGATAATTAAAAGAAATTTTAGAAGGCAATTTTAAGAAAAATGCTCATGTGCAAAAGGCCTTGGCCTCTGGCTCTGAAGTAGGGTATTAACATTACCAATCAAGATCTCCCAAGTTTTATTACTTTGCAGTCTGCTTAGGCAGAAGATCTAATCTCTGAGTTTCCTTGACCTTCTGATCTTTTACCTCAAGTGAAAGTCTGTGTTCCATTTTAGAAATGTAAACATTATTAGTGCATATATGAAAGACCACCTCTGCTCTATGATGGAAAATAAATAAATTCAGAGGAAAGACCAAGGCCTAGACTGAACAAGCTGCATGTGGTGTGAGCAACCAAGTTATCAGAATGAAAAAAAAAATAGTCTTTATTGGATTATATGAAAAGATAGAGATAGTTAAGAACACTGAATAGTTAAAAAATGTTTTATAATATTTAATGTAGATGTTGCTTTTGAAAATTTCAACTCTTGATTTCATATATGAATATATGCACAAGTTCTACAATTTTTATACATATATAGCTATAATCTCATGTTTGGCTGTCCTGTGTAATTTTATTCATAATTCTTACTGCTTCATTGCCCACTAACATGTTACCAGTAACATAGATGAGAAGTACATATGTGTGCATGTGTGTCAATTTAACTAGCTAGCTGTCTGCTTACAGTAATGTAAATCTAATAACTGATCTATTTTTCTGGTAGGTCTTTTTTACTTTCCTCCTAAATACATAACAGTATAGAGTTCTGCTCACCCCCTCAAAAAGATTCCTTAAACAAGAACATCTGATCCCCCAAACAAGGGGATACTACAGCCTTTCAGAGGAGCTGCACATCAGGGGACAGTGTCCTTACAGAGGTTACTGACAAACAGCAGCTCCCTTCATCAGTCTATACCTGGAAGGAAATGCCCCTGGAGAGAAACAAAAGTGTCTCATCTCCCTTCACTTTTGTGCAGGCAGCATGATTCCACCTGTGCAGTGTAGACATCAGTGTTGTATTGCTACTTTCTTTTCATCTGTGTGTAACTCCCATTCCCAGAAGTCTGTAAGAAGAGGTGGTGAAACAGGCCCTTGGCCTGAGAACTTGCTGTGCTGTCTGAGTCTCTTCTCATCATGAGAAGGAGCTTTCACAGTGCACAGCAGTGTAACTCTTGTGCTGTTGGTGGCTAGGTCATTGCTCAGCTCAGCTCTGCTGGCCAGACAGTAATGTAGATTTAAGGCAAAAGGAAAATACTGGTGGAAGTATCCATGATTTTTCACATGTAACAACTCTTTCTAAGAAGTTTTTAATCCTATTTTTTTTCTGTTACTCTTTTTCTGGCACTTAAAATGCCTGTTGACTTTTTTTGTTATAATTACTCCCAGTAATTAAGTTAAAAATACCTGCACTTTTATACCATATTCTTTGCTATTACTGCAAGGTGACAGCATCCCAAATCACAGACTATTGCACCAATTTGGACAAACATCAAAGCCTGGATTTAAAGCACCAGTTTGTGATGGAATTGCAGAATCACAGAAACATTCACTTTGGAAAAGACCCTCCGGATCACCAAGTCCCACTGATAACCCTACTGTACAAAGTGCATCCCTAAGCCATATTCCCAAGCATGATGTCAAATGACCTTTAAACGCATCCAGGGTTGGTGACTCAACCACTGCCCTGCACATTCCAATGCATGAACACTTTTCTGTGAAATTTTTTTTTCCTAATGTCCAGTCTAAACCTACCCAGACATAGCTTGAGGCCATTCCCTCTTGTTCTGTCACTAATTACCTGGATTCTTTTTTTCTCTTCAGTTTTGCTGAGAAACATACAGAATACTGTAATACTAAGGACACACTAAGGCAACTACCGTGACCAACCCACTCCAGATAGTATATGAAGTGTACAGTCCTTACTCATTTCCACTTCATGCATTTCTGAATGCATCATTCTGATGTCACCTCAATTTCTGTAAAAATTGTTTAGCTTCAAGTAGCATTTGTATATTTAATTATGTCACATCTCCTTCGTATTTTTTAGACTCAAAACTAATTAGACAACATATTTCACCAGGGTATCTTTCCTCCACCATACAAAGCTCTGCTAATAAAAGGCATCAGCTTGGGAACCCGAGAATGGAAAAATTGTTTTGGATTGAGTTTCTAACTTTTTTCCACTGGAGAAATGTTAGCAAATTGCCAGCTGAAGTATGGATTTGAAGAACAGAAAAACTGACACATTGGCCATCATACCTTATTTGTCAGTTTCAGTACTGCTGTGGGGGAGTTGAAAATAGCAGCACCGCTGTGTAAATGCGAAAGTCGCAAGCCAGGTAAAGACAAAACTTTTGTTTCCAAAAATAAAAAAGGTTAATTTCATAAAATATTTTACTCTTCCAAGTATTCTCTAGTCACTGGCAAGCACCAGAAACATTGCATATCTTGTATATTGTAATAAAGAAGCTGAAAGCTTTGTGTATAGAGCAGTGTGTGCTTTGAAGTAGTTTGAAAGGTTAGTCCTGATACCCTGTAGTGTCAGCTGAAACTCTGAGGAGGAAAGGCAGGCCACTCTCCAGTTTTAAAACCTGTAAATGTTTTCCTGAAGTAATGCATGGAGTAAACTACTTACAATAAATGACTGTAATACTGAAAGAATTTTCAGTGATAGAGGGATGTGTGTAAGACACCCTGACATAAAAAATAAATCAGCTTTAGCTTCAATTATTAAGTGCTAAAAGTAACATTCTCAGATAGAAAAGGGTAGGCTTCCTGCTTTTTAATGATAAATATGTATGAAAAAGAGAAGTGTCACCATGGAAACCAAAGTCTTGCCATAGTTTTTCAGACAGGCAAATGTTATAATGGAAACTTGTGTTCATTGCAAAAACAAACAGCTTGAGACTGAGTGGAAGGTAGTATTACAGCATTGTCAACTTCGTCAGCTTGAGCCCTTTTGCAGTTCATTTTCTTTTATCCAAGTCTTCCTGTGTTCCCATCTGGATTACACTGTCAAACTTCAACCTGCTGTCTAAGGTGAAAAGTTTAATATTTTTCCAGTTCAATAAAAGAAAAACTTTAATAAAGATCAAAGGAAGATAAGTATCCAAAAATGCTTCTCATCACCTGCATTTAATCATAATGACAAAAACTACTTAAATCAATTCTTAATATTAAACAAACAACAACAACAACAACAAGGAAATTAAATTAAGACACTAATCCTACAAGCACAGATCTTCATGAGTTTATACACATGAATACCTTTACTGTTGTGACCGGTGCTGTTATAATCAAGGAGATGTTTAAGTGTGCATTAGCAAGCTCAGAAGTTGGATGTATGAGTATAGAAAACACATAGAAGCTCATAGAATAATGAGCTTATAGAGCTCATAGAGCTCACAGATCATTATAGAGCTCAGAAGCTTATGAAATAATATACCAAGGAGAAGAAAATACAAGCAAATGAGGCTAACATGCAAAAACTGTATCCCAAAATACTGGCAAGGATTATGGCCCCTGTTTGTTACATTTGTTTGGTAAACAGAAATGATAAAGCATGTGCTATTTTGGAAGTGGTGCACTAGAGCAAGTGCCTTTCAGCATGTCCCCTTTGCCAAGACTATATGTCAACTTGCCAAAACACATTACCACAGCTGGGCAGCTCAATGTTGCGGTGCAATGTTGCTAAAACTCACTTTCTTGGAATCAAATCAAGGACCCACTGCTCACAGGCAAGAAACATTATTCTCCCAAGGAGTCCTTTTGGTTTCAACAGGACTCATTGTGTGAATGAATAACCACAGAGGAATGTGAGTGAGAGGTTCAAAATCTGGTTGCAGAATTGCCTCTCTGCAAGCAAAGTGGGTAGTCTGGATAAGTAAGGGCTACTGACATCTGTGGCATCGTTTCCTATCCTATGAACCCGTGTGCTATGAGGCTTTCTAAAAATCTTTATGTAACTTGGCTTACTTTTTATTATCAACTATTCTATTTCTTCTATGCAGCATAGGAGTTCTTTGAATTATTATGGGCTATTATTTAAATGCATATTTAAATTCATGTAGACAGGAGATTTTTAACCCCAATAGACTACAACTGCTCCATTAAATCCGTTTCAGCATTTCATGTCTATTTGGCTGCTGCACATACAGAACAATCTGTGAGCAGCATTATTTTTAAGATTAGGTTGTGGGTGTATGTGTGTATGGATGACCACTTAGAAAAAATATTAGTTATCTGGCATTTTCAAAATAGCCCTCAACAGTTCTTTGCCTTTTAAAGACTAATGACCTGCAAAATTTAGTTTAATTTTCTTTTTCACGTCATCAGCTGAAAAAGGCATCCAGTATCACACCATTCCTATATCTTTCTTTTATGTGGCATAAGAGCAGCTGAAACAATTTGAATAAACCTCTATTTAGAATAAACCAAACCAGGTTGGAAGAGACCTTCAAGATCATCGCGTCCAACCCGTCAACCAATCCAACCCACCCAAACAGCTAACCCATGGCACCAAGCACCCCATCAAGTCTCCTTCCGAACACCTCCAATGACGGCAACTCCACCACCTCCTTGGGCAGCCCATTCCAATGGGCAATCACTCTTTCTGTATAGAACTTCTTCCTAACATCCAACCTGAACCTCCCCTGGCACAGCCTGAGACTGTGTCCTCTTGTTCTGGTACTGGCTGCCTGGGAGAAGAGATCATCATCTGCCTGTCTACAACCTCCCTTCAGGTAGTTGTAGAGAGCAATAAGGTCACCCCTGAGTCTCCTCTTCTCCAGGCTGAGCAACCCCAGCTCCCTCAGTCTTTCCTCATAGGGCTTGTGTTCCAAACCCCTCACCAACTTTGTTGCCCTTCTCTGGACTTGTTCCAGCAAGTCAACATCCTTCCTAAACTGAGGGGCCCAGAACTGGACACAGTACTCGAGGTGTGGCCTAACCAGTGCAGTGTCCAGGGGCAGAATGACCTCCCTGCTCCTGCTGGCCACACTGTTCCTGATGCAGGCCAGGATGCCATTGGCCCTCCAATTTGCTTCCACTTTTGTTCGTAAGATCATCTTCATTTGAGCTAAGAACTTACAGTTTCATCCCACAGAAAACTTCATCACTGGACCTACACCATATGCCCAACCTTAATTCTATGTGCTCAGTTGTCCTGTTGCAGCTAGCAGGACTACCAAACACAGAGAAAATCACAGTGCTGCATTTACAGCCACATTTAACCTCACTACCAAGACTACTCTCGGCAGTCAGGTTAAGCATATGTATATGTGATTTTCCAGTACCTGGGTCTAAGTATTTTTTTTTTTTACAGTACTGGACTCATAATGGTTTCATCATAAAAATCTGAATCAAGGAGTTATAAATGAAAAATACAACATAAATGTACCTGGAACGGCACAAATGGCATCATCATAGTAATCACACTAGAGACTTTCAAGGAGCAAAACAATATAAAATAATTCACATCTTTCTACTGAGGAAGGAAAAAAAAAGAGTTAATTGAATAAAGTACTTCAGAGGATTGTAGCCCACTTATGTTTTCATTTAAATACACATTAAAATTTTTCTAAAAAGGCCAAAGACAGTTTTTGTAACGCCACGTATGGATTGTCGGCAGCATATGTAAAATGGAGAGAGTACAGTTCATTCTCATTAGGTTTAGTGACATATTTTTCTAGGTAAGATCAGCTGTAATAGTGGTATTTCATTGTGATTTTAAACCATTAATTTGCTCAATAAAAAGTGCTGGATTTTTAATAAATGGAAACTTCAGAATGCATGCATTTTCATGGTCAAGTGCCAAGCATGATTTAAAGAAGGCTATTGTAAGTCTACTTTTATTGTTCTTCATAGACCACCAGGATCAAATAGTGTGTGGCCTACAAAGCAATTAGGCATTTACAAAGGGCTCTCTGCTGGAATACCTTGCTCAGAAACAAAAGAAAATCTGATTTGTAAATATCAAATAAGTCAGAAATCTGTGCTGCAATTCTGTGATCTTTATAGTCTGTAAAAATAGAGGAAGATCTAGCGTGTGAAAAACAGAGTGGTTATTGAAATTTTCTTCAGGCTACATAACAGTGGAAATTGTGTACTTGATCATACTATTTTGTGTAGTGATGGATGTTCGGTCCTTGTGCCAGCTGATGACAATGGGAAAGTTTCATTTTCCTTCCTCACAATTCTCTCCAAGCTTCAACTTCAGGCAAAACATCTTGAAGCCTATATGTCACTTTCCCCTGGTTCACCTGTGTGGCTGTACAAAGGATGACATGCTGCTTCTCCAAAGACTGAACTAGGGCATGTCATTCATCCTGTCATTCCTGGATTTGATGGTCTCGGCTCTCCTTGTTTAGCAGCTGATGCACAGCCAGGCACTGTGGATGTCTCTTGTCTGTTTCTCTGCACAGCTTTGCCAGGCAGGCTAACAGCCACCACTTGGACTGAGAGCCATATTCTTCAGGTCATGCAGGCCTTTAACATGAAGGGCCATGAAAAACTACTGAAGACACACCTTGCCTGAGGCATTGCTGGTAGTAGCCCACTTATTCCTTATCGATGTCCTCCAGCAATGCTAAAGACTAAATCTTGTCTCACTGGAGGAATTTCCCTCAAAAATGTTCTCATCCACAGTAAAGCAGGGAAATTCATTGTGTGACAATTCAGGATGCAGGTCATTCAGGTAAATCCTAGTGTCTTGTCAGGGACAGTTTAAGGTAATATGTAAGGGTTGTACAGAGAGGAACCTTCATGAGAACTTGGGCAGCCCATTTCTATTACTCTCATTTCAACAAATACACTTTTATATTTCTAGTAAACAAAGATCTGGAAGAACAACTGAAAGTAACAGTAATTCAAATTAAAGATCCAATCTACCCAACTGAGAAACTGCTCCAGCATGTGTACTATTTAAAAGCTATATGCATCTACAGGCTGAGAAGACTGTTAGGGTCAGAATATCTATTATTAAGGTGTTATAGTCTGGTGAATGACATTAAGAAGAAAAATATATGGGGGTTTAAATTATTTGTTTATATTCCTCTGAATTTATCAGAAAGCAAAAATTCAGTGAGCAGAATTATAGCAGGTAGACATCCTTGCAGCTTCACTGACCATTCTGAAATACATCAGCTGGGGATCTGGCCCAGAGTGTTGCATTGTCAAGGGAAAAATTCTGTGATTGCTATACCTAATGTATTTCTATTTAATAAAAAAATCCTCTCCTCTCCTCTCCTCTCCTCTCCTCTCCTCTCCTCTCCTCTCCTCTCCTCTCCTCTCCTCTCCTCTCCTCTCCTCTCCTCTCCTCTCCTCTCCTCTCCTCTCCTCTCCTCTCCTCTCCTCTCCTCTCCTCTCCTCTCCTCTCCTCTCCTCTCCTCTCCTCTCCTCTCCTCTCCTCTCCTCTCCTCTCCTCTCCTCTCCTCTCCTCTCCTCTCCTCTCCTCTCCTCTCCTCTCCTCTCCTCTCCTCTCCTCTCCTCTCCTCTCCTCTCCTCTCCTCTCCTCTCCTCTCCTCTCCTCTCCTCTCCTCTCCTCTCCTCTCCTCTCCTCTCCTCTCCTCTCCTCTCCTCTCCTCTCCTCTCCTCTCCTCTCCTCTCCTCTCCTCTCCTCTCCTCTCCTCCCCTCCCCTCCCCTCCCCTCCCCTCCCCTCCCCTCCCCTCCCCTCCCCTCCCCTCCCCTCCCCTCCCCTCGAGTCTCCTCAAGTCTCCTCTCCTCTCCTCGAGTCTCCCCTCCCCTCTTCTTCTCTCCTCCTCTCCCCTTCTCCCCTCTCCTCGAGTCTCCTCTCCTCAACTCTCCTCTCCTCTCCTTGAGTCTCCTCTCCTCGAGTCTCCTCTCCTCGAGTCTCCTCTCCATTGAAAATTTCCAGAAACATGAAATTTAACTTGTAAATAATTTTTGGCTTGGCAAGCTCTTGTGCACTAATGGTTTGCATATTGTTTTGATTAGGCAAGCTAAACATGGTACTAAATATGCAGACATGTTTCAACTCATGATGACAGCTTGCGTATGATTTACAGCACTAGCTGCTAAAGGCAATTGTTCTGGTTCAACATTCCTGTTTATTTATGCCAGCATTTTGCTGTAAACAAAGCCATTTATGTGTCAGATGGCTACTGACAAATATTTTTTTTGAAAGTTCAGTACCAACAAATGTACAGACATATATCCACACTTTAATAAGTATGTTGGCAGCCTTTTATTTTTCTGGGTTGAAATCAAACTGAAGAGAGATATTTCTATGGCAATTCAGAGGATGCTTTTGCCTAATTCTCTTTCCTCATAAACAGAAACTTAATGTCAACCATACAGTCTGGTAATACTTCAAACATGAAAACAGTGTAAACGTGATGGGCAAGGAATCTCCACAGTACACTTCATATGCAGAGAGAAGAGATCTCCAAATATGTCTTTTAGGTCCAAAAAAAACCCTAATTCATGAAAATTTTCTTTCCTTGGGCTCACAGTGGATCTCAGCTATAATATTATTCTAATACTATCTATGCAGATGTGTATATACACTAGCAAATAGCTGCCATGTCCCGGTGAAGCAGGTTTACAGACAAAGTTCAAAAGCCATATTATCTGCTGCAAAATCTTAAACTGTGTGACCAGAAGGCAATGTTCCAGTTTGCACAGACAGAATGGGTAGCTTCCATTAACAATGAATGGCAATAAATACAAAATCTACTTTAGTGAGAAAATTTGTCATGCTTTTAGCAAACAAGATGAAAATAGACTTTCTCTGCCTTCATGGGTATTGGATCCTGGACCTTTAGGGGATTACACATGAACTATTGGACCTAGTTTTTGCCAAGGAGCTACTATACATGTAAGCTTTACCCTTTTCTAGGCTAGCAATCATGAAGCTTAACCCATATTTCTGTAAAAAAGTAATTGATGGATATCTGACCTGATCCTGCCAAACCAGCGGTGAGTCTAGCAACTCTACCAGTCCACAGAGTAGGTTGCCAGCTTGGAACAGAAAGCACAAAGCCCTAGCAAAGAGCAGCATGAGCAAACAGAAGCATGTGTATGCCTTTCTGCATCAAAATATAAGGGTGATTTCCCCTACCTAATATTTCACTCTTTTGAGCATCTTAATTTGCAAATTTCTCTCTTCTCTTTCACAAGATTAAAACCTGTCTCTACAGCACACGTACTGTCCACAGCATCTATGGAGTGGCCCTTCCTCCTATTCTGGGTAAAATTACCTTCTTGTGGTGTGTGGTGGTCTTCTCAGAAGCCATCAATGGCCACTGGATTTTCTGAGAATTATGACCTCTGCCAGAAATCTCTATCAAAGCTACTGTGGCATTTAACATGCAGAGAAACATCTTCCCAAGGAAGTAACATAGGATAAAAATTGGACTACCATTGCTGCTAAAGAATATCACCTATGAACTTTCCACACTGGCCATTTATTTTTATTCCTACATGAATGTGAAAAGAAAAAAACAAACAAACAAACAAACAAACAAAACCCACCACAACCAAATCAAAAAAATAAAAAAGCCCTCCCCAAAAAAAGCCCCTGCAAATCACAAGAGTAGCTTAATTGAAAGCTGCACCTACTACTGATACCAGGTGAGGGATCTGCTGAACAAGGACACTTCCAGAGATAATACAATCCTTTCTCATTTTCCTAATTTATAGTAATAGCAGAGTCCAGGAAAAGATGAACTAAAAATATTGGGGTCATGGGTCTATTTAATGCAGCAGTTATCAGCAGTAGATTTACAGGAGAAACTAAGGGGCACATACTTTGGGTCATGAACTGAACAAAATGATGCTCGCTCTCTCTCTATTACCATTACACTTGTATCCAGCTCTGGCTAAGATCATTATAGCCCTTCCCCATCACATACTAGGATGGGATGTTTCCCAAAACAGGCAAGGCATGGACTCTCAACCTTAGCTGTCTCTTTGCAATCCCTATTCTAAAGCAGTACTGGGGCCGCTCTGTCCCAGGAGACAAGTAGGAGCTACACAGCTTATTGGGCAGACACTTGTACTTAATACATTTCTTACCCCTGACACATGCCAAAGGCAGCATAACCCAGTGGACACACTGTGAATCGGGAAAACTGGGTTCTGCGTATGACCACTCTGTCTCTCTGGATTCATTCCCTTTCCCTTCAGTACAAATGAATAATGAATCTGGTCTTTCTTTCCCCTTATGTAAGCCCTAACAGTAATGACAGCCCTCAGGCTACAACGATCTGTGTGAAACTACTGTAAAGGATGAAGAAATTAACTGCATTGAACGTCTACCAGGATTTCAAAACAAAAATGGCCTTCTCATGCAGAAGGAGAGGATGAAGAAGGCTTCTTAACCACACCTCCCTCTTTCATAATGGAAAGATACTTGCAGCCACTGGGCCCAGAAAACTGTGCAGCCTTCTAAGTCTCCCAGGATTTACCCTATTCAGAGAAGGAAGGACTTTCCACAATGAGTCAAGAAGATGCTCACTGCTTGAAGAAATCTGAGTTTAGAGATCTTGTTCTATAGGCCACTGGTTTTGCCCTCAGCATTGTCCTCTCTGACTTCAAAAACCTACTTCTTTCTTCACTTGAACAATGGAATTTAAACACATGAGTTGGCAACTGCACAATTGCCTCTGTAGAGGTAAAACAACAATGTCTCATCAGGTGCCAGCAGCTTCATTAAAGTAGGTCAACAGTCTCACAGTGTCAGCCCACCTTAGCATAGTCCAGGTGTCAGGCTCTGCATAAGCCATGCAGCAGGAATATCACGGTCCAGTGTCTGGTCTATTAAACATTTAAATAACATAATATAGTAAGTATTTTGACTGTATGATTTTCTACTGCCTATCACTTGCATAGCTTTGTGGGCTTTGGCAAATTGGGAAATTTGTCAAAATTGGGAATGTAGCATTCTATACCTTCTCTGGAAAGTGGAAACAGTGAGAGAGATGGAAATACAAAATCAAAGCTTTTAAAATCTTTAGGAAAAGGCTTTTTTTTACCTCAACAAGTAATTTGTAATCATAAAAGGAGTATTAAAGGACATCTTTTCTTTTTAGCATATTGAGTGTGATCTCACAAGGCTGTAAATAATCTGTAACTCCAGTGAGATTTCAGCTATGTTGCAGCAAAAGTAGTGTAAATAAAATCAGAATCTTGATCCACATTCTTGTTTTAACAATCTCAGTAAGATATTGTAGGGAATATGTGTTCACATTATAACTCCAGTTTACTAGTAGGAAACAGGCTTCATCTTGAATTCTTTCAATACAGCCTGAATGGTGTGATTGTGGCCCCAAAATATTTCCTTACAGTGCTTTCTTGCTCAATTCACCATAATTTTTGCTACAGTATATTTCCCCATAACTTTCCGGGATTTTTTTAATCTCCTAATTTTGACCAGGTTGTAACACCCTACTGACACTAATTGAAATCCCTTTGTTTCCCTGCACTGTGGTGCAGTGCCTACCTCTCTGTTTAAGAGGAGAATCTCCTCCCTTATTCTGACTTCCTTCAGGATGATACTGGCATTGATTTGCTTCAGTATGCTCTTTGCCTCCTGTATGCAACTCCCTGTACTAAGAAGATGCTCCCCACCTGCCTTCTCCCACCATCCTTGGAAACTGGAAAACACTTTCTATCCTGAGGATATTTATATTGCCTTCTAGCTGATATCAGTGTGCTTTGCTATATTTTCTTCAGACACAGTTTGCGTTGTTTATGGGAATTGGATTCTATTTGCATTGAGTTCGGTTTTCCTCACATCCTTTGCTTTTATTCATTAAAAGAACATAACTTTCTGTTAAATTGAATGATGTTGTGTTTCATCTGTGTTGCAAGTATAAGGGGAGCAATAGGAATTTGAAACAGTAAGAAATAAAGATTTTAAAAAGAAAATACTTCCTTTTTTTTTCTTCTTCATGGTAATGTTGCAATAAAAATTGTGACTACCAGAGTTAATATCCTGAAAATGCACTACAAATTGGAAGTAGTTATACACTAGAGCTTTAATGACAATTCATAGGGGGGTTTGGGGGGTTTTGTTTGGGGGGATTTGTGGGGTTTTGTTGTTGGTGTTGTTTTTGTTTGGTTGGTTTGGTTTGGGTTTTTTGTGACTTGGGTTTGTTTGTTTGTTGGTTGGTTTGTGATTTGTTTGTTTGTTTGTTTCCCCAAAATAAAATAGAAGTGAATGTAAAAGATTTCAAGTTTTTCAGTAACGGGATCTAAGTATATCCCAGATCCTAGGTGTCCTCAGGTGTCCATGCTGTCTGTCTCTCAACAGTAGGGCACTTTTTACTGTAGCATATAGTTTTTACCTGGTCAAATTTTCCACCTTTTGGAAGCCAAGGTGAAAGCTCAAACTTCTTTGCTAAAGTAATACCCATTGTGTATTAAAACATCCGATGATTCGCTCAGTCAACCCAACATCTACTCATCAGCAGGGGAGCAAGCATTATATCTTCCTCTGGCACACCGCTCCGAGTGAGGCATTCCAGCCTGAGCGGCGGGATTGTTCCTTTGAGCGCTGTCCTCCACGCATGCAGTGACGGCAAAGCTGTGACGAGAGAGACCTCTAGTGGCGAGAGCGCCGGGCCCGCCGGCCAGGGCCTCATGCTCGCCTCCCCTCGTCGCCTGCAGACGCCGCTCAGCCCCCCGCGCCCCGCCGTGCCCGGCGCTCGGCCCAGGGCGCAGAGTGAGCTGCGGAGCAGGAGCAGCGAGGGAAAGGGCTGCGTCGCGCTGTTGGCGTGCATCTTGCTCTTGCCAGGGGGTTATTCGGCTAAACGATCACCAACCACCTTTCACTCAGTTTCAGGCTTTAATTTAGTGTGTGATGAGGCAGCGCGCTGGGGGAGGCGACCTTAGAAATTAAAAATGTTGCTATAAATCCCAGATTACTTTTTAAGAAAAATTTAATATTTCAAGGCACAGAAAATTAGTTTTGTGTTACTGCAACTGTTTGTGGAGCCTCTCTTAGACTTGCTTCAGTGAGTAATTCACAAAAACAGGATTCAGTGATGCAATTTATGTTCTTGCTCACAAGAGCCTGCCCTTTGCTGTCACACCTTACTAATTTGATGCATTAATATCCTCTTACTTTGCTTGCTCATGGGAAGGATTTTGGATTTGTTTGGGTTTGGGTTTTTTTTATTATTTCTATTTCACCTTAGCAGCCCAAAGAGTAACAATTTGTGTCCAGTCATTTGCAGCTACAACCACTATTCAAAGCCTCATCTCACAAAAGTCTTTCTTCCTGGATGCAGTGTTACTGCAAGTGGTCCTGTTGGTTTCTGAGCTGTTAATGCAGAGTTGTGTCCGTGGGACAGCTCAACCGTCGTGCTCAGTGTAAAGAGTTTGCACAATTAGGCCCAAAGTGTGTGAAATACCGGGGGGGGGGGGGGGGGGGGGGGGGGGGGGGAGAGAAATAATCAGGGCTATTTTTTAGTTTAATAAGCAGATTCAAAATATGCAGGGGCAGAGAGAGAGAAGACATGCAGTGTGTATTAAGTGCAGGTTATCAAAAAGAAACTGTCTCTGGATTATGTACAGTTTCACTTGACTGAAGCTTCATGGAAGATTAAGCTTCTTTTGTTCTCTGTGCTGTTTCACATAGATCAGTTGATGATGTGCAGAATAATTTTAACCACATATTAAACAGTGGTTAATCTAAGATAAGGAGAGGAGCAAATATGAATAGTGAATGGTGCTTTTAGCCTTAATGCTAATTAGAGATGGAGTAAGCAGTACATCAGAAATTTGAACTCCTTGTGCAGGGTTCTCAAAAATATATGTATAAAAAGTAGGCCTGCTTACTATCACAATGTTTACCAGCCAGTCTCCTGTGTGGTACATATAATTTATAAAGGAATCAATCACTTCTTTCTGCTTTATGGAGAATAATAGCACTGAGGTGACTGACTTCTGGGTCTGCTGCAGACATGGAAAATAAAATAGGCAGAAACTGTTAAAATCCAGGACACTGTGTCAAAGAGTTTTGAGTGTTAAGCTAGTTGGGTAGCATTTAACAGGAGAAGGAGGTGGAGTTCTGGGGTTCTGCAGCATATAAAAATAACACATTGTATTCTCTTTAAATCATGGCATTTCCAAAATATTACACTTCAGACTTTTTGCTGGCCCCACAGGAGACCTTTTCAGTGCCTTTTGTCTTGTAAAGATTTAATTGATCTCTTTTGAGGCTAGGAGAGTTCTAATATTTTGCAGATCTATTTTTATTTTCAGCTTTTGTCTCAGTTCCTTCATACACCTTTAATTTTGTCATTTGAATTAATTAAGCTCTCCTCAGATATATGAAGATGATGAGATTTCTAGACCCCATTCATCACACAGGTTATTCACAGTTCTTTCAGGAATTTTACCAACAGTTCTCAGCAATTTGCAGAGGAAACCTGTTTGTTACCTGTGTGTATTTCAGCAAGCCCATGAATCAGACAACTGGCACTTTGGAATCTGCAGTGACAGCATTCATCTTTTTTCAATAGACTCCTATAGCTTAGAATTTGTTCATATAGCTTGGTTTCCTGTGTGACAATAGGACATCACTGGGGAAAGGAATAAATACAAAATAGATTCAGAAAGCAATGACATTAATAGGAGGGGGAAAAGCTTTAATTTTTTCATTCTGATTTTTGTTTGTTTTTTGTTTTTAAGACAAAAGACAATGTAACATTATGGTTTATATGCTGTATTATCTCCTCTCAGCCACTTGCTTTTGTGCCCTTAACAAAATTTGACTTTACATGGTGCATATTCATTTTTCCTTCCTAATCCTTCAGATATTTATTTCAGGAAAATAAGCCTTACCAATCAGTTCCTTGAATATATTGATAGCAGAAGAACTGTCTGGCCTACTTTAGTGAATAACTTCATTATCTTTGCCTCACCACCTCTTGTCAGGTAGGTGTATGGGCTATATTTCCCCTGTAGGTGGACTCCTCTCTAAATATTTTTTAGACTATTGCTGGAGGTGATCTTCTCCAGAAATGTATGTAGCACTGCAATATTTGTGCATAAATGTATGTGCTGGTCTTTTAAATATGAAAGGATTCAGTGCTAGTCCTTCAACAAAAAGGTAAAATAAAAATTGAAGAAGTGTACCTTACTAGGAATCAACAGGAAGAAAATGGTTAACACATGGTTCCAATTTTCTTATTGAAATTGAATTATTAGTTTAGAGCAGGTTGGCAGAGTAAAACCATTTCAGATGTAGCCATTCAATACTCCCTTTCTTTTTAATCTCCAAATATATCTGACAAGATCAGGCATTGTTTTCTGGAATCAAGAGATCCCAGACTACAGAATCTTCTCAGTGCAATGGGTTTTTTTCCCTCTCTTTTTACTTTTCACCTCCTGATGATACAGATAGGACCTCGTAAACTTTAAACGTTGGAGAAGTCTTTCCTCTTCTTTTTGAGCATACATTTCTTAAGCCTCTGTAGAGGCAAACAAACTCTGTTCCTATATCTCCTCACAGGAAAGGAATGTGTTTAGGAGTATACTTGTGTTGGGAATTAGGTTAACTACATACATCATCACTTGAATGCCAAAGAAAGCACCTCGGAAGACTTTTTATCCCTTTTGTTACTATTACAAACTGCCAGACACAAATATTCCAGTGTAAATGTGAAAGAATATACCACTATACAGTAAATTTGTTCAGTTTATTGTACTCTTAAATTTCTCTATAAACACGCAGGCAACATTTTGTGGCATTCACAACTCTGCTCATCTATCCCCCAGGTCTCTACATTCTTCACATGCTTGCACCACAGTAGAGTAACATTTACTTGCGAGTTATCTGCAGCTGCTCTGTTTCTGAGGCTGTTGGTGTTCTTTTTATTTACAATCTCTTCAGCACTTGACTCAAATGAATCTCTCTTTCTTTGAACTGAAGTTCACCATTGGAGAGCCCAGCTATAAAACCCTAAGGGTAACAGCTAATGACTGATTTGTGATTGTATCTCACATTACTGTAGCTGCTTTGCAAATAAGGTTACACCTACAAACAGTTTCTGTTCATGAACATACCCATAACTACCAAAGTCCTGGTTGTCTTCAGTCACTCAAAGCATTAGATCCTGTCAAAACTCATGCTCTCCTCTGCTTAACCCACCAGCTGCAATTTAGCCTATATCTTTGGTGTACATCCAAAAGCTGCCCAGGTTTGGTTTGGGCAAGAAGACCATACACAGGAATTTTTCTGGAATGTCTGAAACTCTAGTGGCAGCTGATCTGAAAGAGCAGCCTGATCTCAGGTCTTTTCTTACCAAAGAAGCTAGGTGGTTCTCACCAGTAGGCTATTTTTTTAATAATATCTCCTCACTGAGACAGTTTCATGTCCTATCAAAAAGAAAAATAAACAAAACTAACCTCTCAAAAACCTCAAAGTCAACTGGGAAAAGATCTATTTAAAGCACTTATCAGTATATGGATGGAAAAAGTGCTAATCCTGACATTAAAGAAGGCAAAATAAGGTCTCTTACCCTTGAGTGATTGCCTGAGCCATGCTGGCTGAAGAAGACTTGGTAGTTAAATCTTTTTTCTGAATTTCCATCTACATGCCAAGGAAAAATTAATGGCTAAAAAAAAGACAAAACAGTGCATCACTCGGGCACACCCAAAAGGTAGAAATTCTGTCCTTTTTCCAGTGTCTTCCAGAAAAATTACAGAATCATTCTGGTCAGTTGATTCTCAGTTCCCTGCCCTTTGATGCCTGACTGCCCCCTCATGTAGTCACAGTGAACTCAGTGAGCTTGAGCTAGAGGTCTTGTACACCTTCTTGTGAAGGCCTGTGCTAAATGCGACACCCAGAGGTGCTCCAGGCTGCTGGGGAGGGGAAGACCAACAGCTGTAGGGTACCCCATAATGGGTGAAGCAGGCTGTGAAGAGAAATCTGGTTCAATTTTTATCTGTGGTTTGCAATAAATGATGAGGAGAAGCAAACTGAAAGGTCCCAGAGAAAGAGGAGAAAGGACATTCACTATGAACGAACAAAGAATGACAACTGATAAAGACTTTCTGGTTTGGGCCAACATATCCCGTTGAAAAGAAAAGATGTGGCAAACTTACTACTGCATGGAAATGCAATGAGCACTATTAATTTCTTGACTGATGACAACAGAGCTGGTATCTGAGCTCCAGAATGCAAAAATAGACTTTTTAAACTAAAATAAATAAAACAGAGCTAGGAGGATAATAAGATCATGGCTCACAAACATTACATTGAAGATGGAGGAGTTTGTTGGGGTTATTTTTATATGGATTCCTTTATTAATGCCATATACAAAGGGATAACTGTTGCCATCACCCTAATGCTTTACCTGCCAGGCAGAACCTACAAGGGACTTGCAGACATGAAGGGTGCAGTTGGGTCTTGCAGTGGGCTCCTCTCAGTTTCTTTTTAGCATTAGAAAGTTGGGTTTTTTTGCCTTAGCTAAAAGGCTGTATGTCTATCAGCCCTGTCAATATCTGTTATTTCCTCTGATTTCTATAGAATTCTGGAAATACTGAAAATTTTATGGCTCACTTACACAGACCTATTTTAAAAATTGTATTTTCTCACTGAATTATGAAGCATCCCTGAAGTAGCAGAAACCAAAATGATTTGTAAATAAAAATAATAGTGTTTATTTCCAGTGACGTTTAGAAGCCTTGATCATATATACTTTCAAAATCTTGAAGAGGATATTTTCCCTAAATGTCAAAGGAGTATTTTTTACTTTAACCAAATGTATTTTCTGTACCACTTTCTAAATTTAAATGCACATTATAATCTATTTGAAACGAGTGTAAGTCTAAGAATTTGACCTCATAAACAATTGTCTATGATTCACAAGCAGCTTTGTTTATGAAGAGGATGCTATAGAGAAATAAAACGCTGTATCTGAAGCATGAGCAATTCTAAACCCTCCTTCCATACTGACCCACAAAGTCCTGCTCTGAGTCTTAGAGAGAAAATGGCCACTGGTCATATTACAATCATGAGCATTTTTTATTTTCCAGCCATTACTGAACATGTTTAAGATAGTCATGAACTGTTTGGCAGATGCTTATTGATGCATTTTAAGTCTTTTGTTAACTATAGTCTTTAGCCATTTTAGTACATTGAGAGCTAATCTTCAAGTCTGTCAGTCCCATTTTGCATTACAAATCATTTGTAGTTTTATAACTGTCATTTCCAAGGACATCTGGAAAAGATGGATTTATGAAAGGTTATCGTGCATTCTAAGGAGGCTGGGAATTAGCATGACTTTGTAAAGGTTCTTGTAAATTGAGCAGCAGCCATCACTGGCAATAAGCTGTTTTCTGCTCTAGTCAAGTATCTTTATTTAAATATTAAGGAAGAGGTGTGACCTTTGGCCTCAGAGATCACTATGATACAGCAATAGCACAATCTATTAGCTGTCAATGAAGTATTATGGCCCTGGCTCTCTCAAGACACCTATTTGTGGACAGTGTTATAATAACCCTTCCATTAGGCATCCCCAAGGCAAATAACCTTGGCTTTAACAGAGTCAGTTTAAAATTCCTTGGAGTAACATTAAGAGAATATCTGGTTTGTGTCAGTTTAGGATCAACTACCAGGATTAGTCTCGTTCTGTAAATTGTAAGTAGCTATGGATTTATTTGAATTTTTTTATACATGCCCACAGGTAAATATTAAATACAAAGGATGTGAAAACTCATATTGCTTTCCCCTTCCTACATGGAATATATAGATTAATGGACACCTGTCAGGTCTGAGTGTTTTAAAGCAGAATCCATTTTCTGCTGTATACATTTTGTTTCTTTTGTTGATGCACAGTGTGACTAGAATTGAATTGCACCACGGGAAAAAAAAGAGAGAGAGAGAGAGAGAGAGAGAAAGAAAATAAAACAGAAAATCAGATTAAAAGTAGTCTAGATAGCAGTCATATGAGTTGGTATGTTGTCCTATATAAATAGGTATGTCTTCAATAAGATTAGGGGACTATCTAAAACACTGAGAATTTTTCACACACTGTATCTTGTTCATCTCCACTGTTATTTCCTGCTCTTCAGGTATCTGCATACTAATAGTAAAAGTGAAGTCCAAGACCAAGTATTTTAAAACTTGTGGGATGTTTAGGACAAGTCTCCTCTGTTGTTTAGATAAAATAAACCTGATTACACTCCCCTAGCATCAGCTGAACTGCTTTGAAAACTGCAAGAGTTTCCCTGTATATATGTATGAGCTAAGGTGGGGTTTTTTTCACCTTCTGCAAGAGAACAGTTCTACAGATACCTTTTGTTGGAGGTAACAATCAAGGTCAAATTCCAATTAAATGCTTTGAGAAATCAAAGATACCCACAAGTATTAAAAATAACCTGCTAAAAGTCCTATTAACATTTCAAATACTTTGGTCAGTATACTGGTTATGGTGTTTCTTCTGAATCAAGCTTTAATGCCTAATACAAATGGCTTTTGTTGCTGAATTAAGTGTTTGCTGTTGTGAAATCAGAAGTCTGGGTTGTTCTCCAAGTACAGCTTCTGTGCAACTTTATCTTGTGTTGATTTTTAGCACTAGTAGGTCATTTCATAGGCAGGAATAAAATCATTCATTTGACGGCAAATTACATGAGCTGTCCCCTTGCGAGGTTCAATGCTTCCATGCTGCCTCCCTGTCCCCAGGATGGCTTTGATGAAGCCAAGGCTGTAACAGATCCCCTCCAGCCACTGCCCCCAGGACTCCTCTGCTCAAGGAAGGTTTACACATTGCAATGGAAGAAAGAACCTGAATTAAAATAATTCAGGGCTAAATTGGCCAGCTCTCTTTGCTTAGTTTTGAAGAGTCCCCCTTCCATCCCCTTACCACCTGCAGTTCTTGACCTCCTTAGAGGGTTTTATAGGATGAATATGAATAAAGGGAAAAATAGCTATGGAGGCAATAGTCTACCATGCTGTGATCCACCTCCTAATGGATGCATTGGGATTTATCCCCTTGCCCAATGAAGGCAGAATAGACAACTTATACCTGAGTCAAGACCAGAAATATTCAAAACTGCCAGTGCAGATTCACACTATAGACAAGAGTATTTGACTTCTTTGCAAATGCCATCACTACTCTGAGAAACATGGACTTCAGGGCATCTTTTGAGAGCGAGAGACTGCTGCTATGCCCAAGCAGGTTCTGGCATGGCAGCCAGCCCCTGGCAAGAGAAAGAAGCTCCTGAGTCAGACTGGACAATGCTGAAATTTTGCAGCAGCTATTTTGACCCTGACATTTTCAGAGTTAAAATCTGTGGGTCCAAAAAGTACTGCACAGTGAGATCGCCTCACCTTTCTTGCTACCCTGACACGCTTATTTCAGATCAGTGCTGGGAAACTCTGCATAGTTTGAAAGCAAACAATTAAGATGAGGATTACAGTAGTTGTTTTCAAGTGTTCAGTTCTCACATATTGCACACTGTCAAAGCAATATTCGCTCTCAATAAAGGGCACTTGACTTTTGGTTCATTCTCCTTTTAGCACTCCTCACACAGTGTATTGGCTAGAAAGTCATTTTCTTTCATAGGGGCGATACATGGCAGAATCTAAGATGTAATTTAAGGGCCTCTATTGATATCATAAATTACAAGAAGTCTGCTGAAGCAGTTTATGAATGGCAGTAAAAACCTGAAACTGATTTACATCATTAGAATAATGCACCACATACATATAGTATTATTTATAATATAGACCTAAGTATCCCTGTATTTTATAGACAAAAAAGATACTGGAGGATCTTTTGCTAAACAGGAACAGGACTTCCACAGCCTCTTGCCAGCACATGTGCTCCAATAACAGAATAGAAAAATTATGTTTATGAAGTTATCTCATAAAAGAGGAAAGAAACCCAAGTCTATAGACCTTGGAAAATGCAGTATCATTGTAATGCTTTCTCCAGCATCAGTTCCTTGTGCCACTCTCTGAGTAACATCTTAGGTCTACATACTAGATTGAATTTGAGGAGAACCCTGAGGGTCTTAACTATTTGAGTACACAGAATTTGTGTCTATATTTCAGAGTACATACATAAATCTGATTTGAGTATTAGGTAGAATTCAGATCACTGTCTCTGTGCTTTTAAATTCTTTGGCTGGTACCAGAATCCAATAAAAGCACTTTAACAACACAGTTAAACAAAGATGGAAATAATAGTGAGAAAGCTATAGCCTCACAGAAATAGTCCATGAACAGTCCAGAATCACTTACTCTCAGTTTGCTTAGGAATTTAGTTTCCCAAAGCAAAGTAATGCATGGCCTGTATTCAGACTGTAGACACCTGGAAATGGGTTTTGAGGGGGGAAAAACCTATAGGTACATTTTTGCAAGTATTTTTGCATGAAATGTACTTACTTTTCAGCCTTGCTACACTGCCAAAATAGGACATGAAGCAGATAGATGCAGAAACAACAGTATTTTTATTGGCTTGCTAAAAACCATAATTTTTATATGCTCAAGTATAAACCCCTTTAGTTACAAGACTGTCTCAGTAAAGCTAACAGACCTATGATGTAAAGTCCACTTCCACCAGGTTATCAAGAGCAAGTCACATACATCTCTTGGTAGCACTGAAACTGCCTGTAGCCAGCAACCATTTGGCTTGGGATTTCAGAGGCCTAAAGATAACCAAATGTCTGTTTCCTGCTGGATTACAATACACTGAGCATCAAAAAGATTAATTAAAAAAAAAATTAAAGGATAGTTCCCCTAAAATGACAAGACTGAGAAGGCAAATAAAGTTTATTCCTATTCTTGCTGACAAGGAGGATCAAAATATGTAGAAAACTATTCATGGCCTTTTAAGTAATCACATATCTACTTGTCACCAGTAGTGCATGGACACTCTTTCATAGCTACCATCCTGTTAAGTACTGGCTGGTCTGTCCAGTTCAGCTGAGGCTGTTGATGGTCTCTGACAAGCAGGACAAGCTGAAGCGCCTCACGTTTGCATCAGCACCTGGAGGAGAAAGAGCAGTAAGGAACAGGGAGGAGAATGTTTGTGGTTTATGATACAGAATTTGGAACAGTTTCAAAAGGGAGAGAACGATGTGAGAGAGCTGAGCGAGGAGAGGTACTCAGAACTTACCCTACTGCAAGGTGAAAATACCCTGAAATAAGATCCTTTCTTTTCCTGAATGAAAGGACAGGCACTGGCAGAGCCCAGCTGAGTATCCCCCTGCCTGTTTTTTCAGTCTGACATTTATCCTTGAGCAGACATTTTCCTTTCAGTGCATGAGAGCTCATTTGTGATATTTTGGGATCAAGAATATACCTTCTTTTGTTTTCCATGCTCCTTAACCTCAGTTCTCTTAGGCTTTGCTTTCACTTGCCCAAAGGATGCTCTATCCACTGCAAAAGAGCAAGTCAAATCTAATGTAATTTAGAGTGTAAATTCCCAAGTGGAGACAACGAGTGTTTATTGCAGAAGTCAGTTCTCTGGTCCGTGCTTGCAGCTGACCAGCTTTGCAGCAAGATTAAATTACTTTGTGTCATTTTGCTCATATAGCAAACTGTGGGTATATTAACTGCCCTGCGGTGGAAACTTCCAGTGGAAGTGATGGGAAGGTATTTCTGAAGTGACTGTGGGTATTCACTTTACTTTTCAAATGCCTGTGGATCAATGCAGGGTTTTTTCTTGATGAGTTGCTTTTTCCTAATGATGAGGTAAGGTGCCCATGCCACAGATCAACTATTTGATAAAAAGATGTTATATTAAGAACTTTCAATGTTATCACATTATGCTTAAAAAGACACATTTCAGTTAACTGATCCTACTTCTGGGAAAGTATGAAAAATACTTAGCTAACAGATTTTTTTCTAAATTATATATATTGAACTCAAGTAATTTGGAAATATTTGGTAACTGAAAGCAAGTCTATGTACAATGTACCAATGCAAGTTCAGGTAAAATGCTTAAAACTCCTCTTAATCACCATTCACAAAATGAATGTTCTCACAGCACTTGCAGAAGGCAGAACTTTGGGCCTGCACTTGGCTTTGGCTACCTTGTTCAAACATCCTTGGGCTTAGTGGAGGAAGCCTGGGAGGTCTGCAGAGGAGCTGGAGCACATTGCCAAATCCTTGCTTGCAGTCCTGGGTAACCAGATCATAGAATCAATAAGGTTGGAAAAGACCTCAGACATCATCAAGTCCAACCTGTCACCCATATAACCTCAGTTTTGTACTTACAGATTTTGAACCTTTTAGGTGTTAGCTGAGTTGCAAGGTGACCCTGCTCTGGATTTGATACAGGATGATTAGGAGACTTGAGCCAGCTCTGAGGAAGCAGTCCAAGTGGAAAGTGAAACTCAGGAGAGGTGTCCCTCCCTAGAGAGATGGGAGAACTGGGTTCACAACCAAAGGCTTTCTTCATCTGACTGTCAGTGGTGGACTGGTTGCAGAAAATAACAATTGCCTTACTGTCATCTACATTGCACAGACACACGGTCCTGAGACATCCCTAGGGTATCGTCAGGGGGTGACTTAAGGCACATAAATATTATCTCCAGAAGCCTAAAAAAGAAAGTCAATTTCTAACCCAAGGAGTAAGATTTCAAAATGCAAAAGCACTTTGGGGAAGCCATTACTTTCTGAATAGCCATTACTCTATGAATAGTTCTTCTATTGCAGACAAAACAGCTGTCTAGGAATGTTTATGTTTTGATCCTAGAAAATCAATAGATATAATATTACTCCAATCAAACCACTTCACAGAAAACACTGTTTATTGGCTCCCTTCACACAGAGGGAAGTTTCTGATATTAATGTATCTGCTAATCACAGCAGTCTTTGTGATGTAAACTTTCTGGATAACCCAGAACAACAGGAAAAAGATAAAAAGTAATAACTGAAAATTAATATCTGAAGTCTCCCTTAGAAATCAAAGGGGGAAAGATCTTAATTGTAGGATCTAGGTGCTGCTACAAGAACTGCTAGCTTTGCCACGGAAGCAATATGATTAGGATAATCTGCTATCCAAATCATTCGAGATAGAGATGTTTTTTGAGGTAGGGGTGCCAACATGCTAAATTGAATGAATGGAATTATTGTAATAGCTACAATCTTAGTACTTTAGTGCAAATAGTCTGAGGGGTTGAGGGGAGGGGTGGACAGGGCAGTTTGGAAAGTAATCAAGATGATATTTCAATAGATGGTACCTATATTCATTTTCAATGATATTTGAAAGCAAAAAGAAAGAAACAAACAAACAAAAAACAAGCAAACAAAAAACCTAAAAAAAACCCAATCCTGGTTATTTGTTATGATTTGGGGTATGTCCCCTTCTTCTACAAAGTGTTGCCTATCAAACTCATAAACATGTGAATCTCTTTGACTATACTATTGTTCAATCTGCCTGCTCATAACTTAGCCTCTTATTCCATTATAATGCTTGGATGATTCACATGCAGTATTTCCAATCCACTTTTCCTGTCTTGTGAAACTTTTTCACAAAATGTTAGCATTTGCAGGCACCAGATGTTTTGACATAAGGAGAAGCAATATGTAAATTTTAATCTGTGCTAGGAACAATAGCCTGGAGGCACCTTTTTCTTATTACACGAATCATATACTTAACCACAATGTGGTGGATTATATCAAAATCATCACCGCCCTGAATATAGAACACTTGTCTTGTGGTTGCAAATTAATGAAATGGCTCTGTATTCAACTTGATGGGTACTAGTGATTTAACCAACAAGCCTTAGCATACTTCACTGTTGTGGCTTTCTTTATAATTAGACTTTTGGTCTGATTGTTATCACAGCTTCAGACATTCTCCTCTAATCTGCCACTGGTTGTCAGTATAAGTGATACTGACATTAAATCTATTTGTCTGTCAGTTACAAATATCACTACTTTTAATCAAACACTTTAGCATAGAATCATAGAATCAATAAGGTTGGAAAAGACCTCAGAGATCATCAAGTCCAACCTATCACCCAACACCTGTTTATCTGATGTACATGAGCAACGAGCACTATTTTGTATGAAACAACAAACTATTACAAAACTGTACTGAAATATATATTACTACTTAACAACTTTTGCATCATTTCATGCACAGAAAGCACCAAATGTCTTCTAATGAAAGCAGCACTTTTGCTATTAGGAATTCAAAATGCAATCTGAATGCTAACTTAATTCATTAAGTAAGAATATCTTTTAGTGCCAAATGCTACCTAATTATCACCTTTAAAAACATGTTTTACATCCTAAAATACAATATTCTGTTTATCCTAGATTGTCTGGGGAACATCTAGTACATTAAAAGGTTTTTGTAGAGCTTCTTAGTGATTTAACTGATATCATCATGCCTGCTAGCAATTCTGCAACATTCCGAAAACACTTTCCATAAATCAAAGCCTTAGCAGCAGGAATAAGCAGATGGTAGGAGACCATATTAAAGAATGTATCAATTATTTTTATTAATGGGAGGCTACTGGATCATGATGAATCATAATGGGCTAAATGTTTAGCAGTTGTGAAGTGTTTTGTCTGTTAGGTATCTCAGATGTTCTTAGCGGATGTTATTATATTGTCGTGTGATGGCATTCTTTGAGGGATCGAATAGCAAAGTTTCACAAGGGACATACAAAGAGATCTTTTAATTTCAACCCTTTAATTGTATTCATATAATAAACATAAAATACCAGCATGTATAAAATGTAATTTTAAAAAGATTGCATGTACAGCACATAGTAAAGTACATTCTGTCTGCTTACATTGACTTAGAAAACAAGGTACTATATGGTTAACAATGAAAAATAGCAATTATTACAAAAATATTCTACAGTCTCATAATAGTAATGTAAATGCCTTTACTTATCTAAGAGACTTAACATAATTTTAAATTACAGTAATTTTACACTCTCCATTCATATATACAACCCTATTACAGTCAAAAGGTATTATAATAACAATGTTATTATGAAGATTAAATGACTGAATTATATTTAGTCATTTTCCTACGTAAAAGCAACTGTGTTCCTGTTTGCTAAACTGTTTGCACTTACTGTAGCTTTTCACGCTATCCACGCTATGCACAGCGAAATAATTTAGGTTTCTGTTCTAAGTATAGTATCTATATCAATTTCATGAATTAAACAGAATGTTAATATTTCAACTCCCTTTCCTTTTGTGTAATTATCAATCCGCTGGTTTGTGTGTTCTGCAAAAATACACCCACCAGCTTTGAGCAGCTGCTACTGAAAACAAGCAGGAACTCCTCATTTAATACATCTTGACAAAAATAGACACTCTCCTCACCCCCTGCCCTGCTTGAGGTCAAACTCTGTAAGTCTTTAAATTATTTTCTAGGCCCAGAGCCACAGACATATTATGCATCTCTTTCATGAGATTTCATTAAACAGATCTCTGTAGGAAAGAGCTAAAAAAGTGTATTTCACTTGCACATTTTAGTCCAATAAAACTCACAGGTACAGCAAAGAAATTCTGCCTCAGGATGTCAGAACATGTCCCTGTAGTCATGAAATTCCTTACCTCTGTGCAACCTGTTAGGACCTTGCTGTGCTCTGCTCTAACAGTCCTCTCAGCTTCCCAGCAGCCTCACCAAACCTGGAGTGGGAGAGGGAGTGCTCACTCCAGAAAGTCTGGTTTTCAGCACACCTATCTGCTAGATACCTTCAGTACCACCTGTTCATCCCCAGAATGTCTTAGGTAACTGTTTCTTGCACCCTGGACTGCCATTTAATTGCAAGAATGATGCTGTTAGATAAAATACTAAAGATTACTTCCTACTAGCAAAAAAAAAAACGACCATAATGATAGTGAAACAACATTGCCATAATGTACACCCACAGGTAGGGATGCATTTAGTGTTTTGAACAAGGGGCTTGGAGATTTCATGTGTCTGAAGACAGCTTGAATATGTTTAATGATAAATGCAGTATGTATATTGCAAAAGGGAGCATTCTGTACCTTCTGTTAAGTTTCTTGTGCAGGAAGAGAAAAAAAAAAAAAGGTGCTTCACACTGAAGCAATAAGAATGAGAATCAATTTTAAGAAATGTAATGGATGCACTATAGTGTTTTTTTAGAACAGTGCTTATAAAAGTGATGAAATTCAGGATGTTATTTAAAGTCAATATAGTTCAGAAGTATGGTCTAACTCCCATGTAAAAGTTCAATGGGAAAATCATGTAATGCATTCATATTTAATTTCTTTTTCTCCATTATGAGTTATCCACACTGGTGTATTTAAAACTAATGTAGTAGAAACTGCAGTACAAGGACAAATGGCATTTGATATCAGTCAAATACCCCTTCCTCTCATCAGCTGAAATGGACAATACGCATCCTACACTAGACATAATGTGAGCATAAATGTAACCTTTAATTCATCATATTTGGCATTCGTATGTCAATATTCGCTAATCTTTGGCAAAACTGTGACAAGGTGGTTCCTCTTTTAATAAGACCAATTTATAGAAGAACTCCTATGTTCAATTATCTTTGGTTAAAAATAATTTGTATTTTCACTCCTTTCCCCAGTGCTAAGAAAGACAAAAAAAGTAAATTTGGCAGAACCCTGTTTGTTATTCCACCATACAGTGGAATCTTCTTCTAAGGGAATCCACACATCTGTAACAAGATCAGTTCTTCTGCATTCAGCTTACATCCAGGTAGTTTACACAGGCTCATAAAAATCCTTGCATTTTCAAAAAACATAAATATTCTTGTGAAATTGGATACTCCATCATCTTTCATAGCCATTCAGATATAATTTGTTATCCCACTGATAACCTTCCAATTCAGAAACTATTGTGACACTATCTGGGTTGGTCAGGAATGGGCTGCAGCACTAAAGGAACACAAACCTCACAAGAACTGTGAGGAAGACTCAAATACCAATAGCAGAAGTGGCAGCAGGATAAACCCACAATTGGTCTGTTCTTTAATAACATATTTAAATGCATTTAAAATGTTCATGCAAACAATTCACTTTAATCTCTTCTTACTGCTCTGTGATATTTCTGGGGCATGAGGCTGGCTCAGTGGCAGCAAATTAATACACACATTGGAAATATATTTTGAATCATTAAGGAGCTTCCTAACATGATCTTTTGGCTTTGATTGAGGAAGAGCTATGAAGAACCTGTGCCAACTTATTTTCTTATACATCAATATTACAGTTAGAACAATTGTCCTTCATGAACATACATCACTCTCTGGAATTTCACTGTGTTTAGAAATTATAGGCCTGCTACCTGCCTTCTGACTAACAAGCCTTTAGTGAGTCATCAAAATACATTTTCTGAATGATCCTTCCTAGAAAGCTACTTATGAGAAGCAGTGCATCCCATAAACACTTCTGAATATCCCCTCCAATTTGAAAAATCCTCCTTTTTGGTTTTTATTTAGTGAACTCAAGGCTAAATTTGAAATTAAATTCTCTTTGTTTCACACGTAGGCAATAGGAATCTAATTTCCCTGTGGATCAAAGGCCTGTGTATGGATATCATCCCTTTGAAAAAATACTTTACTGTGCTGCCAAAGGACACTGAAAGTACTGTCCAGAAGCACACTGTCATGTCTCTGATTTCAGATCTCTTTCACAAAAGAAAGGACTCTGAATACTCTTTGAGTAAAGCAAGTGACATAGCTTTGTTACCAATAGTGCTTATTTTAAATCGTGCTAATTGCTGGATGTTGTATATCCATACGCTCTTTCTGCTGAACTATCACGTCTTTTTCTGTCTGCATTCGAGTCTGTCGTTATGTTAGTTTCCATTTTTGTTCTGTATCATTAAAGTATCTATTAAAAATCTGTTCTTATTTCTACAAATGGAATTTAAAGAAAGAAAGAAAAAAGTAATTCCATGAAAAGCTTAATGGATTTTCTCCTTTTAAATAGAAGTCTACATGGTTAAATTTCATGCTCGCTTCACCTGTGCGGATGTATTGCCATCTGTTTTTCCAGATTTTTAAAACTTGGAATGTCTCTACAGTTCCCAGCTTAAATAGTTCCCTATTGCTTCATGTTCTGTAGGATTTTTAGTTATATTAAGGAAAAAAAAAAAAACCACACCAAAAAAACCAAAAATGATGAAAACTTACGTTTATAGGAAAGGAAAGTCAACACAGATTGAAGAGTGACTATGAATACACTTTTGTAACATGGGTATTCCTTTCATGATAACCATTTTCATAGTGCTGTAAAAAGTCATGGAATGATAGTAAAAATGTTCCCAATGAAGAAAGATTTGTGCAAATGTCAGCTGTGAACAGATGGTGTGAATTTGGGGCAAAGTGATATGAGTTCATGTCCGTCTCATTTTCCTGTGAAGTAAGGGCTGATTTAAACCCTTGTCATGTACTAACTTATCTTCACAGTGGCTCTCCTTATTCGTATTTCAAATGAGCACAAATACCATGCTTTTGTTCAACTCAGTCTTTTAGCAAGTGTTTTAGAGAATATAAAGCCCATTCTGCTTTTATAAATCATCTCCATCATCTGTGCTAAAGCTGCTTCTCCTGCTGCTCTCTTTTGATGCAGCTGGGGATGTGGAAGACAAGAGTGGATCTGTCCCAAACGGTGACACTGTGTCATCTAGTAAAATTTCTTCCAGTCGTTGCTCTTCCTTTAAAGCTGCACTGAAGGACAAATCCGTAAAGTGTGAAAGTGGATCAGAAAAGGCTGTAGATCCATCACAAACATCAGAATTTGGTCCATGTGCCAGAGGCATTTGTTGAGAGTAGTCTACAGAGTTCTCCTCTGGGTAAGACTGTTGCTTGATGAACTGTGCAGCTAAATTGACCGCGCTGAGTGGGGACATGACTGGGAGGCCGTGTGCACGAGCCTGGATCTCCAGTTCCTAACATTTAAAACAAAACCAATTAGATAATGACTTCAAAAGGTGAAACAGTGTCTTCAGAGTTATTGCAATAAGCATAAAGATTGATACTATGATATGCAGATTAATTATAGCTTTTGTTTAGTTGTGAAACTACACTTTAAAATACTAAATTTTACAGCATGCTTTTCCTTTTATTTACCCTCCTGTCGTTAAACAACTGTCCTCAGGACGGGCCCTCTAAAGCCATTGCATACTGTACCCAATAAAGGTGACAGAAAAATGTGACATTATCCACTGCTGTTCAGAGAAACAAGATAACTTTCCTTGATGATGCTAAAGATAAAAAGACATACCTATACATCACCATGTATGATGATTGATCTTATGTACATCTGTCTACCTATGTATTTGTCTCTCTCTCTACTTGCCTAACTCATCTTCATATGTGTCTGTATTCAAATCGCACATTTCAAGAAGTGCAGGGCTATATTCTGCTGTTTCATGTCATAAGCAGTTACAACACTGAAAACTACACCTAAACAATTGTAATGTGTGAAATGGTTACAAAGGGAAAACAAATATCCCGAAGGGAATTTCACATCCAGTATTGATCTTTGGCTGCAGGGATATATTTTTTACTCCTTTTTTTGTCTTTCTCTGTCTCTAATAAACCGCAAAAGGAAACTGTTTGTACTAATAGTTTATTAACTTTCCACGTATTCCTTTATGTAAGGTCAAATTATCACGGGAATAGCCTAGTAATCTAAAAATAAAACCCCTCCTCCCCAGTAGACATGGCAATAAATAGGGGAAGTCAATTCATTTTTAATAAATGCCATTTAGTGAAAAAAAGAATTAATAAAATTTGTCGAGGGATATGTACTGAGAAAGCTTTGTAGTTCATGGCAATGCTCTTATACAAACCTGAACTCGGAGCAGAAGTCTTCTGTTAGCATGCTCTAATTTCTTCTGCCTGTGTTCTAATTCTCTGGCTCTCTGTTGTTCTTTTTGTAGCCACTTGATGTACTCCACTGATGCTTTTAAAATAGTTCCTTTGTTCCAGCGCATATCACTGCAGAATGTAGAGATAACCTTTTCACAATTGTGCATGTCAGCAGAATTCATAAGAACTTACAAAATCTTTTACATTAATATGAAATAATGATTTACATGACTATTATTCACTCTTAGATATTATTGCTTCTGAATGGAAATTTTAATAGAATAGTTAAGAAGCCCTTATATAGTAAAATTAATCCCAGAATGAAAATAAGTGTCAAAAGAAAGTAATAAAGTGACTTTTTGTGGGAGAGCTAAATGCAATATCATGATTCTACCATTACAGTTTTTATATTTTTAGTGAAAATTGCTTTTATTATTAACTCTAAGATTAAAATCTATGTGCAATATTTCTGCATTAATGAACTAGGAAATATACATTACTGAGGACTTAAGCCTAAATTTTTAAAGATCATTTTGAATATACTACTCCTTTTACCTGACTTACTAATGAGGTTGCTTTTATGCTTGTTGAGAAAAAAATGGTCTATGCTGAATGCCACTACTCATTGACAATAGACCAGACAAATCAGACTTCTGTAACCATAGCAGCTATGGAATGACAAAAATCACGTTCAAAAGTCTTGCAACAATCTAAGTCAAGTTAATATCCACACCTACAGGTATACTCCAACTCAAAATAAAAGCCTTGCAAAACACTAGGATTAAACTTGTCCATCATTCAGGAAATCAAAGTTTAACTTCCAGCTTGCAAGTGGTCTTCCTAACAACTACACACTTGTTCAAATGCATCTGTTCAAGTACTTAAATGGATGCAATTTTGAGCCTTCTATGTATTCTTTTCAAGGCTTTGGAGGCCTTGAAACAAGAATAAGATTTGTCAAAAATGCTTTATTTCTAATGAAATTAAGTATTTTGTGATATAGGATGGGCCCATTGCATTAATAAACAGACAAAAAAGGTTTATTCAAACTATCTACTTCACTGCGGGAAAGATTAGACTGATCAGAAGTTTGGTAGAGATTCTAGTCCTATAAAACAACCCTAAGAAGGAAAAAAGCTATAAAACCCAGTAAAAAGTTGAGGTTGGGAGTGACAAGTTGCCAGTCTTGTGCATTTATTTTTACTACCTATTCCAAATACAGATATGCTGGCATTTATAGAGTGAAAAAGAAATATAAATTATACTCCAGTCCTTCATTACTTTCCATTATTCATTGGTTACTTATTTAAAGAGACTTGCTCCTACTCACATGCTCATCTATGGTGAGTAAAACTGTGATCTTGAGTGGATTTACTGCATACTTTACATTCAGCATCTCAGAGTAAGTGCCTAAGTAACCTTGCACCTTTACCCCAAGGACCCTTAAAAACTTCCTGCAAGCCAGTTGCCTTTCATTGAATATATAAAGCAAATGCCAGGCAGGTAAAGGATTTAGGGATCCAGACAACATGGCCTTTCCTGAGGCATTGTACTAGGAGCTGACAACTTTAAAAATTATCAGAAGTATACACAAAATTATTTGTGATATAACATCATAGTGTTTAACCATATCCTAGCATTTTTACCTAGCTTTTTGATCAGAGACAACTTGAATTCACATCCCTATCCTTTCTTGCAACACACAAACCATGGGTTTCCAGCACATTGGGATCTCCCCTTGTCTCAGTAATGTGGGCCAGGAACACACATCTTTTAGGATTAGAAGGTGAAGAGGTCAGGGAGAAAATAATTTGTCTCAAACAGATGTCTGCAAAGCCAAAACATCAGAAGTTGCTCACTGCAGTAAGTATTCTCATTCAGACATTCCCAGGGCAAAAAACACCTAAAGTGTAGATGGAACTAGGAGCCAAGAGCAGAACCTGCCTCCCTCATGACAGCTGAATCATCTCTTGGCCTTCTGCCTCCTTCTTCCTGTACTTCCTGTCTAGGTGGGAGGACAGAACATTTTCCTTTCAGCATCCTATGAACTGCCTTCTAGGAGAAGACTTTATCCTTGCATGTGCAACAAACTGTAAAGGTTAGGTAGATTTTTAGTACATGTGATGCTTATTTTCTGGACAAGTCTTTGCTTTCACCGTATTAGAATCTTATTTTCTTCAGACCTCTTTGGAAAGTTAGGTAAAATACTGAGAGGTCCTGATCTGAATTGCAGGAGAGTTCGAAAGGCAGTGAGGTACCTGTTTGTCTATACCCAAGCACTATAGCAGCTAAAATCAGGAGGACATTTCAAACTGGGAATCTCCAGGGTTGTCTCTGATAACAGCTTTATGTGCTACACATAGCTCAAAATTACAGTAGGTATTTGTTTAGTTTCAAGTGAAAATGACTGATTTAGGACATTTTCATAGCAATTTTGAAAAGCACTACAGTAATAAGTATCCCTATAATACAAACATTGGAGAAACACAATTTACCTAATTAAGAAGGGGTCAGATCCTCCTAGCATGTAATTGTGACAAAACTAAGCCAGTTTTGGTCAGATGGTCTGAACCTAAGAATGTAGCGCTATGAAATTAGAAGCTGGCAAATTGGAAATAATTAAGATGCAACCAAAGGATAAAAAATACAACCTATTTGCCAAATATTTCATAGTGATGTCATGAACAATTTTGTGTCAGTTATAAAATGTCAGATTCAACGTCAAATTAAGACAACAATATTTTTGGTTAACTTCTAGTCTGATTCACATATGAAAAAGCCATATATTCATTATTGTATTTGGAAACTTGTGGTGAAATTAATTCCTGTTACACATAATTAACAGCCTTTGTGATTTTGCTAATTTTAATTTATGTTGCCATGATAGTTTGAATTTTTACATATATATTTATATACTTATTCTCATAGATAGAAATAAATCTTCACTGAAGGGCTAGTTCCTGGGTCCAAACTGCCAGAGAAATGGATCTGGCCAGTTTCTGCCAGAAATACATCTGGATAGATATCTCTCAAGGTAGTATTTATAAATTTGAGAGGCAAAACTGTCATAGCACTGTAGGATGAAAATGCAATGTTGTGTTTACTGCCATCATGTAAGAGACTTATTTTAGGAGGAAGATGTGCACAAGATCTTCTCTACCTCTACTCATATATACGTATACTGGACTGATTAAATCAGGAATATTGAAACTATATCTTTCTGTATCTGAAGGTAACACATTAAAGGATCAGATGATGACCTTAGAAGTCAACATGTCTTTCACTCCATGTCTCTATTTATAACAGGATCAAAAGAAAACACTGAAGATATCTACTGGGTCTGCATTGCAGACACTCTCCACCCACTCCATCCCAGAGCACTGCACAGCAGTCACAGGACAGTGCTGTAGCAACACAACTAGTGAGGATGGAGGTAGATGGAGGCAAGACGTGCCTACACAGCAAAAGTCTGCAATGCATCTAGCTCTATTTAGCAGGCAGGCAAGTCTGCTAAGATGAATCTATGATGAGAAATAAAAAAGCACCTAAGCATTTGAAGATGGATTAAATCCAGGTACAGCAAGTGCATGCAAACAATTCAAAGATTCTCTCTCTGAAAATGCTGGAGTTTAAATAGGTGCAAATAAACATCAGAAAAGTTATGAAAGTAGAATAGAATAGAATAGAATAGAATAGAATAGAATAGAATAGAATAGAATAGAATAGACCAGACCAGGCTGGAAGAGACCTTGAAGATCATCGTGTCCAACCTAGTAGCACTAGGAGATTGTAGGCATTTATATATTATGCTTGCTCAGCATATAATCCAGATAAAATCTGAAATGGTAGGGCCTACAGACTCATTGGAGAACCTTTAAAAACCGAGCAGCCACTGGCAATTAAAAACTGAACAGCCACTGGCGATTGTTAGTCATTATGTTGGAAACAGCTTTATAAAAACAGACAAAACAGTTGCATTCGTAACAGTTTTGAACACCAAACTTAGATATAATGTAGATCAGGTAGTCTTTGGATATGGCAGGAATTCTTTCTTTTATTTTCTTTTCTTTTCTTTTTAATGTTACTCTTTCACTGAAACACACGGGAAACAACATCTGAAACAAGGCAGTTGAGAGCAGTAAGAAGTTTTCCCATTCTGATCACTAACAATGACTCTGCAAAGGAGTGCTGTGTCTTTGTCTCTGTGTACACATGTGGTACAATATTTTGATTTTTTTTTTCACATGCTACACATTCTGATTAACAGAGTTCTACCACATTTAACATGATTTGCATGAAAAAGTCACAAGTAGAAAACACATTGTGTTTTGCTAGTCTCTGAATCCTATATCTTCCTAACTTTACCAACTGAATCTCTACAAATCACAAGGGTCCAGACCAAAACATGACTCTCGCACAGGAGAGTATCTCATTTAGGAGAAAAGAAACAGCCATGAGACTGATCTTCAGCTCATTTCTGTTAAGGTAACTTTGTTAAAGTCAAAGGAGCTTTGCTGGTTTACACAAGTTGAACTCCTGTAGGAGGGATGAGAGTGTCTGATAATCTAAGATTAAAACTGATTAATGAAACCAGCGTGGAAGAGGGTAATAGTCACAGAGTTTGCCAGACACCAAGCATTTACTAATAACAAATAGATTTGTGAAGTTGGAACTGTGTTTGCAGACCATTTCTTTCCTTATTTCTGAGAAATAATCTGTAAACTGTGCTTGCTCAAAGAAATACTTTGAAGGACTTTGTACTTGTTTTGGTGACCTGTGCAATTACAAAGTGTATTCTCCTGAAAGAGGTAGCAAGTTTCCACTTTATAATAGCATGAGTGAACACGAGCTGTTCCTTTACAAGAAAACTGTCCGTGCTAGCAGGTCTGTCTACAGACAACAGAAAGAAGGTCAGGCACAGGCAAATGAAGAGAGCAGAGAGGAGAGAGTGAGAGCAACCCACTACTTCTGCCCAAACCCTCAGCGATTCTCAGCATACCAGTTCTGTAACGTGACCAGAATTCTTAAGGGAAAGACTTTTTCATCCTACTGTTTCTGACAATTCTAGCCCAACTACCATAAAATGGTTCTTGTGGAGGCATTTCAAGACTCTATCACAACCTGAAGGCTTGTTAGCCACCTAAAAGGTGGATTCTGAAATGCTAAACACAAAGGAAGCATCAATGGAAAGTTAGGTATATTTGAGGGGGCAGGTTATGAGATTTTCAACCAAACATGACTATTTTTAGTCTTTCTGTAATTCCATTTTTGAATTATTCTATATAACTGTTTTGCATTTCTGCACTTGGATATCTAAGCATTGAAAATGAAACAAAAGTGTCAAAGTTCTTTGCAACTTATCTCCATTTCTAATGCTGATGAAGTGAACTTAAAACACCCATTCATTTAAGCAATGTAATCCACACTTTTCATCGTTAAATTATAAAATAAAGCAGTGAAAAGAATAGAGGTTTAAGCCAGTCAAAAGAAAGTCCCTGCGGAAGCTCTGCAGGAGCCAAACAAGTTCATTATATAACTAACAAAACAAAAGTGAAATAAAAACCCCACACAACACTTCTAAGAAATATAAATCATAAAAGGTTTCCAAATAGCATAAAAAATGTCCTTTTTTGTTCCTGAGTCTGAATGTAATCTTCTTGAAGCAAGCCATCTGGGACAGGCATGCTAACCGCAATGGCTTAGTTGTAGTAGTATTTGCTCATCAATGCAAAGGCTGATTTGCTTCACTGTCATTAGTCCAAGCATCAGTAAAGTTTCTCCTTTTACAGCTAAGTTCTTACTGTAAGAAGAATCTTCTAAAATCAATATATGAGGTGAAAATGCTACGTGTGATAAAATGTTACAGATAAAGTATTGTAAAAAATGATACATCTCTTTCTTTCAAAGAAGAAGGGGGCAGATTGGGGGCACAGGAAGGTGTTATGAAGGAAAAAGCGCTGAAAGAGAAAGCAAGGACACCGAATTATAGCTTGGCAACATAGGTCTATACGAGGAAGAAATAATACTTTTGGTCTGCTCAGTCAACAAAACACCACAGTCAAATTAATGTATTTCCATCTACACATATATTTAACAAAAAAATTATTCACACTTCTTTGGAATAATTTAACCTGTCACCAAAATATAGCAGTTGTGTTGTAATCCAGATTTTCAAAAGCACTTTTCAAAAGCCTCTTTTTCCTAACACCACCTTGAAACATTTAAAATAGGTCTCTTTTCAACAGGAGTACCAATTAACAGAGTTGAAGACAGCAGTCCTCAGAAGGTGAGATAGGTAAGCTGACCTCATGCTTTTGTAAACAAAAGCCACTTTGGGTCTGTCACAATGTTGAACTCGGTCATGGGTTTGCAGACTAAAACAAGAAAAGGGGATGTGTTCAGGATCTATACCCAAATATTTTTCATCGGGCAACACCAAAATTTGTGGCTAAAATCCATCATTCACTTGAGCACTTACTGCAGCAAAATTACAGATCCAGATCTTTCATTTTATGAAGAGCTTAAGTGATTTCTCTATGTTTTGGGGTAAATTCATAAACTAAACCCAAATCCAGACCAAAACATGTAATTGAAAGACCTCTGGAGGCAACCAAAATCTCAGCTGGAATTTGTACCTCATGCCCCTTTCTAACTGCTGTATAACTGGCTTTCATTATTGCTTTATAGCTGCAAACCAACAGTGCCATCCACTGTTTTTCTGAGAAATCTTTCAGTTATTTGCCCAAATCATCCTGAATACTGAAAGAACCACTAGAGATACTAAAACTTTTCTATCAGTCTGTGATTGCAATGCATCACATGTGGCCAAAATTTTATTTAGGTACTTATGGCATTTCTTATTTTAGTTCAGCTGTGATACCGAATTCTCTATTAATAACAAGAACATGCCCGCTTATCTAATCTTGGGTAGATGCTGTAGAAGTGATGAGTTCATCAATTTTCTAAAATGGATGCAGTATGTTAAGATTCTGTCTGGTGATTTCACTCCAAATGGCTTGTTATGCCAACATTGTACTTAATATAAGTATCACACAGGTATATATTGTTATAGAAATCCTTAATATAATCAAAAGTTTCTTAGTGCTAAGAAAAAAAACCCACAAAACACCTGAAATATCAATAGATGCTTTCATTTGAAGTATCATGCAAGTCTGTGTTGACATGCAAATGATAAACACAAAATCTGTATAATCAGTTTTATGCAAGTCACAGTCATGCTAGCTGCATGGCTAAGAACCACATTGCACTGTTATTACTAATCTTTCAAGAGGCTTTCCCACCAAAGTGGCTTCTTTTCATGTTGACAAACATGTTTTAAGGGACTGCAAGTATAGTTCAAGCAATATACATTTTTGTGTTACTGTTAGTTATATGCATTAGGATAAAATGATACTATTAGAGCAATCATAACAACTATTATATTTATCTTTGCATTTTAGGACTATTGTTTTCCCTTCACTGTATAGAGGACTTTTGAAAAATGTTCAGTCTACCCTCTCTGAAGGTGGTTCTCTGTTTTCTCAGGCAAAGGGCATATAGTGACAACGTGCATTTTGTTTTATCCCACTAGAGGGCCCATGGCAAGGGCTGAAAACCATCACTCCTGCCTTCTCTAGAGACACCATGCAATTGCTTCAATGGACAGAAAGCAGGAATTTTTTGTTGTTTCATTTATCTTATTTTTCTTTCTGGTTAGTTTTGTTTGTTTGCTGGTTGTTGGTTTTTATTTGTTTGTTCCCCCCACTGATGTTGCAGTGTCACTGCTAAACACCCTAGAATTACTTTATTATCTTTTCACGTAAGTTTTCCCAACAGGCACACAAAAAAATCTGTCAAAGGCTTGTTACTTTAACAGTCTGATCTGAGTCGGTGATCCAGCATGGAAGATTTTGTATCCCATCACTCAATCGTATAGCTAGTATACACAAATGTCTTTCCCCCCACCCCCATATTTAAACTATAAACATTATTATAGCAAAGACCATTGAACTCACGGATCATTAGACTTAGGGATGAGTGTGCCAAGCTCCTTGATTCGGTAATTAATATTGTACCTTCTCCTTCTTTCAACTGTTAAAAAGAAATAGTTACTATTTTTATGGTGAAAGTGCTTGGAGAACTTCAACATAAAACATTTTAATAGTTGAAAACAATTAATGCACACAAAATGTCTTCCACAAATAGAAATCTCAACGTGATCTCTTACCGTTCTCTCCCATTTACAGCTGCACTCCTGAGGAATGAAATAGTCACATATTGCTTAAATGTGATATAATTTGTTTTTCTGATGTTTATGCACCCACTCTCCACTCTGTTCTCACACAACAGTTTTCAGCTTATTAGATTTTTGCAGATGTCTTCAACAGGGACATAAGAAAACTCATCCAGGATTTCATATTTTGGCAGAAGCCCTGATCAGAGTTAACAGCTTCAGTATCTTTTTTTCTACATTTATCAGCATTGCCAACCACATCACTGCAAGCACATCCCTTCAAAGAAAAGATTGTGTACCAAAACCACGTCATCGCCAGCATATCTGATTCCTTTAGTGATGGATAGCACAAGCATATTTACAATAAAATTTTAAAAATACAGGAAATTAAGACAAATATACTTTAATAAATAAATAATTCCCCTCCCCCCCTATATTTACTTTAATACTTCTCGTAACACAAACCACGTATGGCATCCTTATTTACTTGGAAGTTAGCTGAAACTGAAAATAAGTGAATATAAGCCTCTTAAAATTAGTTCTCTCTCTCTGTGTTCTCAGTCTACCTTATACTGGTATCCAGACTGGACTGTCTGACCCTTCTTCACACAAGGAGTCTGTCACCTTTCTGTTCCCTTTTCATTAATTTTGAGAAATTTATCTTCAGCTTCCTCACCAGCTTTTCTCCAAACACTTTTACATGCAGAGACTTCACATTTTCCAGTGAACAGGCCCAAAGGACATCTCATCACTTTGAGGGATTTTTTGTTCATGATTGTGACACAGAAAATATATTCAGTGAGAATATAGTCCTCTGCTAATGCTGTTAGCTGCTATAAACCAGCAGTGATGTCCTACAAGCCTGGACTCACACTTTTTCCCACTCCTTTGGTCCATTGCTAAAATTGCATTGGATTGTTGTCTTTATCCCTTACTTCTTGGAAGACATTACTCTGAGTGAAATATGTTAATGCTGCTGTACTCTGTCAGATCAGACCTGGACTGCCTAGAACATGAAAAGAGTGTGTACTTGTTCCCCTTATCCATACATGGAGTTGTGCATTTAAAATTTGATGTCCTGGTTTTGAATATATATTAGAAGCGTGCAGTCAAGGGCAGCCTACTGGGTGTTCCCAGGCTGACTTCCAAATTCTCACAGTCATATGAGCTCATTGCTTTCAATCTCAGCTCTGCTACACAGGTCTTTACTTTTTCCAATAAGTAAAGGTGTTTTTTCTTCTTGCCTGTGTGAGGCTCTTAGTGTTGTGCAGCAGTTACTTCCTCCCTAGCTGATTCCGGGGAACTCCCTAGGTGTTATTATTTACCCTGATGAAGTGCTCTGCCTTTGTGAGATGTTACCTTGTCTAGCCTCTGTAGGAATAGGCATTTCACTCAACAGATTAAAGCATCTCAGGGTCTGTAGTCATGATTTTTATGTTCTGGAGACAGGACCATAGTCCTCCTGAGTGTACTGTTAAGTGACCCTATGCATCCCATTGACATGTTTGTGTCGGATCTTGTATGAGAATACAATGTACAAAAGTGTGTAACGACTGAACAATGTAAAACATTGCAATTTTGCTGGCAACACAATGGCAGGGCAAATTGATTTAAAGAATGTGAATTGAATGTACAATCATATGGCATAAAACCTGTTCAATTCAATTTTAGAGCATGGATAAAATATACTTATCAAAAAGAGGCCAACTAAACATTTGCTAAAAGAAAAAGGCAAAGACAAAATTTTCTTTACATGTGTAGACATACAGAATTTGATTTCTGTATGTTTTTTTGTAGTTTTACCTGAAAAGAAACTTCCAATGATTACATTTTGAAGCTTGGACACGTGTTTCAAGAGACCTTTCCTGATGTATATCTGTTACAGTTCCAGAGGTGTCTTGAGTTGTCAATAATAAGCATCAAATTATACTAAAACCAAACCAGAAAATTGTTTTTTGAACTATGTGGACAAGATGACCACATAATTTATAATTTATAGAATCATATAATATCCCAAGTTAGAAGGGACCTACAAACATAATTTAATCCAACTCCCAGAGTATTTCTGCTGGAAAAGGAAGAAAGGAAAACTAGAAAATGTCATTGCTTTATTCAGCACTTTCCAAAAAGAATCTTTTAAGGGTCATTTTTTTGTTTCAAAGTAAGATGCTGATCTAGAAAAAGAGAAGAGCTGTGGTAGCTAATGTATGTTGGGTTTGTATTACCCATATTTTCCTTTGAATGAGATGAAAGATGAACATATACTTACTGAGATTGTGGTTATCCTTTTTTTGTCTCTCCTTTGCCATTGCTCGTGTATCTGCTTCTGACAGAAAGTAACATTTATTAAAACAGTCCTTAAGTTGTAATTCAGCACTTTCCCTTTCCAAAATGGCTTTTCATGACCAAGATCAGCCTCCCAGACTTTCTACTTCATTACTCTTTTGATTATTAAACAAGATCATAAGCAAATCTATATTGTATCAGTACTATATTTTTAGCAAACCTGACAGGTTTCTTGAGATTATTTTTGCATGTGTGTGTGTTTTATTTAAGAACATAGAAATGCCATGGAGGGGTATTTCTCTCCAATGTGCTGTGTTTTACATTGGAATAGAACTTACAATACACTAATGCGAATATGGATTTGCATATCCCATAATGCTAGAGTTAATCAGATTTGTAAGATATTCAACAAACTCACTGTTTCCTCTGGGTGACACTAATAAACTCTACATAGTTGTTAACATTCTTTGGATTAATTGACTGTAACTTTTAAAGTTGGTAATCTACTAATATAGATTTACCTTGAATAGCCTTATTGTAAGGTTCTAAAAGAACCATTTGTTCTACCCTGGAACAAATCTAATGGATGATAATTTATTTATATCACTGGTCAGGAGCCAAAAATGTGGAAGAATCCACTGTTTCCAAAAATAATTAGGTTTTTTAGAATTATGATGTTCATAAAAAAACAAGAGGTGAACATGCCTTCTGAACTGCTAAAGAGGAGAACAGAAACAGAACTTTTCTCCTTGGCTTTTCTTCTTCTCCTTAAACGAAACTAAAAACTACAAAGTTCTCAGGAATTTAATTACATGGCTGAGATTTATTCAACTTTTAAAAGAAACATCATCACTTCTGCAATTGCAAAATACTAAAAGCTTATCTAACTTATAAAAGTATAAGTATGAACTTATAAAAGCTTATAAAAGTATATAGCTTCTTTTACCTGTGAGTTCCCTTTTTACTGGTAGATTTGATGGGCAAGAAGCATTTGTGAGACCCATATTAGCTGGTGCCGTTCCCTGGTCACTGTTATATATATCCAAAATACTGCTAGATAGCTTGAAGGATATGGGAGGAAAGAGGGATAATTAAAAAAAAAAATAAATTTAAAAAAATTAAATAAGTTCAAGTCTTAAGAGATTTGAAGCACATAAGTACAAAGAGGAAAAACTTCTTTGAATATGAGGCTGGTGTTCTTTAGAAGGAACTGTGCGTTTGTGTCTAAAGGGAAAGTTTATGCTGTTATGTAGTATTAAGTAAAATTGATTGAAAGTGAGGGGTCACAGTCTGCTAGTGTTTCACAAGCAGCTTTGTAAGTGCCATTTATATGGGTTTCAGATGCTGAGTGATGGCAGGATATGGCCCCAGTGTCTTTTTTGCAATTATTTCTATACTGTATTTTCCAGTAGCAGGATTACCACAACTGCACTTCAAACATGAATTAGGTTGAAAGCAAAAATAACCTTGCTGATTTTGACCTACTCCCAGTGATTTTTATTTTACAACATTACTTGGTAGTTCATACTGCACCTGATTTAGCAGAATAAAGATTCAGTGACCCAGTTAGATGCAATAGTTAAAATTAGAGTGGGCAGAACATCAACATGCTTTAAGGAAAGAAATGCTGTTGTTTGGATAAATCAGATAACCTAAGGGTTTTGACATGCATACTGTATATGATCATGTATACCATTATCCTTATAACCTTACAAAATGTAATATAACATTAGTTAAATAAACCCCTATAATGTACTTAAAGAGAAGTAAGACTAAAATACGTTTCTAAGGATTCCAGATAATTACTCAAATATTACTTTTGCTTGAATAATTTTAAGTATTTGAAATAACCATAAGATACATAAAAATTTAGTGAAGAACAGTTCAGTCTTTGCTCAGTTCCACTGACAGTCTAACCAGTATTTCAGCATTGATCATTGTCTTATAAATTTCTGCATGTTGATGTGAAAACAGCCATATGCAAGGACTCCAAGTAATTTTGTATTCTTACTGCACTACAAGAAAACAATACATCACTTCTATCATATATATAAAGTTTGTGCTTTGGGTGGTGGCAGGGTTTTTTTTTTGTTGAGTTTTATTTTCTTTTGGTGGCCAATACACGAGGACTCAGAATTTGAATTTGGGTCCACATAGACAAGGGAGAAAAAAGAGTTATTGACTTGAGATAAACAAAGCATGAAAGGAAATTATGAGTTATTTAGGAAAATTCTTTTTATAGGCAAGAAAACATGTTTTTACAGATCTGCCCTGCACCCATGGATCCTGAAAGACTGGAATATTTTAGACAGAATGGAATATTTTAGACAGATCACTGAGACAACGACCATGTGTCTGATGGGAAGTAGCTTTTTTTAAACTGATCATTTCTCATCTTGTAGACGGCAAGATTCATGAAAAGTTATTTTGAGTGGCAGTGCTTGCTATACTTTTATATTGAACCTGAAACTTCAGAGAAGTTTTATTCTAAAATCATTATTTTACTAAATTAATTAATAACTTTACTAAATTATCTGAGAACTTTGTTTACTTCAAATTCTCCCAGTCATATAACGTACAATGAAACAAAGCAATCAGGATTCTTTTTGAGTAGTCGCAAATAACGTTTTCCTTCTTAAAGCGGAGGTTTATTCCACAGAGGAACTGACAATTTTAAGTTACCATTAGAAATCAAAACGTTAAGTCAGCTTTTAAAATCCGCTTACATAGTTGATCTCTCAATGAAAAATGCTTTTTAAAAGAATGTTTGGAATTCAGTCGATTATTACTCAAGAACAAGCTATGTTTAATATGCAGGATTTGAATGCTAAGCGCATTCACACGTTAAGCACCTTTGTTTCATTCCAGAGTGGTAAACTGACAAATATTACAGAATTCACTGCAGGTTTATGCTTGCATTTCCTTTATTCCAGGGACACTATAGCAATATTACAAGAGTGAACTCATATTAGCTCTAGACACGTAGTTAATTACTTCCTACATCCATCTAAATGAATTTGACTTATTGAAATTATATGAAAACAGAATGATATAAAAAATGATAAAAAAAGTCCAGAGAAGGGCAACGAAGTTAGTGAGGGGCTTGGAACACATGCCCTATGAGGAGAGACTGAGGGAGCTGGGGCTGCTTAGCCTGGAGAGGAGGAGACTCAGGGGTGACCTTATTGCTCTCTACAACTACCTGAAGGGGGGTTGTAAACAGGCAGAGGTTGGTCTCTTCTCCCAGGCAGCCAGCACCAGAACAAGAGGACACAGTCTCAGGCTGCACCAGGGGAAGTTCAGGCTGGAGGTCAGGAGGAAGTTTTACATGGAGAGAGTGATTGCCCATTGGAATGGGCTGCCCGGGGAGGTGGTGGAGTCGCCGTCACTGGAGGTGTTCAGGAGGAGACTTGACAGGGTGCTTGGTTACATGGGTTAGTTGGTTGGGTGGTGTTGGATGATAGGTTGGATGCGATGATCTTGAAGGTCTCTTCCAACCTGGTTTAGTCTATTCTATTCTATTAAGAGTCTGTGTGACTCCTTCCAGTGGACCTTGGGTAAGGCTGCTACACAATTTAGGCTACTGGTCTGTATATGCCAGAAAATGCTAGTAACTGAAAATAATATAAGCTAATTAATAATCTAACAAATCAGAAGTGCACATCCATCACAGTTTATGTCTTTCACACTGGTGTACATGAGTTCAGTAACTTGCACAAAAATGATTGTAATCTTCATTAATCTAAAATATTATCAACAGAGTCAGTGAAAAAGTTCAGAACTATATATCACAGTTTGACACAAACGTGAGATACTTCTAATTTTCAACTAATAATTTATTTTTTTCCTCAAAATTCATTTAAATTTCTATAGTCTACTCATAAAGGTGGGAACTTGAACAACAAGGCCCAAATGCCAGAGAAAATGTCATGAATGGCCCAGTTAAACTGGCAATAAAAAAATATACTAACACACTTGAATAGTTCAGAAATGCATGAAGGTTCCAAAGAGGATGAGTAAACTCCACTTAAAACCTCAGGTAGACATTTCAGCTGGATTTGATTACACAGTTGATGAAGGTACTTCCATGTAACTCAGCTGCTGTTGTCTGGACTGGTAAGAATTCGGATGTCTCCCTCCCTCAGCAGAACCTCTGGGGCAATGTAATTCCACACAGCCAGGGCTGTATGTGAGTATCTGTCTATGGTCTATATCCAGCTGCACTAATGCTTCCATCAAGCAGCAAAAGGGAGGAAACATTTTCCCAAATGTCCCATTTCATCTTTGTTTCACTCAGATCATCTTCAGCATTTTTCCCCTCATTGTTTGGCAATTTTCATCAGCTATTAGGAAAACAGAGAAATAACTCCATATGGAGATGATGAAAATGAAGACCAAACCCAAGTCATTCACCTACTGATGGCTGCAACCCTATAACCTCACTAATTAGAATGATTCACATATGTCTTAATCCAGAAGGAATAGGCAAGGAAGGAGAGGAGGTAGATATAGCCTTGTATGCTAGGTAGTGTTTTGACAGTCTAGAGCTTAATGATGGTGATGATAAGGTTGATTGTTTATCAGTAAGAATCAAGGGGAAGGCCAACCAGGCAGGTATCTTGGTAGGATTCTGTTATAGACCACCCAACCAGGATGAAGAGACAGATTATACATTCTAAAGTAACTGGAAGACATCTCACAATGGCTAGTCCTTTTTCACATGGGTGAATTCAACTTACCAGATACCCACTAGAAATGCAATACAGCAGAGAGAGAACAGTTTAGGAGGTTCCTGGACTGTGTGGAAGATAACTTCCTGACACAACTGGTGAGAGAGCCTATTAAGGAAGATATACCACCAGACCACTTTTTTGCAAATGAAGAAGGACCTGTGGGTGATGTGATATTTGCAGGTCCTCTTGAGCACAGTGATCATGAAGTGACAGATTCTGATTCTTGGAGAAGTAAAAAGAAGAGTCAAGCAGAACTGCTACCTTGGACTTCTGGAGGGCCTGTGTAGCAGATTTTGTCAGAATCCTTCAGGAGGCAGCCCTGAAGGCCAAAAGAGTCAGGAAGGCTGGACACTATTCAAGAAAGAGCAGGCCATCCCTATGTTCTGAAAGATGAGCCAATAGGGAATAAGATCGCACTGTCAACTGTCTCTTCCCATGCATTGAGTAGAAATCAAGTACTTTGTAATGGGGCCACTATGCTGGATTAAGGCTTTTTGGTAGATAGAGCCATTGTTGATCTCCCTTTGACACACTCAGATTTCAATTAGCCAGCACAGCTTTTGCAGACTTAGAGTAGAGCAAAGTGGGTATAAAGCATTGGCAAATTAAACTACTTTTTAATAGTTTCTTAATTTCTACAGAAATGGTGACAGATGGAAAAATTTGCTGTGAATTAGTGTGCAAGGAATAATTCTTAATGTCAGGATTTGGGATCAGGAGAAGAAATAGACAGTAATTAATCTGACCTGTCTTGGGCACTTAGAGTGAACTGAATCACCTCTGTTTCTTCTTGATTCTAAAGAAAGCCTAGCATGACTGTTGCAGGCTTTCCACAAGTACCTTCTCACAAAGCTTCACTGTGCTCCTAATGTGAAAATTTCCAAGTAAACTCTTATTTTTAAAACTACATAAGAAGAATAAAGCAAACCAGACTGGATCTTTCTTGACAAATATTCACATTTCTGATTATGGTGGAGTTTTCAAACTATAAAGGTAAAAATATATCAAAGTATTTTTTTAAGCTCTCTGTTTGAATTTGTCCCGCATTGATATCAAGCATGGAAACTCCCAAGGCAATTCCTTACTAATGTTACCGAATACTGAGAACAATCTTAAAATAGAAATTAGCTAATTTTCATACAACAATATTGATACTTTTTTTTTTGTCTGTCAAAGCAGAAAGCTCTTCTAGAAGTGTAGACACCTGGGAAATAACTGATTTTTAAATTACAAAATTCAAATATATAGCACAGTCTATTACAGACATTGTATTTAAAATACATCAGATTGTTTGCATACACACTGAGGCTCCATACACCATAATGCAATTTCATAGAATCATAGAATCAATAAGGTTGGAAAAGGCCTCAAAGATCATCAAGTCCAACCTGTCACCCAAGACCTCATGACTACTAAACCATGGTTTCAAGTGCCACGTCCAATCCCCTTTTGAACACCTCCAGGGATGGTAACTCCACCACCTCCCTGGGCAGCCCATTCCAATGGCTAGCAACTCTCTCTATGAAGAAGTTTCTTCTCACCTTAAGCCTAAACTTCCCCTGGCACAGCTTGAGACTCTGTCCTCTCGTTCTGTCACAGGATGCCTGGGAGAAGAGATGAACCCTCATCTTTCTACAACCTCCCTTAAGGTAGTTGTAGATGGCAATAAGGTCTCCCCTGAGCCTCCTCTTCTCCAGGCTAAACAACCCCAGCTCCCTCAGCCTCTCCTCATAGGGCTTGTGCTCGAGGCCTCTCACCAGCCTCGTTGTCCTTCTCTGGACACGTTCAAGAGTCTCAACATCCTTCTTAAATTGAGGGGCCCGGAACTGGACACAATACTCAAGGAGTGGCCTAACCAGTGCTGAGTACAGGGGCAGAGTGCCTTCCTTGCTTCTTTCTTACAATGTAGTGTAAGTGGGGAAAGTTTTTGTAGTAATGAGGCTTCAAACAGCAACCAGTTCTACATTAGAAGATAAATATATGCATTGACATAATCTTACAAAAATCCAGTGCAGTCTTACTAAAAGTACAAATCATTTCCAATGGCATAATTATATGATACATATACAATGATAATCTTAAAATTATACAGCACTTTCAGATCTGATGAATATGAAAGCACTTCAAAACTCCAGCTGATTACTCTGCATCAGAATTATGTTCTTGGTTTTAGTTTAGAGATGTAGAAACAGACATTTGGGTATGAAAATTCATAAGTCTCAGGAAATAATCTATTTATTCTGCAGGTGTCATGAGCTATACTGGTTTACACCTGTGCTGTTCTGAGAAGTCCTTGTAAGTCACATAATTTCCAACCTTTCCATTAATGATACACATATTTATGTATGTACATCTGAGAATTTAGATGCAAGTGACTCATGAGGGATGAATATATACATATTAAAAATAACACTAATAAATTAACAGATTGTATTTCTTCTTAAATGCAGCCAGATTTAGACAAAAGAATAACAATCTTTAGCATAGCAAATGGTTAAGTGGGAATAACCAGTGACAATGTGGTACAGGAAGAGAATAATACCATATCTAATTAAAACTCCAAGAATTAAAGAAAGCAGGCTGTAATTAACAAAGTTAACATTTGGCAAGGACACTGGGGTTAACGCTCTTCCTTTTGTATAAAGTGTCATGGGATCTTCAATGTCTGTGTGCGAAGACTGGAACATGAGAATTTCCATTCATGGATCTCAGTCCTGAAACATGCTCAACTTTGAAGCTTAGGTCAATTATAAAAGCAAACTTCAGCTGAAGTAGCTGAGTGAGAGTGCCTGGCTTGATCTTAACAGCACCTCACAAGAGTCTGTGACTTTGTGACTTACTGGCAGTGCCAAAGACAAGCACTGTACAGGCCTCACCCAGAGAAACTTGTTATATTCAATATTTGGTTCTGAACTGCTGTGCAGGGAGGCTTGTGTGGCAGGTATTAGGAGTTCATTATCTTCACAGATGTCTAGCAATGACAGTTGTGGTTACAGTTTGCAATCTCTAATAGCAAGCTGTCAGTTTGTTTGGGGTTTTTTCAATAAACCATTGCTAAGCCAGGAAAACCATTGCCTCATTAAGGGAAATAATGTGGTATTCCAAATCCCATAGTATGGCAACTATTGGAAAATATCATGTAATTTCAGTGGAGTCTTAAACCAAACAGTATAACCATAACTCTGGGAATGAAAGGAAAGAATTCTTAGTATGATAACAAAATATGTGGACATGGGTTTTCTATACCTGTTTACCTGTAGTCCCTAGACAGCTCTGTATCATGATAGTTCTCATTGACATGATCATATACTATTTCAGTATTTTTCTATTTTGGCTAACTTATGCATTACATGTCTGTCTTACAGTAACATTCAAGACGGTGAGTACCATGGTTCTATGAGACTCAGTGTTGCATAGATACAAAATAACAGCCCAACACTCTTCCAAAGTCAGCTAAAGCTAGACAAAGCTAGAAAATCAGCTAAAGCTAGATAATTTTTTCTTAACTTAAAAATCATACTGAATGTGGTAACACCCAGTCAGGACCAGAAAGTATTTCCTGGATACATGATTCATTTAACATAACCTCACATAAGTAATTTTATGAAATATTAATGCTCTGTCTAAAAATCAATTAGGTTTCACAACTCCAATACTTTTATTTGGAGTATGCTCTAAAAATTGAGTGATTGTAAATTATTTATTTTGTATTACTAGATAATTTTTGTTGGTTTTGTTTGTTTGTTTGGGTTTTGGTTTGGTTTTGTTGGTTTTTGTGTTGTTTTGGGTTGTTGTTGTTTGGGCTTGGTGGGGTTTTTTGTCTTTGTTTTGGTTTTGTTCATTTGTTTGGTCTTATGTTCCTTTCAGTTGTATACTTAATTGCTTGACATCCCCATGTGATTATTGGTTTGCTAAGTTGAACAGGCCACCAGCTCTTCAGCAAGAGTTACCATGCTATGATATATCCTAAAAGGCCTCTCTGCTTTCCCCACTTGGAATTCGTTTTTCTGAAGGGTGGATATCTTTATTTGTCCACAGGATTCTAAAAGTTTTGTAGCCAGTGAAATCTGCAGTGGATATTTCCTTGTGTCTTTTGGAAATCTCTCTCGTGATGTATCCTAATATCATATTTATCTCCTTTTGATGGCTTATAGTCATCCTCTGAACAACTAATGTAACCAGATCTTTCTCTGTCATCTTCAGTTAATGAGCTCTCAGCTTACTGCAGACATTCCTGTTATTAGTATTTAAATGAATGACCTTGCACTCAGTACTATTACATTCCTTCCATTTGTACTATTCTGTCATCACAGTCATATAACTCTTCCTCTATGATATCCTCATCCTCTTTTGTATTGGCAATACTTTTGTATCAAGGTCACTAATGAAAATATTAAATAAACTGAGGTTGAGGATTCATTCTTGAGATGCTTATTGATACCTTCGTTTTAACAAATTCCTTATCATGTCTTTAGTTTGCCTCTTAACCTGAAAAGAACCTTGTTCAGTACTGCATTTTACTAATACACATTCATAAAAGAAGGGTACAATCAAACAAATGGGTACAATCAAACAAATTCAGATATGCAGGACTTGATATAGAAATGGAGATTTAGATTGGATGTTAGGAAAAAGTTCTTTACAAGGAGGATGGCTGAACCCTGGAACAGGGTGCCCAGGGAAGTAGCTGAGGCCCTGTCCCTGCTGATACACAGGGTGAGGTTAAAAAGGGCTGTTGGCAACCTGATCCTAGTTGAGGATGTCCCTGCTCACTTCAGGGGGCTTGGACTAGGTGACCTTTAGAGGTCCCTTCCAAAGCAGGTGATTCTTCAATTCTATGTTTTCCTGCAGTAAGAGAAGTATGGCATACATTAGAGCAGTTTTTTTTCCTGTACTGACCTTTGAATTAGATGAAAAGTCACAATGTGCTGAAACACACATTGAATACACAAGAATTACCACAGTTTTCCCTTTTCAAAAATTGGAAATGCTCAGGATGCCAGATATTACTAATTAGAAAATGGATTTGTGATGAGTAAATTATTACACAGCTCTTAAACTATTCATCATTTTGCCAAATTCAGTGCAAGTTTTCAAGTTAATCAGTGAACTTCAAAGTGAAAAAAAGTTTTATTTATCTGCAATGAATAAAAAGGGAAGGAATTTCAAGGCCCTTTTGCAACTGCAAAATGAAATACTTGTGTTTGAAAATAGATGGTCTTTAGTAATAACTAATACCCAAAACTGCCAGTTCCTGGTTTTATTATCTACAGAGAATAGCAGAAAAGCAAATGCTTTGCTATTCAGACTTGTTTTCCTTTGAACAAAATGTATCTCCTCCTATATTTATATTTAACATGGTTCATAATTACACATTTCTCAACCAGGGACTTAATGTTCAGATATATTATATTACATATTATATATTATGCATGAAAACTGGTCCATTTTTTATCTTCAAATAATGATCATCAAGCTGGTTCATTATTCATCAGAGAAAAATGAACTCTGCTCATATTACCTGTTACAGTACATTCCTGCCCTGATCATATACATAGAAGTCCATTGTCTAGACAAATGTCTGATCAAATATGACCGAGCAAAGGACTTTTCTGGAGAATAAACCTTTTACAGGACAGTTGTATTCATTCAATTATCATCTCTTAATTAGATGTTTTTAGCTATTCTCAGCTTTTCTGGTTACAAAACATAATAGACACAGAACAAAAGTGAAGTGATGTTGTGATACCATCCTCATCCAGCTTCAGCTGGAAATCAAATGTACTACTGCCCCATTAATCTCCAAGTATTTAAATCCAAAGATGAAAACTAAATGACAGTTCTGTTGCATGTTTTACTAAGATCAATTCACTAGTAAAACCAGAGAATGCTCTAATTCTTGGCTCTATCCAACTACTTCTGCTTCTCTGGCTACTATATGTAAATATATATACCAAATCAGGCAACTTGAAAACAATGAAAATATGTCAGCTGAACACTAGGCTGAACAAGTGAAAAAAACACTATTTTTTTTCAGGATTAGAATATGGAACATTTTCTCTTAATATAGACGTCAGCATCTCTATTACCGGTATTTATATTATACATTTTATGTTTTTATTATGTGCTTTACATTATGTCCCCCTATATTTTCACATATCACCTAAGTATCTGAATACATTACAGTAATATTTCTGTGATGTAGTGTGTTCAGATAGATTAGCATGTACCATGCAGGGTTTTGTTCTCCACAGAATTCCTTTTTGTAGCAGCTACTTTCAGATAAATTCACATGTGTTTATTTCTAGTGTAAATATAAATGCAGAGTTAACTACTTCATAAACTATTGTACACAATTTGCAAATGTTGTAGAAAGTCTTGGCTGATGGAGAAGAGGTACTAAGAAAAGCAATGTTATCTTTCAATTTGTTTCTCAAAACAGCCTTGCAAGTCATCCCTGTATTTTCAACAGATCAGCTTTTTGGCTTTTTGGTTTGGTTTGTTTTTTTTCCTCTGAGTTCACAGGATTTTTCTTCAACCTCTGTAAATACTATTGGTGGAAATTAGTAAAGTTTAGCTCCAGAAGCGGTCATAGCCTGTATGTTACAGACCCCAAGGTGGTAATGCAATTGACTCTATTATCTGTCATTGATTAAGAATTTCAGGTCTTGCATTGATTGTATACAGACAATATGAGATATGCAGCAGAGGCTGTGCATCAGTGCTTTCAGATAGGACAGATTCTGCCTGGTGGCTCCAAACAGCAGGAATTTGCTTGGAGACCTGCTGCACAGGAATATATATTAGGAGAATTAGAAACTTGTTTTATCTATCCTTTTCTCTTACCTCTGTTCAAAGAAGAAAAAAAAAATTACCTTTTCCTTCATTTCATAGTTATGAAACAATTTAGTTTGAGTCTTCTGGCTCCCTTCAGCCAGAGAGGTCTATCCCAAAATAGAGAATGGCTATTAGACATTGTACTGTTAGAGCATTACATGACAGAGCTGAGCTATTCAGGCATTTTGCACATCTTTTGAATACTGGAGCTGTGTAAAAGTAAGCTACAGTTCTTTTCCTGACCTAAAGGACTGAATTCTCTACGCTATGAAGACCTTTTTTACTGCATGAGGTAAATTGCAAACACTCATATCCAATCTATTTGGATTACTGAGAGCAGGCAAAAGAGCCCATTTCAGCCTCAAACTACTATCTTGTGTGAGATACTGAGAACAAACGTCCATCTGCCATCTGTGTGACATTCAAAACAGCAGCACCAGTGATAGCAAAAGACACTTTGAGCTGCAGAAAAAAAAGTAAGGAGCTCTCAGTTTGTGCATTTCATTGTTAACTCTCTGCAGCTGAAAGACATAGTTTTCTTATCTAGTACCTTTATACTGCTGAAGAAAGACAAAGAAAATATTTGCTCACCAGTTTTATTTTTGAGGAGTCTATTATTTCCTCAATAGCTACTGACTGTTCCTTCTCCTTCATTTTTCTTTTTCCTTAAACTTGGAAACGATACCAGGGACTGCTAGACACAAGTTTATGTGCTTAGGTGAACTTTGATTCTTCCTTGGACTTTAAGACTAATTTAGTCTAGAATGTGATTGACAAAGCATTTTCATTGATGTTATGCAGCCTTTTCAAGTTACCCAAACTAAGCAAATTATGGTGTTAATGTTTACTCTGGCCCTTTCTCTAAAATTATTTTAGCAGATTTTATAAACTCCTAAAAGTCACCAAATGGCAGCACTATCCACTAAATTAAAAAAGAATAGACATGATTATACAGTAGGGGGCTGCCTAGATCAGCAGCACTATTTGCACCTCTAATGGAAAAGTAGTTTTACTTCATGTTTGAATAATCACAGCAATCATTGAAAAAAATACTTCAGAGGATGCTTTCTTGATTTTTTTTCTTGGTGCTTTTTTTTTTTGTGGGGGGTTATGATTTCTGGTAATGGGAAAGACAGCAGGTTTTGTAATGCATCCAAATAGTAGCCATTACTATTTGACAAATAATTAATCCAAATATAAACTATTACAAGACAAATTATTAATGCCATGATAAGAAACTCTGACCTCAGAGACCTTGTAATAGCAGAGAAATTTTGCAGAGTGCATTGTGCTTCATTTAATAATGTTTCCATAAAATCAAATGCAGACTTAACAGATTTACTCAGAACTTTATACTAGCTGTAATTAACAGAAAGAGAAAAATTAGAGAAAGAAAACATCTACCCTGTCTTCTCCTGATCTAACTTCTACTCCATGCCTGTACAACACAAACTTTTTTCAAATATCAAAGAAGTTCAACAAATACCAATGAGCTACAGTGCAACTGAGGATTGAGCTGTTTTCCTACAAGAATGACAGAAACAGAGCAATCCCAACTGATTTGACTTTGCAGCAAACTGGAAGCAGTTGTATGAATGTATGAAATGTATTAAATGAAGTCATGCAAGTGAAACCTCGGAGAATCCCTCAAGAGGTGACCTACTACAAGACAATTCCTTCTCACAGCACAGTGTTCCCCATTCTGCCACCGGTTCCCACGCCCGGCTGGATCCCCCTCTCCTCCCCCCCCTTCCCTCCCCCAAGCTCAGCCCTGCCATCTAACGGCGAGGAAAGCCCCTGCCTTTCAGCATGCCCATTTGCTTTTGCTTCCCCTCTCTCTGAGTGAAATAATTCTTCTTTTTCCCAGCGTATAAATACCACATACATCAAGTGAGATTCAAAGGAGGAGTGAAGAACTTTGGTTACCTTCACAGACAGACAAAGTTTCCAACAACAGATTCATTGTTTGCGACAGCTCTAAATCTCTGAGGTGATGTGAACTTCAAAGCACTAATGACACCATGATGCACTTAGAGCTGGAGCTGCTGGAGGAATTAATGCTGCTTCAAATCTTTAACTATTTTCTTTCTTTTAAAGGAAAGAGCCATATTGGAAACTATTTTGGAGATTTTGATAATCTTTTTTAAATCACTTGATTTAACAGCTCCAGCTCTATCTAGGACTGCCAAGGTTGTTCTATTCCCCGAGTGAGAATAATTCTTCAATCACACTTATGATGCATTATCCCTGTATAATAACAACATCTGTACTTGCTGCCAGTTAGAAGCCATTGCTTTCAGGAAACATTCCTGCTGGTGAGATTATTTAAGAGGATAATTAAATAAAAAATCTCTTAAATAATACAAATAAACCAACATAGAAACATTATTTTTCCATTTTTTACTGGACACAGTAACAACTCAGTGAAAAGATTTTTCATTGAGAAGTTTTCTATTTTCTCCAAAGCATCTGAAAAAAATGCTCAGTTTTCTTCAGTCATTAAATATCTGGCCTGTATCACAAATAGTGTGGCCAGCAGGAACAGGGAAGACATTGTGCCAATGTACTCAGCACTGGTTAGGCCACACCTTGAGTACTGTGTCCATTTCTGGGCCCTTCAATTTAAGAAGGATGTTGAGACTCTTGAACGTGTCCAGAGAAGGGCAACGAGGCTGGTGAGAGGCCTCAAGCACAAGCCCTATGAGGAGAGGCTGAGGGAGCTGGGGTTGTTTAGCCTGGAGAAGAGGAGGGTCAGGGGAGACTTTATTGCTCTCTACAAGTACCTGAAGGGTGGTTGTAGCAAGATGGGGGTTGCTTTCTTCTCCCAGGCATCCTGTGACAGAACGAGAGGACAGAGTCTCAAGCTGTGCCAGGGGAAGTTTAAGCTCAAGGTGAGGAGAAAGTTCTTCACAGAGAGAGTCGTTAGCCTTGGGAATGGGCTGCCCAGGGAGGTGGTGGAGTCACCATCCCTGGAGGTGTTCAAGAGGAGATTGGACGTGGCACTTGGTGCCATGGTTTAGTAGTCATGGATGACAGGTTGGACTTGACGATCTTTGAGGTCTTTTTCAACCTTATTGATTCTATGATTCTATCTGCTACACCAGCAACAGTGAGCCTGACTGATTCAACTTATCATCTGTTGGGCCATTGCTGGTGAGTTTTGAAGTCCATTTTCATTCCAGTGCTCTGTCCCAAGTACTCCGCACTACTCCTTAGCTCTCACCACCAGCCAACTAATTGATACAGAGCCTCTATCCTCAGGCTTCTTTAAGAATACTTCTGAAAGCTCGTGTTTTCTTGTGCACCCAAACAAAAAAACAAACTGAAGTGCCTGGAAAAATTCACAAAATAAAATTACTTTCCTGCTGGTCCCACCTAGTATTATTCAAGAGACTCCTGTGCCCTTGAAAAACATTGATATCCTTTCATTTTTTTCACATTCCAAGCCAGTCAATCTCCTCATGCTTTTGATGTAAGTTTTAGTGGACTGCATGTCAAGTGCAGGATATTATCCCAGTAGCTGTGCAGTGATTATCTGGGCTACAGCAGTTTTTTCCAAATGAAAATACTGGTAAAATGCCAAATGTTTTCACACAGATCACCACTGTACTTGCTAAATCACTGGGCTTTCTGGCGAGTCCTAGGGCTGTATAAATATATTAGTGAAACAAAACAATGTTTAATAACAAGTAGAGGTTCACTAGGTCACATACTGTAAAATCGCACTCTGAAAGGCACAGAGATCCTATTTTTTAACTTTGTTCTTTTCTAGTTCTCTTCTCTGTGACTAGTGCTCTCCTTATCTGCCTTAATATGTCATGTTTCCTAAACTTTCCTTTTTTATATATTAAACAGAATATAGGGCCACATACTTTTAGAATTTGTCAGAAACTTCTAATGATGGTGGCGTATATGCTTTACATTAACAAACTTCTGCATCTACATTCCCTATGTTCTAAGCATTTGGACATTAATAAACTTGAAATTCACTATACAATGCTGAATAGACTGTGAGGATTTTGAATAAGAGTGAATGTCTCAGAAAAAAAGGAAAATGTTTTCAGATATCTGTCACAATATGTGATATGCATAATATTAGTTTGCTTCTAGAATGAATATATTCCTTGTTCCATTTTTTAGATGCTTCCTATAAGCTCAGGAATAAACCTGTTGCTCTTCATATGATACTTTCTTACAGTGTAGATAAATATGTTACTGTCTGTTAGTAAACAGTTTCATAAGACTAAATTATTATGACGAGGAAAAATGAATGTAAATTGGTTTCATCTTCAAGGGTTTTTAAAGTAAATATTATTTTCTCCATGGTGAACAGTCATCATCCAATGAGAGTTTATAAGAACAGTTATGATTTTGTTTCAGCTATGTTTTCTAGACAAAGGTATAACTGTACCACAACTACTTTCAGAAAAATTAATACTTTTTTTCATACAGGGAGAACCTAGCATTATATTTTAAGTGAACTTCCCTACTTTGAGCAACTTCTAAGCTGCCATTCAAAACCAGAGTTTTATGAAATTATGAATTTGAGTTCAAACACAATAAAAGCCAGACAATTCACTCTTCAGAAGCTGTAATTATTTTAATGAGAGATGAAGGAATGTTCTTGTTTTCACTTCTCTGGTTTTACTAATATATGACTGTAATTCATTAATTCAGGGTCAAGCAATGAGCCTCTGAGCAATTACTCACAAATGGTCTCACAGAATTCAATGTCTTTGTTTAGTGTGTCATTAAAATGGTACATGGATGCATCTAACTAAAGCAAACACTAATTCACTGCAACATGCAACAAGTAGCACTGCAAAGTTGCTAATCTCAGCCACCATCTACTCAGAAAAATAAGAAAAGAAAATGGCTTCATGAATTTGTGTTCTTCAAGAAAAGATTTTGCTGAAAAAACACCCAAACCTTATACCACATTTTGAAAACCAGGAGAGTAAGGCTGTTTGTGTATCTTAGAGAGATTACACTGCACTACTTGGCAAATTCGAGACAATGCCACAGAGAGAAAAAAACTGCAGATGAAGTTCTAAAAATACTTAAGCATAAATAGCTAAGCATTAAACTGGAAAATAATAAAGAGGAAGCACATACCAAATCAGATACACAGGCAATTCACTTGTGATCTCACTTATGCTATGTTGATGGCTGCCACCTTGTGCAGATATACATATGAGGTAATGTGTCTTTAAGTACAGAACAAATCAAATTCCTCTTCTCAGGGGAATTAGATGTTCTCCTATCTCTGATCATGTCTCCTAATACAGCACTGTTTAATATGATAATGAAAAACTAGTTCTAAACATTTTTTTTCTACTTATCTCTTTATTGTTCTCTATTGCACAACTTATGGCCAAAATTTTGCAGGCAGATTTAGGATGTTGCTGGAAAAATGCCATAAAACCTTGAATCGTGAGTTAAATGCCTGAAATCACCTCCATATGCCCATTTCTCTCGTACATTTTTGGAGCACACATTGCCAAAAGTGAAGACAGAAGAGGCATAGATACTGCTTGATTGTTTCCACACTTAAGGCAGTTTGCATGCCTTCTTGAAGGCAAGCTTTGTTTTGCCAGACTACTTAACAGAGATTTGGAAACACACACTATTTTCTGGTTTACCTAGTAGCCTGGTGATTCCCTCCACACAAACAAAATTCTAAATATACTTTCCTGGCCCACAGGCATTGAAAGGATCTCAAATCGTTGCAAGTTAAGATTCTCGCTAGAGCTAAAAGCTGTTGCATATTTCCTTACTTGTCAAGAGTAGGGTATTCAATACATTTTAGAGAGATATGTCCTTCATGGCTGAAAATAAAGGCTAATGAGGCTGGAATTAGCATAGATTAACACCATCCAATTTTAAAAGGTGTTGAGGGAGTATGGGCCCAATCCAAAAGCAAGAATTCATGCCTCTCATCACCATCTCACAGTACCACACCAGAAAGGATCCTCCCCTGCCTCTTGTTAATTTGAACCAAAATATTAATTCACTCCCCAGGGAGCATTTCTTTGCTGTGTTCTGTACTGAGATACTTATAAATCAGTCTGGCTGTATTAGTTCTGTAGCTGGAATGCGAATGCCAGGTATTCATGGAGCTATTAATTGCCATTAATACTGAACTGTCTAGTGGGCAACAGAGGAGTAGAGATCATGTCTCCTAAGGTATTTTTTTAGCCAATGACGTTCTGTAGTCTGAAAAAGATGTTCCTCCAGTGAGTGATTAAGAACAAGTACCCAATTCTGTATTCTGAAATGAACTTTGTAGACTCTCAAAACTCAGGAAAATTCTTCTGTCTTCACTGGAGTGAAGTTTCTCTTTATCAGTATTCACTTTAAGGCCCTGAGGACAAAATCTATGGAAAATGTTTCCCAAGATAAATTAGTATTGAGAGGCAAAACCCATGTCTTCTATGAAGTGTGTTACACTACAGTAACTGAAAAGATGTTATTTTCACAAATAATAATGGCCTATGTGTTGCTGTGTCCAGAAAAGTTCCATCCTTCCACTTCAAATGTGTAACATAAAATGAAACGTAAGTGACCTTTGTTAATTCTGTGTCATCCCTTTACAAAAGTACAAAATTATAAGTTTGTTATACTTATTCATATAAAGCATTTAGTCTAAAAAATCACATTTCTCAAATTTGTCCTTGAAATTATTCATCTGAGTATAACTTGCTTTATGAAAGTCAAAAAAATAGAGCCCACCCTTGCTTTAGCACAAGACACTGTAGCAACTAGAGTACTGTAGGAACTGCTACACAGAGAAGTTTTGACTTTTATAGGTGTAGTGGGAGGATCATTAAGCAGGAATTTAAAAGGTCTTCTAGGGTCTAGAAACTCCTCTTACCTATAGTCCTGCATTGGAATTAGCACCTCCTATGTGTTATGCAGTAGACATATGCACCCCAAATTCTATTCAGGCCATGTTAAAACAGCTGTATCCCATCACAATGGAAACTTTTCCTGTCCTTTCTTGACAAAAAGACAAGCAACTGAAAAGAATGAACAGTCCACTGATAGTATCATAGTATCAATCAGGGTTGGAAGGGACCACAAGGATCATCTAGTTCCAACCCCCCTGCCATGGGCAGGGACACCCCACACTAGATCAGGCTGCCCAGAGCCTCATCCAGCCTGGTCTTAAACACCTCCAGGGACGGGGCCTCAACTGCCTCCCTGGACAACCCATTCCAGGGCTTCACCACTCTCATGGTGAAGAGCCTCCTCCTCACATCCAGCCTGAATCTCCCCACCTCCAGCTTCATTCCATTCCCCCTAGTCCTATCACTACCTGAGATCCTGAGAAGTCCCTCCCCAGCCTTCCTGTAAGCCCCCTTCAGATACTGGAAGGCCACAATTAGGTACTGCTTCAGCCTCTGAAGTGTACTGTGTGTTTGAATCACTTGATGACATTTTCTATCATAAACAATAAGATGAAATTCCACAAAATACTTACAGTCCTTTGCATTAGTAGTGGAATTTCAGAGCACCCTATCCCTTCATCATTAAAACTTGATTCCATGTTGATTATGTCTTCAATCACCTCTTCCATCTGATAAAATAATATTTTAAGACTGATCATTACAAACAATAATGGAAATAATGTTATTCTTAATATACAGGGGAATTAATCTTGAGTATTTATTGCATCAACAAAAACATATTTTGGAAGATTATGTCTTGAAGTTCAAATAATTCAATCACTTTTACACAGCATTCACATTTTTACTTCTTGTGAAAACAATTTTTGTGGTTTAGCAAGTTGCTTCTTCCTTCTCAAACACCAGCCCATTCCCCTCTTTCAACCCCTTATTGCAACACCAAAATCAGATGACAGGACTACTTTGCTAAATTGTAACTGTGATCTGTCACCTTCATCAAATGTGTCATGCCTGCAGTGTATTGTTGCATCGGTGCAGGAAGGCTGAAAGGAACCTGTGGTTCTGCAGGATTGTGAGTCATTCAAGATTTGGTGTTGCATGCTGCTCTCAAGACACAGAAGCAAGGGTTTGTGTTGTGTTTGACAGTGCACTGGGGACTTTTCCAGACAGACTTCTGGTCCCACTTTTGTTCTAATCTGAACCAAATACCGCTGAAACTGATGGGATTGTTAATTAATTACTTAGAATAAAACAGTGAATACTCTGTGGACATATAGACATATAGATTTGGGCAAGGTACGACATGAGGTTTGAATGATAACTTTGGTTTGATTTCTTTCACAAAATAACTTTGGGAAAGATCATAAGATGAGCCATACTTGTTAAATCTACTGTCTGCAGGAGAAATTGATCCATGCATCTGAGGCTTTTAAGGCAGCTCTTGTGAGCTGCCTGGAGAGCTGTAGCTGAAGGAAATGCAGAGGGTCCTATGCAAAGAATCACACAAGCCAGGGAGCTTTCAATGCAGTCTTTCAGGCCACAGAACCCAGCCCAGGAGGAGTGAACGTGTGCACTTCTCTCCTTCTCTAAACTCCATACATGTGCTCTCCCAAGAGTCATGCCCAGAGTTATCTAGGAAAGTGCTATCAGGGCAAAAAGGATGCCAAGAAATGCCAGCAATTAGGCAATATGAACAACTACAGTTCACTGAGCCAACCCATATGTTCACTCTATATTATTTACTGATATAAATATAGCCTACACTGACCCACAGGGCACAACCGCAGTAGGAAATTATACTCCAACAGTCATATCCCTGACACTCTGGGATGAGGTTAATCAAATAATTGGAGAGTTTGTGAGGGTTTTGGCCAGTGCCAACTATTACAGTCCTAGTCATCACCAGGCATATCTCAGGAGCGTGGTTTACAAGCATCCATCTTGCTCTCCAGGACAGAATCACACAGAATCACAGACTGCCAGGTTGGAAGAGATCCCAAGGATCATCTGGTCCAACCTTTCTAGGTGAAACTGTAGTTTAAATGAAATGGCCCAGCAGCCTGTCAAGCTGAGTCTTAAAACTGTCCAGTGTACAGGAAGCCACTACTTCTCTTTACAGATTATTCCAATATCTAACTGATATTCCAGTGTCTTTGAACAGAGAGTGGTGCAAACACAGGCAAAGGTTATTTATGGTCAGATATCCAAAATACCCAAGAATGGTTCCAGCACACTGTGTTTGCCAACACAGAGATGACCACAGAGCCTCCACAAAGGCTATATAAAATAATTTTTGCATACTAGTGGGTCCAGTACCCCATAAATGTGAAATAAAATGTCAGTTGTCAATGCAGAAGAAATGGAGGGGCCCCAGATGGGCTCTCCAGAAAGTGTCAGGTTTATTTTTTTCAGTTTCTTCATGCTTAGCTGCATAACATCCAAATGCTCAAATGGGTCACAGTGTATTTGTAAGATTCTTCTGTTCTGCTAAAGCCCAAGATATGATATAGCATCTCTATTTCTCATTTCTGTAGGAATTCCCCTTTTACCTATTAAGTAGTCTCTTTTGAAATCCATTGAAGTATTAAAGGCCATAATGATCTACAGCTTACACTGCCTGAGAATCTGACATTGTATAATAGCTGTACCTCTATTAAAATCAATGGTGGCACTAAAGTTGGCATATCTATGCCAATTTACCCAAGATAACCCATATATAAATATATCAGCTAACTGAAAAATGAATGACTGATTCAGTTATGTCTATAAGACAGTCAGTATTTAACTTTCTTCTGCAGCCAAGATAACACTTTTAGTCAGAAATAACTTTCCTCTGGGGAAAAAAAAGAAGTTTTTCATTGTAAAGCACATATTCAAAAAATGCACAGCAATATATGACACATTGATAACAAGATGCAACAGCACATTTTAACTGGCAGTAATTTAGAAGCCTCATCATCCAATAAGCAATTCACAGGCATTCAAAGCAATCACCCACATAATGCAATAGGATTCAGTGAGCAATGGCTGCAACCAAAGGCCCCATGAAAGTAAAGAAAGTCATCTCTTGCTCACTACCAATACAAGGTGGCTCATGCAATCTTTTTGTAGAACTCCCCTATTCCTTTCACCAGGCCTGCCCTACCGCATTTTCATGTTCGCCTCCAAGGGCCAGCAGCTTCGTCACAGGGCTTTCTGGTGTGCCAATATCACTGACGGGAGGCATGTGTCCGTTCCTTAAAATGGAGGTCACTCCCACAGGCTGGATTGTGTGAGAGTGAGACAGGGAGAGCGTCTGGCTGGACAGCTTGGTGTCAAGGGTCAGGTACTGCTTCACCTGGTGCCTCTGGCTTTGTTGTATGTGGTATCTAGACTGATTTTCCAAGTGTGTTTGTACCTGAAAAGGAATGGAAATAACGTTTTAAGTTACTGCTACCAGTATTTGCCCAGATGTTCACCTAAAAACTTCAAAATATTCAGTTTTAATAATACATAGATAGAATTATCATTAACCTTAAATCTAATTATTATTTTCTTTAGTTTTGCACCCCTACACATTTCCTATATGTGCACTGTTGTCCCCTAACACAGCTGAATCAACCCAAATAATTATGAAAGAAAAATAAAATTAGAAGAGACAAACATGATCCTCAGAAAATACAGAATTATGCTACTTGTTTCTCTTCTCATTTAAGAGTGATCTCTTTTGAAATCACCAATCATTACAACCTAATCTACAAGCATATATGTACTCCAATATGAATACCACAGTATGTTCTCTTTTTTACTTGAAAGAGTAAATAAATGTATAAAGAAAAACATAATCAAATCCACTTCAATTATTATCAACAGCACCAGACATTCACTCATACCTAAATACACATATAGGCTCACCTTGCAATAAGTAGAGTCAGTTAAATGAAGCATTGCTGTACTTTTGAAAAAAAAAAATATGAAAACAAACAAACAAAACAAATAAAGACAAACCAACCAAATAAACAACAAAACCCCCAAACAACAAAACAAAACCCAAGCTATAGTCCTGGATAACTGTTCACTCCTCTCAAACGGCACAGTCTTCTTGAGGAGAGATCACTTTTTGAGTTGGTAGGACTTTATAAACTCAGTGGTCATGCCAAAAGGACTAATTGGGTAAGACTTTGGGCCATCCTTTGATTACAGAGATTGACAGTTGCTACTTCAAACAGCTCTCATTTCAGATCAATGTCACATTCCTGCAATTTAACTACCAGAGGACAAATGCGTACACAAACCTTACTGTCATTTCAGCCCTGTGGCTTTCTCCCCTTCCTATGGCATGACTGGTCACAAATTTCTTGTAATAAATTTTTATCAAGTGGCCTCTGTGTAAACATGATTAATCATCTGTTAAATAATAGCAAGGCTTGCTTTGCAGTCCTTTTTTCTCCAAAGGGGAAAAAAAAAATCAGTCATTTAAACAAACTTCTTTTTAATTCCCTTAACTTACATAAGCAGAGATAAATAGCCCATAAAAGGAGTTTGCATTTAAATTAACTGTGGTTTTGTACAATATTGCAGTGCCTACTTTATTTTTAATCGTGTTATGGTGGCATGTCTAGAATTATTTTAATTATGTTTCTTTAATCTAATTTTCTAGGCATATAAAAAGAGATTAAGCCATGCAGTAATGAATATAATATTAATTATCTTGATATAAGCCTTAAAGTTATTAAATAATATTCCATTAAAATATTATTTGATTAAAATCTTGAATAAACTGTTTACACTTTGCGCTGTTTTATGTTAGGAAGATATGCATCCCATGCAAGGTTTTAAAAGCTACATATGTATTTGGGATTTACTTAAATCATAATATTACTTCTCTTAACTGAGGTCTTTGTTTTACAAAGTGTGTAATGTACTATTCCTTTAAGCTCTGATTTATCTCATCTAAGGGTACATGTAAAACTATCCCAAATCATTCAGACAGTTTTACATCTAATTTACTCCTTCAGTTTCAACATGTATTGAAAGTTGGACACTGGAGCAACTTCTTCAATTAGAGTGCAAACATGAAATCTACTTCATGCCAGTTTAACCACAGTATTGATCTTAAGTGAAATGCAGTGTGGTGACAGAAAGAAAATATATCCTGGCTGAAGCAGATGTTTCCTGGGCACCCTTGTTTCCTGCCGCTGTTTCAGATGCACTTCGTGTTTATGCTGGACGCCAGGGTCCCTGAATGAATCCAAACAAAGTGGTCGCTACCCAGACCCATGAGCTGCCTACAATGATGAATGTCTCTTTCCATCAGTGCAGAGAGCTGCAATCAACAGCTTTGAAAGCACAACTTCTTCATATGGCATAAATGGGAGTGGAATTAGCATCCAGGCTACAAACTCATTCTACTGTATTTCATTCCAACTACTTTTTTCTCTCAAATGAAGCTGATGATCACTCCATAGTGAGCAACGAATTGTCACCTTAGAAATTCTGCAGTCTACCCGAAGCATGAAATCCAGAATATCACACATCTTCAAATTAAATAGGAAACAGAAGAAATTTGCAGTGCCTGAAGTTTATGCTACCTCATTTTAAAAGAAATTTTAATAAGGAAGTGGTTTCTGCCACAAGGAGATAGCTGAAGAGTCAATGGCCTTTTTTTTTTTTCTCTTTCTCTCTGGACTTCAGATTGCTATTTGCAAACCAAAACCTCCATGCAGCCCAGTTTCCTTGTGAAACAACCACAGATCAACCCCACCAGGCAAGGGGAAGATCTGTGAAAGACAATCAGCTAACTGCTGACTAAGTAAAAAATCAAGTTTATCAGAAGCACTTATTTTTCATGATATTCTTTCAGTGCTCATATCCTGTCAAGACTATTCTGAGCAAACAGGAAACCTTTACTGATGGGATCTGTTGCTATGGTTTTGCAAACCTCCCCATCCGCTTTACTGTGGATTGCAGTCATTACACAAGACAGCCACTGAGGTTAAAAACAGATTTATACCCTGCTTTTCAAAAAGTATCTAAATTTGCAATCCCTGATCATCTCTATATATCTTAATAAGTCCTAGTAGTCAATGTTAATAATAAGAAGTAAAGCACTTTTGAGAGTCAAACCACTATATAAAGACAAAGCAGACTTGGAATGCTATTTTTATAATCACACTGCTAGTGTATAATAAATGGGGAAAACAGCCATGCTATGTTAAAAGAATGCTAAAATTCTTTTAGAGTCAAGCTCTCAAAAAGTAGAAATGGCTGTTAAAACTGCCCATTCAACATATGTGCAATAGGAGCAGAAACTCAAAACTGAGTAATTTTATAAAACCAGACAGTTCAGTGTCATGAGCATGACTGCTTTATTCTTCACTGGGATTCTGGATCACTTCTATGACATCAGTGTCATTAACCTCAGTTTCAGTTTAGGTTCTGGTACACACACAGACACAGACACACACACACAAAAATCAGATTAGAACCATTCTCATTTTGCTATATTATCCAAGAATAGCATTCTCCAACAGCACTGGGAGACTAATTTTCTGATTTCTCATCTTCTGAGGAGTTCCTATAACCTGTCATAAACTTTTGTGAGAATCTATATGAAATTTAAAGGTAAGGGTCTCTCAATCTCACCAGTCTGGGAATCCTTCTATATATAAAATTATTAAAGCTTCTTTGGAGCAGGGACCCTACAATGCTAATGCTGACACATCCTTTACTCCCACAACAGTCTGAATAGAAGGTTACCTTCTTCTGGGGTCAAAGAATATTTAATCATTTGTTTAAAACAGAACAGCGTTAAAAGAAAACCCTGAAATGGTTTTCAGAGTAGAACACCCAAGAAGCTTGTGGCTCTGTGGAACCTAGATTCTTGTCTCTGACAAATTAAGCGGTGGTGATTTGATAAAGCTTCTAGCACTCACCAGACTGAATTCTATTAAATGTCTCTCTGTCTTCCTTTTAATTTTTGTGAAATGGATGACCTTGTTTGTTGACATGCCTGATTTCTGGGAATCTCCAGAAGAAACAGGGACCCAAAGACGACCTCACAACCAAGATCCTGACTCAGAGAAGCATTGACATCTTAATGTTGTGACACATTTGCTCTAGCTCTTGGTATAGTTAGTAACCTGACCCTTTCTGCAAAGTGCTGTTGAAGTTATATAGGCTTTTGAATGTTGTATGTGCAGGGTGTAACAAGGTGACAGATTTGTCAGATCAAGTGCTGGCCCTCTTCCCAGGCACTCTCTGCAGTGGCTGTGGACATGTACTTTAAGTACTAAATATTTCAGGTAATTTGAGGAGTGAAGCACAGTATCAAGTTCAACAGTAAATAGATTATCTACTTCCACCTACCCACTGCTTTTGTCTATTATCTGACTTTTGTAATCATGATGAAATTAAAGCCCGTTCAGAACCAGAAACATCAAGCATGCAGGAAGTCAAAAGTATTTAGCCCAAACTCAAAAATTTATTCTACCAGGAACAAAGAAAGTTTTAATAGCAATGAACACTTTGAGAAGGATGTTTTAACCCAGAAAATATTTCAATGCACGTGTAACTGACTATTTCTTTTTTATACCTCACAATCCAGTTCTGCAAAGAGCACAACAGCCTTTCAGTATTACAGATGCATATTCAAACTTCTTCAGTTGCTTTTTCTAATTTGAGCACACATTATCATGTTGTAAAACTGTGGTGGAGTTATGTAACTCTTTTTCCCACATTCACACTAATTTTACTTTCATTTCTAGTATATTGCACAATGGTATAACTGGAGCTTCAGTACTTTATTTGCATAAACTGTTTTACTTCCACATTTGCTGATGAGATTTTTTTTTTCCCATTGGTAAAAAAAAATACCTAGCAAGTCAAAAGTAAGAAAAAGGGTATATTTAGGGTACCTAAAGGAGGCATGAGCAATCTTGAGGAGAAAAAAACTTGCGGGTGGCAGTTGATGAAAAACTCAGCATGAGCCTGCACTATGCTTTTGCAGCCCAGAAAGCCAACCATATCCTGGGCTGCATCAAAACCAGTGAGGCCAGCAGGATGAGTGAAGTCATTCTGCCACTCTACTCTGCTTTCATAAGACCTCAACTGGAGTACTCCATCCAGTTTTGGTGCTCCCATCACAACAGGGACATTGAACTGCTGGAGCAGGTCCAGAGGAGGGCCAGGAACATGATCAGAGGGCTGGACTGTCTCCCCTGTGGGGACAGGCTGAGAGAGTTGGGGCTGTTCAACCTAGAGAAAAGAAGGCTCTATGGAGACCTTCTAGTGGCCTTCCAGTACCTGAAGGGGACCTACGAGAAAGCCAAGAAGGGATTTTTTACAAGGACTTGTGTGAGAATAGAATAGAATAGAATAGAATAGAATAGAATAGAATAGAATAGAATAGAATAGAATAGAATAGAATAGAATAGAATTAACCAGTTTGGAAGATTCCTTTGAGATCATTGAGTCCCACCTATCATCCAGTACTATCTAATCAACTAAACCATGGCACCAAGTGCCTCATCCAGTCTCTTCCTAAACACCTCCAATGATGGTGACTCCAACACCTCCCCGGGCAGCACATTCCAATGGCAAATCACTCTTTCTGTGAAGAATTTCCTCCTAACATCCAGCCTAAAGCTCCCCTGGCACGGCTTAAGACTGTCCTCTTGTTCTGCTGCTGCTTGCCTGGGAGAAGAGACCAGCCCCCACCTGGCTACAACCTTCCTTCAAGTAGTTGTGGACAGCAATATGGTCTCCTCTGATCTTCTTCTTCTCCAGGCTGAGCAACCCCAGCTCCCTCAGCCTCTCCTCAGAGGGCTTGTGCTCCAAACCCCTCCCCAGCTTTATTGCCCTTCTCTGGACACCTTCCAACAACTCAACATCTTTCCTCAACTGAGGGGCCCAGAACTGGACACAGCACTCAAGGTGTGGCCTAGCCAGTGCTGAGTACAGGGGCAGAATCATAGGGCAAAAGGGAATGGATTAAAGCTTGAGGAAGGCAATTTTAGAGTAGATATAGGAAGAAATTCTTTCTAGTGAGGGTGGTGAGACATGGAAACAGGTTGCCCAGGGAGGTCATGTATGTTCTGTCCCTGGAGGTACCACAGTATCACAGTACATTAGAGTTTGGAAGGGACCTCAAGAGATCATTGCGTCCAACCCCCCTGCCAAAGCAGGATCACTTAGGGTAGTCCACACAGGGATGCATCCAGGTGAGTTTCAAAAGTCTCCAGAGAAGGAGACTCCACAACCTCTCTGGGCAGCCTGTTCCAGTGCTCCATCACCCTCATCGTAAAGAAGTTTCTCCTCTTGTTGAAATGAAATCTTCTATGTTCAAGCTTGAACCGATTGTTTCTTGTCCTATTACTGTGCACCACTGAAGAGAGCTTGGCCCCCTCCACTTGACACCCACCCCTCAAACATTTATACACATTGATGTGATCCCCACTTAGTCTTCTCAAAACTAAACAGTCCCAAGGATCTCAGTCTCTCTTCCTAGGGGAGATGCTCAAGTCCCCTAATCATCCTTGTGGCTCTCTGTTGGATTCTCTTTAGTAGTTCCCTGTCTTTGCTGAATTGGGGAGCACAAAACTGGACACAGTAGTCCAGGTGTGGTCTCACCAGGGCAGAGTAGAAAGGCAGAAGAACTTCCCTAGACCTGCTGGACACACTTTTCTTGCTGCACCCCAGGACACCATTGGCTCTCATTGGCTGGATGAAGCCTTGAGCAACCTGGTCTAGTTGAGGGTGTCCCTGACCATGGTGGAGGAGTTGGAACTAGATGGTCTTTCAAGTCCCTTCCAGCCCAAACTATTCTATGAATCTATGAACACTATCAATGACATCCAGTTAATAGCAGGCCTGCAGCTTATATTGGTATTCCAGTATGGGCAAGTGGGTGATACATATACTCCCAGGCTGCTTAGTTCAACACCAGTCCTGGGTGAAATAATTGGAAAATTGAAAAGAGATTCAATTAATAAATTATTAAAAGGTAGGAATATAATTAATGCTAGTCAACATAGTTCTATGCAAAATAAGCCTTGTCAAACAAATCTACTTCTGCTCTTTGATGAGATTTCAAGTTAGATTGTCAAAGGTAGCGATGTAGGTATAATATACTTCAACTTTTGTGTGCCTTTTGACTTAGTATCATTCAATATTCTAATTAAAAATATAGCACTACACAATATCAATAGAGCATGTTTTAACTGGATTAAGAATTTGCTAACGAATATGCATAAGAAAGTAATCAGCAAAGGCTGAGCACCAGAAAGAGGTGCTCTTCAGTCTTGTATTACTCAGTAATTCCATCAGTGATTTGGGACTAATAAAAACCAAAACTAACTAAAAAGATGAAGTATTTTTAGAGTAGACATCCTACTAAAATAAAATGTTCCCTGCCAGGCAAGCGCATATCTACATATGCTTGAGGAAGGAATACAGGATGCAGCAACAGAGAAAACTAAATGGAGAAAACCCTGAAAGCAACAAGTCTGTAAAGCATTTGGGGTCATAATAAATCAGCAGCTCAGCAGGAATGTTCAGGTGATGCTATTGCAATAAGGCAAAATGGCATAAAGGAAGTACTAAACAGGAGCCTGGCTTTACTCTGCTTTTATTTATGGCTTACGAGAATCCTAAAATATTTCTCCCTAAAACCTTTTAAAGCATTGTTGAAAAGTTTGAAAGGATGTAGAAAACAACTATGGAAGTAATTGAAGACCAAGAAAAGGGTGTTTCAAAAAAAGCTTAAAGAAATTCAGTTACATTCTTGTTATCAAATTGAAATCTGTGAAATTTGTGGGAGATGCTGAATGTGAGAGTCTTTCAGCTATCACAGAGTATGGCAAGAACCTCTAACCACAAGCTGGTGTTAGGCAAGTTCATACTGGAAGTTATGTGAATAAACAGTGAAATACTCAAAAGGAAAAGCTCTGACTGATGTTTTCTCTAAACTAAGGGTGGCTTTCAGGAAGAGATGCATTAGTCAAATCCAAGATACACCTTTATCAAACATCCCTGGACTCAAAGCTGAGAACTAAGAGAATGTAACACAAAAGGCCTGTGAGTTTAGAGGAGTTAGATTAAGTGGTCTAATAACTCTTTATGTGTTAAAACTTTATGGATTTTTGCAACTGAAAACTGGCTATTATAATAGAAACTTTGATGAAAATTCACTCTGAAATTAATAAATGTTTAAAACTTTGCTACTAAATAATGTTTGAATATGGTCATAGTATACTGGACAGAACCTGGTAGACCTCATTCGAGTTTGCCATTTATGCTGGATGATAATTTGTTACAGTGTTTTTAATAGCTTTTGAGGTAAAATTCCTCACCCTGATGGGATCACATAATTTATCATTAGTCCTGAACAAAACACCTCTCAGAAAGTGAGTTATGGACTTCATGTTCTTTTCAGCCACTGTACCAGAAAATAAGCATCTAATTATGAACTTGTAAATTATTAAAATGTTCTGTAAGTACCCAAAAAGTCTAATTCCATTTTAAGATAAGAAACACAGTCACAACGCAGACAAATTTAGCTCACTTTGTGAGGACTTTCAGATGGATTTTAAGGGTAAGGGGGGAAAGTATGTTTAGTGATGAAATAATATTTTTTAACTTCTACTACAAATGTAGATCAGCTGTTTGCTTGTCCTGCTTTTTCTATTAAACTTTTGAAGCAAAGCATATTTGTGAAATCCTTTCATAATAATAAGACTCTTCAATTTAACTTAACAATTATGCACTTCAATTTCATCTTAAAAACTTTCACCAAATAATGTAGCTGTTCACTTTAATGTTTAGTTTATAAAAGCATGTGTGATTGTGTCAATTAATTACTTAAGCTAAACACAGTAATTAATTTTAAAATATTAATATTTTTCTTGTTGGAACTTTGATCTGACTAGATGAGACCTTCTCCATTAATATGCATGAAGAAAGAATATAAAGCAAAAGACATCCAGTCTGGCAACTCGCAGCTGTATTTAGCTGATGCCTTACAGTAACTTTCAAGCTAAGAAAAAAATGTCATGTGACTCTAATGCACTGTTTTTCATCTTATTTAACCTTTGGCACCATATTCATCAGGAACTTGTGAATGTTCTTTCAAGGGTGAAGAGACTGAAGAAGAACCATTTTAAAGTTCTTTGACAAAGGCCATGTCTTCAACAATGCTTCTGTATTTTGGTATCTCAGTGTCTAAAAATAGACTGTAATTATAAATGTGGGATAGGATGGGAGCAAGCGGAAATTTTCCATCATACTGCCAACTATTGTGAAAAGCAAGAGGAATGTGGGAGCAGAAAAACTGCTGAACAAACTTTGCTGGGCAAAGAAACTTTCTCTGCACAGCACAGGCAACAGGACATCGTTTCTCTTGGGGAGAGGAAAGCAGTAGAGCTCTCAGGCTTGTGGCAATTACAGGACGTATCTTACAGCTAATCATTTTCTGTCAAATCCCCACGCAGACACAGGGATTCTGATAGCATATCTGCAGTATTCTCTAGCACTCACTGAGCATTGATGGAACTCAGTCCTCTCAGGTATTCCTCCGTGCTAACCTTATGCAATCAGAAATGAGTTGGGGAAGCCAACTACCTGCACTGAGCAGCTACAGAGACATTACTATCAAAGTAAGCACTTCCATTTGCACCGGTATACCAGAGACACTCTTGGCTTCTTAATTGAACTCCTGCAGTTAAGATACACACAGCTCTGATGGCTCCTTATCCATCATCACCTTGATTTCTGAAGGAAGGATCCATAAGGTCTTAAGGCCAACTTCTCATGTTTTAAAATAACAATGAGACTCAGTGACTTTGTGGTCTTCACTGGCAGAAAAGTCTCAAGTTTTTAACATTGCATTATAAAAAACAGCTTATAAAGTTAAGCAAAGCAAACTACAGGAAGTATTTTTACAAAACTATCCCTTTGATTCAGGGTAGAATTTAAACTGAAAATCTAAACTGTGAATAAATCCCACCACTACACTTAATAGGCCACACAACCATAACAATGGACTACAATCAAACTATGAAACCCCAGCAAATATCTTTACTTTGACTCTGCCAAGTGACCCTGTTCATGCTCTCATTGATTCATGAGATCTGTGAATATAATAAATCTTTACTGTTCCAGTTGCTCTTTATTGTTGGTGTTATTATAGGACAGTAAATGCAACTCCCGCATTTGAAGAATGGAAAGAAACTTCCTGTGTGGCTAGCTATGTTTAAAGAACTAGGTCCTGATACCTTTACTCAACTACCTCTCTGTCTCCAGAAGTTGTTCAAATTAGGTCAGCTAATAGGATGCTACTAAACTGAGAAGAGATCATCACCAACATTTTCAAGGAACACCATTTTTGAGTGTGGAAACTACAATCATCTAGGTTTTAGTTAAAAGTCATCTGCTAATGAACTTCCACTGGTGCAATGTGTTTAGTCCTTGTAGAAAAGAAATGATATCTAAAGTTCTTCTGTATTTGTCAGCTGCAAGGACTAGCGCAGATCCCTAAAAATTACAGTTATAGCAGTATAGGAATGTAGTAACTAGAATGATGTGTTTTATTCAGACCTGCAAGGTTTTCTTAACAGGCTGAAGTATCACAGTATCACAGTATCGCCAAGGTTGAAAGAGACCTCGAGGATCATCGAGTCCAACCTGTCACCACAGACCCATGACTAGACCATGGCACCAAGTGCCACGTCCAATCTCCTCTTGAACACCTCCAGGGATGGTGACTCCACCACCTCCCTGGGCAGCCCATTCCAATGACTAATGACTCTCTCGGTGAAGAACTTTCTCCTCACCTCGAGCCTAAAATTCCCCTGGTGCAGCTTGAGACTGTGTCCCCTTGTTCTGGTGCTGGTTGCCTGGGAGAAGAGAGCAACCTCTTCCTGGCTACAACCACCCGTCAGGTAGTTGTAGAGGGCAATGAGGTCACCCCTGAGCCTCCTCTTCTCCAGGCTAAACAATCCCAGCTCCCTTAGCCTCTCCTTATAGGGCTTGTGCTCAAGGCCTTTCACCAGCCTTGCTGCCCTTCTCTGGACACATTCAAGTGTTTCAATGTCCTTCTTAAACTGAGGGGCCCAGAACTGGACACAGTACTCAAGGTGCGGCCTAACCAATGCAGAGTACAGGGGCACAATGACCTCCCTGCTCCTGCTGGCCACACCATTCCTAATACAGTCCAGGATGCCATTAGCCTTCTTGGCCACCTGGGCACACTGCTGGCTCATGTTTAGGTGTCTGTCGATCAGCACCCCCAGGTCCCTCTCCATTTGGCAGACAAATTGTGTACATCAAAAATATACAGTTCATGCAACATAGGTTGGTACGAGGATCAGGGATAATGAAAAAGCTCACAGACATTGAAGTTTGCATTTGAATGTAAATAGTATTTGCTATTTGTCTTCAGATGAATGCACTCAGAAAAGACAAAAAGATGACTGTATTGTGAAGATCCATACCATCTATTTTGTTATCTATGTGTAAGGTTTGGAATACAGGACTAACATGAGAGAAAGCCACAAGGCATGTGTACTACCTAGGTGCCTTTGAGACAGTCGGGTGTCTGAATTTCAAAATTAATAAATTAATGGATCAAAAGAGGAAAAATTGCTGCTGTGATGGCTAGTTCAGCAAATTCCTGAGTAGTTTCAAAATAACCCAATTTGTAATGTCCCACATATTCAACTACATACAGCAAGGAAATCCCAGAAGTTAGTGTATTTTCTTGGCATGGAAGGATATGGATATGAAGTGTAATGTGGGGGAAAAAATAAGTGGAGAAAATAGTATTTTGGCATTTTGATATATAATTTTATATATGTTGGTATTTCTGAGGGAGGGGTATGTCTTTTGTCCTTGCTTCTTAATTCCATTGGACAAGTAGTTTGCAGATAAATTAAAACATGTAGAATGCACTTTCCAATAACTGTTACGTTAAGAAGAAAACAATAAAAACTGAGCATAGTAACTCTACCTCCGATGTGCTCTTCTTCAAAAATAGTAAAGCTTAAAGGGTTTAGTGATTTTTTGATAAAACCACTGTTTTGGGGGTTTGGGTTTTTTTTTCTGTTTCAAATCTGAAAGATTCATGACTGTATGCCAAGGACTTCCTCAAAAAAAAAGTGAAAAGCATGATCAGTTTATTAAAGGTGGTAACAATTTCACCACCAGATGACAGCACTGCTTATTACTAACCCCTTTTTGTGTGTTTCAATCCTCTCTCGTTTTGATAATGAATTGTACCAAGGTATGGCCCACCACCCCAGGCACTGCAAGAATGGAGGAAACAAAGCTGGTGGCATAAGGTGGTTTGGTGAGTTAGTCACATCAGGGAAGATGATCTGTTGGATGAGTCATTTCGAGTCTGTGAAGTTATAGCTTCTGCAAACACACAGACAAAACTAGCTTCAACCTAAGAAATGTGTTCTCTATTGCTCTGCTCAGCCTTAGGATGATGATGAGGGCAAGGGGGGAGGCTATCAAAGTAAGTACCTTAGGTTCAGCTTCACAAAACAATTTTTGTGAAAAACAGCAATATTATTTTGAGCCAGCTTAGGAACTGGCCACAAAGTGGTTTTTCATAAAAGCGGAGCAGGCTTAGCTGACAGCAGTAAGTGACATTTCCATCAAACCAGGATAGTACAGGATAGCTATATGATTGAAGAAAAAAATAGTAACAAAAAATGTTTCATATCAGTTGTTCAGAAGATTATTTTTTTTAAAAAACTACCTGGTCCATTTTGTGTTCAAATATGTTTTGTGGCTGTAAGTGGGAGTAAGTCTGATCCTATTCAGGATGCTCTTGGCAAGTCGTTCATGGCATTAGTAAATATTAGTATTTGAACACCATCTAAAATCAGTACATTCTTTCAGCAATACACTTCCACTGATGCTATGAGTAGTATGCTGTGAGTGGTCCTTGACTCTTAATAATTCCATAGGACTTATGCTTGCAACTATTCCTAACAAATATTAGTGAAAACAACCCACATTATGAATTATGAATTAATATTCATACAACCCCATGCAGTGCTGCAGGCTGGGGTCAGAGTGGCTGGAGAGCAGCCAGGCAGAGAGGGACCTGGGGGTACTGGTCGATGGTAGGCTGAACATGAGCCTGCAGTGTGCCCAGGCAGCCAAGAGGGCCAATGGCATCCTGGCCTGCATCAGGAACAGTGTGGCCAGCAGGAGCAGGGAGGTCATTCTGCCCCTGTACACTGCACTGGTTAGGCCACACCTCGAGTCCTGTGTCCAGTTCTGGGCCCCTCAGTTTAGGAAGGAGGTTGACTTGCTGGAACGAGTCCAGAGAAGAGCAACAAAGTTGGTTAGGGGTTTGGAACACAAGCCCTATGAGGAAAGACTGAGGGAGCTGGGGTTGCTCAGCCTGGAGAAGAGGAGACTCAGGGGTGACCTTATTGCTGTCTACAACTACCTGAAGGGAGGTTGTAGACAGGCGGATGATGGTCTCTTCTCCCAGGCAGCCAGTACCAGAACAAGAGGCCACAGTCTCAGGCTGCGCCAGGGGAGGTTCAGGTTGGATGTTAGGAAGAAGTTCTATACAGAAAGAGTGATTGCGCTATGGAATGGGCTGCCCGGGGAGGTGGTGGAGTCGCCGTCATTGAAGGTGTTCAGGAGGAGACTTGATGGGGTGCTTGGTGCCATGGGTTAGCTGTTTGGGTGGGTTGGATTGGTTGATGGGTTGGACACGATGATCTTGAAGGTCTCTTCCAACCTGGTTTGGTTTATTCTAATAATAAAGTTTATTCTAATATAATAATATTCATTATTAATTAATATAAATTAAAATTAATATACCTTTTTACTTTAAATTGTGTAATTTATTTTGAGGGGCCTTTTTCTGGGTAATAGCATTGTATGTTTGAGTCTGAAAAGATACTTTTCAGCCTGACAGTGAGGGATATCTGCTAAAGAGGAGAAGAGAAGCCAAGAATTCATTCAGAGAACACTTACAGAGTGCAAGGCTTCAAACATTCATCTTTTGATGTACTCTACTGTTGACTAGAAAGCTCATAAAAGTATCATAATTCGTATTTTCAGTACTGAATGGATCAAGCAGTCTTGCTTTTTGATATGTATTTAAAATAATGTTAGTTCTCAACATATTCCATTCAGTAGTCACTCAGTGGGGGAGGAGAAAAAAAAAAAAAGGCACAATTGATAATTTGCAACAGATCAAAATTTAATTCCTTTTATAATGACTTTAATTCTAAAATCCAACTTTAAAAACCTTTAGAATCAGAACTGCTATAAAATCACTATAATTAGTACCAAAAGGGAAACTGGCAGAAACAAGTACATGTCCTTCACTGATGGAGTTGCACTTTGCAGCATTTCTATTTCAGTTCAGGTACAACAAACATTTGTGCACTTAGTAGGCACAAATAGAATAGGAGCTGGAGGAGCGATATTAGAGTAAGCTCAAACTACTCAACAGTTTTCAGCCAATATCCACTAAATAAAAACATGTTAATTAACAAAAGATGATTGATTTTACTGGGATTAATCAAGAGAAACTCCCACTTAGTTTAAATGAGACTTCTGTGTGAATATGGAATTAAAGATTACTACTGCTAAGTCATTATTAAGAGCATTAATTATAAGCTGTATTGTACAGAACAAGTCTTTCAAATGCAGAGGTCCTAATGTGGAAAGGAATGTGCACGTTAAAAATAAGTCAAATTAGAATTGCCTAGAAAAATACATGTCACAGCTATGTATTTTTGTAAAATCTGTCCACAAAAATATCTTTTTTAGTTTAAAGTAAGAGTAATTAATAATGATAACAGTATTTTAAAGAGAATTCTCTGTGTTGCCACAGAACTTTCCACAGGATAACATGTCACAGTGTTTGTACTGCAACAAGAAGGTGTGCCATGAATGTTAACACTAAGATTTAGCAAGTGTGTTTCTGAGTATTAACAAATTTATTTAATTATCAACCGAGTTAATTAGCATTTAGCAGCATAATTAGTAGGCCAGGTTATTGAAAGTAGGCAAATGGTAGTCTCTTTGGTCCGCCTCCTTTGACCACACCTGCATGACTGCACAGCTCACTCCAAATAGTCAGAATGGTTTCTATAATGCACAAGGGTATCCTTCCCTAAAGATTACAAAATCTTACAACATAAGTGCAGAATATGCTTCTGTCTCTTCCCACTGCTGGATTTCCAGCAGAAGGATTTAGCTCAACACATTAATCCATGAGTCTTCAACTCAGTTAAATTTAACCTACATTTTCAGCTCCTAAACCAAGATTTTCAAGTTGACTACTAAAGTTTCATTTTCACTTCCAAGGATACACTTTACATTGTTATAGCTTGCCTCTTTTTGAAAGCATTTACAGTACAGTTGAGTTGAAATTCACATTTGACAAGGTAAGTGAAAAGGTCCTTTCCAATGATATCATCAACCCCGTTTTCCCCTGCACAAAGGTCTCTATAAACCTTGAATGAGAAACTAAGCATAACAGTATCAGCAGAGAATATTCAAGTCAGCTGAGATTTGCAGATGGCATTGTCATTATTATTATTCCCTACTGGCTAGAAAGCTTTATGGCAATGCTTGGAGCAAAGGGAAGAGCAGGAAATGCTGACTCAGGATGAATAAGTGAAAAACAAGAACCAGGTTTAATATGATTGTGAAAGAGGATAACACTATGACTAAGAAAAGATAGACCAACTGGCTAGATTAGTCTGACAACGCAAGTAGAAAAATTTAGGGCTTGATAAAGGCTGTCAGAAAATTGAATTATTAAAAGTAATATAACATAACATAACATAACAATAATCCTAGACAGAATACTTAAAAGCATAAACAATGCCCTTCACAGATAAAATAGTAAGAATAAAACTGTGGAAGTGTGATGGTGCCAAATCTAAACCGGGGCCTGTCAAGAAGAAGCACAAAGCAGTGCTTCCATAATGAACATAAAGGATTAGAATTCCCTGTTTCACATGAGAAAATGTCCTGGGTGGTTATGGAGAATAAACACTTGACTTTTAAACAAAACACAGAAATATAACATGATCAACATAAAAACAGGCTTGGATGTAGAAAATCCTGGTTAGCTCACTTTCTGTATTTGCACAGAACAAAGGGTCCTGTTGTTAGACATGCAGCTGAAGAGACCACAGGAGTACACCAGTCTGAAAGCCCTTTGCCAGGGTGGGTTGGAGATCATACGAAAGAGTATCAGCAAAACAAGAAACACTGTTAATCCCAACCAGGCTTTTGATCAGACCTACTTGTTTTGTTGCTAGGGTTTTCTTCAAGTTGGTGAAACATGAACCAAACAGAAAATAGGCTAGCAAATAATTTAAAACTAGCTGCTTCATTAAAGCAAACCATAGTCTGTTCTCCCTCACAGTCAAGATGACAGTACCAGTAGTATAGTTTCACTGTTGAGAAGATGTACATAGAAACTTATTTAAAATAGATTTTACATTAAAGTGTGAAAGGGTACAATGTGCAAAAACTGCCATTGATGGGAGGGAAAAGGTATCTCATGGAAGAGCATGCCAGGGTGACAGCTAATTTTGTTACTGGCCATACTGCAGATAATGAGAAGTGAGGGACATAGGGATTTTTCTGGCTAAGGATTCAGAAAACTCCACAGCAAACATTGCTTCTCCCAGTTCCAGTACACAATCTCAATTTGTACCAGGTGTCCAGTAGTCTGAGAATTTAAACTTCAACAATATGAAGTCTGTCTTTCAAGAGAGATGAACATGGCTATAAGTTTCTTTTATGATTTTGACCTAGCTTTAAAGCCCACCATCCGGGAGGCCTGATACAATGCACTCTGGGATTCCCTTTATGTGATGGATATAGAATAAAGTATTTTCACAGAAACAAGACAAGTTAAAATGAATCATAGTACCAGTGATTGTTGTACAGTAAAACTCTAAGTCCTTTTACAATAGGCTTCAGATCTGGACACAGTCTCTGAAGGAAATGTATGGAGTAAGAAAAAGAGAAAGGCTGATAAGAAGGTGAAAACAGGATTACAGCAAAGAAGTGTCCTTCACAGCAGTAGGAAGGACGAGACTACATATAAACCTTAATACATACATATATATCATTCACACTCTGAATAATGGCATAAATGCCAGATTCTGTTTTACAACTGTACAGTAATATCAACCAGTTTTAAAATCCAGTATATAGAGTATTGCAGATTGTGAAAATAAAAGGGACTTTCAAGATTGTGACCTTCTCTACTAGTGAGCAATGAAAGTTGGAGGCCATGTCTCCATCCTTCCAAGTCCAAACTCAACAGCTTTAACAATACAGGGAAGACAAAAGGTGCACACAAAAGCAGTAGTTGAGCTGAGACTGAATGGAGAAATAAATGCGTTTTCTGTATCTCTAGAACTTTTTGTGGTTGCAGTTTTTTACTCCAAAATCAAATAGTTTGCATTTATCCAATTTACTTCCACTTCCCAGATTTCCTATTAGCTAGTTAGAAGATTACTTTGTCTCTACTGACTTCCATCTCATTGGGGTTGGGCTAGGGGAGTGAGAGTGAAGGAATTGTCTGGGTTTGTTTAATCACTAGTTATTGCTACAAGTATGTCTTTATCCTTGCTAATCCCTTTCTAGGCCCCAACCTTGCAACTACCTACATTATTCCCATTTTATCCTATCAAGGGCTTTCACTGATTTCAGGGGAATATTCACATGGACAATTGTTTGTAGGACTGGAGCTTTAAGCAGTAATTGCAGGATATCCTTCAAACTCTTAACTGTACCTTCTAGTCGTGCAACAAAGTAGTATTTTATGCCTATATAAAATTGATCATAAAAAACTTTTAAAAGAATTTTCAATTTTCATTTTATAGCTATAAGGTATTACAAGATCTCACCTGCTCTTCAAAACATTAATAACTTTAGCCAAATGAAATGTATGTCTTGGGAGAGGCAGGATGACAAACTGGCATGCCTTGGCTTAAGGTAACATTCTTTAATCACCAGACCAAGTTGTGGCTCCGCTACACTGGGCTCTTCCTGAATGCAGCAAAACAATCATGCCATTCATAGGAAAATCACTCTTTCCACAGCACTTGCCAGTAATTTAAATTGCAGTGGATTTGCTCTCAAGAGCCCTGTGTAGTTAGTCCCTACCCTTGCTATGTGGTCCTTATGTAGTCTTGAGCAAAACAGTTCATCTATTTTCCTTGATAAATATAAATAATAACATTTTTCACTATTATAACATTCTTTTAATTGCAAAAAATCTTTAGGGCAAGGATTATTTCAGACTCCTTGGGACCAGGGCACCTTCTCTTCACTGGGACCTTTAGTTGAAACATCTCTACTTCTCCTACTGCTGGTACTACTACTAGCCCCTTACTAATCCCCAATGAAAACCAGAGTAATCAATTTTTGTTTTCAAAGATAAGAGATGTGGCTTTGAAGTTAAATATAAAAATTTGGTCTTTTATTTTGCATGACAACTGATTAATCCATGTTTGCAGACTGATAGTTTATGGACAAGCACAGACATGCAAGTATTTTCCTAACAGTCTAAGATTTATTCTCCCAGATTTCCTATTACAGCCTATTAAATAAATTGTTGCATCACAAGAAAATTCACTGCAGCCTAACGTGCTTTTTTATTTTTTTAACCAGCTAAGTATGTTTGCTTTAATATGTTTGCAATATAAACACCCATGTGGGTTAATTTTTAATCTATAAGGGCTTCACAAGAGTAGATAGAGCTCTGGATGTGCTTTCTCATTTTGTCTTTTTATTGATAGAACGTGATGCTTCTATTCTTAACCAGAAACGTCTTGCCTGCTCATGTTAATGCAAAACAGATTTTTTGGAAGAGAAGAAAAAAAAGAAGTACTGTAACATCAGAAAGAAACATCAAAGGACTAGTGGCAACATCTTAGGGCTTTTATCAAAGTAGTGAGGGAATGCATTAAAGCAACAATATATGTAGCTTACAAATGATAGGGCTATGAAATTCAACAGTGTGCCTGATGAACATAGAGTACACATTCTACATGCATTCTTTGTTTTAAAAGGAAGACTGGAACAGTGGTTTTGCTTTCAAAACCACGTGAGAATCATAAATTTTAAAAGTGTACACTTGGGTCTTTAGCTTCTGTCAATCAGTACAGCTGCAGTGAAGTCCAAGTCATCCAAGCCCTCTTACACCTGATGGAAAATTCTATTTTTACATTTTTTAAAGCCAGTGTCTTCAATGCATACACATGAAAATATATTGAACTTTCTATTTCTCTCCAGTTTTACACAGTACTGAGATCTGTCCTAATGAATGCGTGTAGATAGTTCTAGTAGCTCAGAACAAGTCTGCTGTGAAATGGTGGAGTGTGCCTACAAAATATCTTTCTGTCAATCCTTTCTCCAAAAGTATTTCAGAAATGTCTAAGTTGGCCTCAGTTGCCAGGAAAATGTAGTTCATTGTTTACTGCTTAGCCCTAAAACTTGCATTTAAAAATATCTGTTTATACAATTAAGAGAGCCACCATTATGCAAAAAAACTCCAGAATTGACTGTGTTATACACAGACTCACCTTGAACTCAATCACTATGTGGGACACAGCTGCCTATTCTGTTTAAATTTATGTTCTTTTCAGCCTGCCATGCAAAAATAATACAGATTATGAATCTAGCCCAGAAAGATGCATGGTCCTCTCACAATCCCTGCAGTAGTAGAGTTTCAGCTAATCCCAGATTCAGACATTGCAGCTTGTGGTCACAGTAAGTACACTGGCTGCTCTTAATATTTCACTGCTGCTCACTGCCATTAATATGTAAGAAGTCTGCATATGTTGGAAGATAATAACCATTCACCAGTTTTACAGCTAAAATAACTGGGAGTTCATATAAGGCTAGTTCAGACAGAGCTGGGATTAACACCTAGTTCTGTTATACATGTGTGTGCATATACATATATTTTTTTAATAGCCTAGTCTCAGTCACGGTGACATACTGCTGTCCCCTGTCAGCAAGACAACACACGAGGAGGTGTGGGAACAATTAATTTCCATAATAAGATATCCAGCTGCTTGGTTCTTGAGAATACATGTACCACTGAACATGAGCCAGCAGTGTGCCCAGGTGGCCAAGAAAGCCAGTGGCATCCTGGACTGCATCAGAAATAGTGTGGCCAGGAGGACCAGGGAAGTCATTCTGCCCCTGTACTCAGCACTGGTTAGGCCACACCTTGAGTACTGTGTCCAGTTCTGGGCCCCTCAATTTAAGGATTTTGAGACACTTGAACACGTCCAGAGAAGGGCAATGAGGCTGGTGAGAGGTCTTGAGCACAAGCTCTGTGAGGAGAGGCTGAGGGAGCTGGGTTTGTTTAGCCATGTGGTGTTAGGTGATAGGTTGGACTTGATGATCTCTCAGGTCTTTTCCAACCTTGCTGATTCTGTGATTCTGTAAAAAAAAGTAGATGTATTTTGGGTCCAGTTCTTGCAAATTATTCCAGCTGGACCATTGTTACAGCAGTTACATTTTTCTGGAACCATTTTACTCTGGTCAAGAAAGGCAAGGAAGATAGAACAAACGGTCAGCATCACTATGCTCCCTCTGCATGTCTGCTTTACCTCCAGGTGATGTGCTATGAGTGTGTTGCTCTGTGTGGAGTGATGTAGGGATGCTAGGCAGCTGCTTTCTATTGATTTGCAGCTCTTACAACATGTTCTGTGGATCTGCAAGCTGTAAGTTCACAAGCAGCTGCTTATCCATGTGGACATGAAAAGCAATGGATTAAAATTAGTGTAGGGACTTGGAAATAATGGAAAGAATCAGAAACCTCAACTGCTGCAGTTTTATTACAAAGCACAGAATCTAGAAAAAAATAATCCAATGATTCTTCTTTACTGTGCTATTTTTATTTACATTTGAATATGTTCACTCTCTTTTTCAGCACAGGATGTGACAAAGTTAGGGGGTTTGTGAGGCTAGTAGTAATGCCTGTATGGCCAGGGAGCAGAAGACTCCCTTGGGGCAGGAGGCTAAAATTCAGAAAGCAGTTATTATTCTTGAAAGCATAACTCTGAAGCTCATGGGAATAGCAGGACATTTGCTTAGGTGCATCAGGTCCCTAGACTGATTAATGCTCACTACAGTGGAGATTTATAGAACTTTCTTTCTAATAGCTCTTCTGTGAGCCCAGTAAAAGATCACTTCCTAAGCATTTTCCTAATTCTTTCATCACAAGCTCTTCACCCTTTTATACTACGAAATGTCAGCAGGCCAAAGCCATCTAGTAATCCTTGTTATTATTTATTTATTGCTTTATAGCAACACAAAGAAATTGTAAAGTACAGACAAGGAATGAAATGGGGCTCCAGCTCCTCATCACTGCTTACATCTACCTCCTGCCATCTTGGCGTCACTACATTGCAGATTGCTCAGGAGGCACAATCAGACAATATTTAGGACCACAGCTTTTTACAGTGTGGTAGGTTTCCTGCTTTTTGAACATGACTCCAAATTTGTAAGCTCCTGAAATGTAACTCTAATTTTGAAATAAACTCTGAAATTCTTGTTTCTGTAATATTGGAAAAAATCCAATATATACAACCTAATTGTGGCCTTCCAGTATCTGAAGGGGGCCTACAGGAAGGCTGGGGAAGGACTTCTCAGGATCTCAGGTAGTGATAGGACTAGGGGGAATGGAATGAAGCTAGAGGTGGGGAGATTCAGGCTAGATGTGAGGAGGAGGTTCTTCACCATGAGAGTGGTGAGACCCTGGAATGGGTTGTCCAGGGAGGTGGTCGAGGCCCCGTCCCTGGAGGTGTTTAAGAGCAGGCTGGATGAGGCTCTGGCCAGCCTGATCTAGTGTGGGGTGTCCCTGCCCATGGCAGGGGGGTTGGAACTAGATGATCCTTGTGGTCCCTTCCAACCCTGAATGAAACTATGAAACTATGAAATTTCTTTGTTAAAACTGAGAAAGCCAAAAGGATGGAGAAATTTGACAAACATCCACTTATGCCTATTGGACACCTTCATCAGGGTCTAACAGATTTATGAAAGAAGCAATAATAAATACATCTCTGAAGTAACAAGAAAGAGAGCAGGAAAAAGAAACTGAAAATACACATTCAGTGCCTAATAATTGCTTTGTGATATGGTCCTCTGCACTTGTGGGAAGTCATGTTTTAGAAACACCCATGCAGATATCCAGCAGAGAGCATGATACTCTTATCCATACATCTACAACAGCTAATAAAATAACGTCAACTTTTAATGAATATTCAGAGTTCTTTTGTTAATAAAAAGGAAGAGATTGCAATAGCCAGCTATTATGTAGGCTGACACCAACTGTTCAAGTTCTCTAACAAAAAAAATATAATTGTCTGTGAATTGTATTGCTCATGAAAGTTAGGCAGATATAGAAGAAGGCAGGCAGACATCACAAACACCTTCATCTCACCTCAGACTCCACCTGGAACACCAGTTTTCCAATTACCAGGCTTAACTCTACAGTATACATAATCTTATGCTGCCTTTACACAAAAGGGCTATGTGGCTATTTCATATATGTATGAGAGCCAAATGACTCAATTGTCTCATAACAATGCATGTGGCAGGGCAGGGCTGATAGTCCCTAATTACTGTCTCAAACAAGGTGTAACATTACCTGGTCTGATTAGACAGGGTGGTGAGTTTAATGGCCTTAATAGGTCTTGAGGAGAGCTGTTGGCCTGGCAGACTATCTTAACAATGAAAAGAGATCATTTTTGTGGTGGTGGGAATTCCCCCTTATTTTAAAACTGCTGCAACAGTGCCACTGAAAGGCCAATGCTATGCCTCTGTGCACACCTCACTCATGCAGGACCACAACTTCTGGGGTATACTTGTTGCATTTACCACAGAAGACCCTGCTGGAATGTACACCTGCCACCAAGAACTTGGACTATTCCTGTGAAACTCCTCGCTGGATCTTTTCTCTTACTTCTCTTATTTCTCAACCCTCTCTGTCTTTCTATTTGTCCTCTCATTTTTCTTCCTATTTTCCCTCTAATTTTTCTTCCTATTTTCCCTCAGCTCCAATCCATTACCAAGAGTTTTTACTGGCTATAATAAACTGTTTGGCATTGGTTCTCTTTTCTTTACTCCAAGGGAATTTTTGAATCCTAGCACATCCTCCTGCTGCTCAGGGTTGGCTCAGTATGACAACATGCAGACCACTTTTCAAAACTGCAGCATGACTGCAGAACTGCATCTTTCAGTGTAGGAATTCTGAAATCAAAACACTCAATAAAATCAAGACCAAAGAAATAATGTTGTCCATTTATGGACCAGTTTGGATCTAAAGTGTAGCTTCTATTTTTCTAGAGAAGGTAGAGCACAGAAGCTGCTGTTCATGAAAAAGTCTGTCTGTGGCCTTGCAAAAGGTAGTTTTGACTTTTACTTGAAGAAATTTTGAATTCAGATACACAAAGCATAACACAATTTATACGTGTTGTCCTGTAAGTATGTCTTCTATCAATATCACAGAACTAATGGTCCAACCATTGTGGAGTGGGAGGAGCTAGCCCTACTAGGAGGAGTCAGTCCATGATCACAACTAAGAAAACTGGAAACCACAGCTTTAAACTTACCTAAATAAACCACATCCAAATACCTGAAGTACACAGAGCCACCAACTCCCCATGCAGTCAAAAGTCTGATGTGGGTCAAGCAATATATAAATTCCTATCCAGTGAAAACAAGATGCAAAAACTTCAAGGGCTGCTTCAATCACCCTAATTAAATAGACTGAATAGTGACACTGAGATTTTCTTTTCCATTGTGGAGTTTCACAGGATGTAAGCACACTGCTAGCCTTCAGAATGTGTTATACAGAGGGCAGGACACTGGCTGACACACAGAAATAACAATTCTGTGCTGGTGTTGTGCCACCTTCATAGTAAAATAGAAAAAATCTTATATCTAATCTGAATTTACTCTCTTAGTTTAAAGCCATTACCCCTTGTCCTGTTGCTGCAGTCCTCAACTTTCTTATAAGCCCACTTTAAGTATTGAAAGGCCGTGATAAGGGCTCTCCAGAGCCTTCTCTTTTTTAGGCTAAACAATTTCAATTCTCTCAGCCTTTCTTCACAGCAGAGGTGTTCAAGCCCACCAGGCATTTTCATGTCCCTTTTCTGGGCTGCTCCAACAGGCCCGTGTCTTTCCTGTACCAAGGACTCCAGAGCTGGACACGATATTCCAGATGGAGTCTCACCAGAGTGGAGTAGAAAGGGAGAATCAACTCCCTTGAACTGCTGGCCATGCTTCTTTTGATGCAGTCCAGGATACTGTTGCCATTCTGGGCTGTCAGGGCACTTTGCTAGCTCAGCCCATCTTTTCATCCATTTCTGAAACTGCAGATCAATGCACTTCACTTATAAAATGGAGCAAAAAACGTTCACATACTTTGGGAGTTACATTACACTTTTTCCTTAGGATATCCAGTGCAAATGAACTGCTTCTTAAAAGTACAGAAAATCACTACCACGTACAGCTATATGGGCTACAAAATACCACAGACAGGAATACTTCTGAGCATTAAGAACATGTGCTAACATGGCACACAAAGCTAGCATTAAGTACAAGCTTCTACTGTCCTAGACATCTGTTACAGTATCACAGTATCACAATATCACAGTATAACTAAGGTTGAAAGAGACTTCGAGGATCATCGAGTCCAACCTATCAACACAGACACCATGACTAGACCATGGCACCAAGTGCCACGTCCAGTCTCCTCTTGAACGCCTCAAGGGACGGTGGCTCCACCACCTCCCTGGGCAGCACATTCCAATGACAAATGACTCGCTCGGTGAAGAACTTTCTCCTCATCTCGAGCCTAAACCTCCCCTGGTGCAGCTTGAGACTGTGTCCCCTTGTTCTGGTGCTGGTTGCCTGGGAGAAGAGGCCAACCCCTTCCCGGCTACAACCACCTTTCAGGTAGTTGTAGAGGGCAATGAGGTCACCCCTGAGCCTCCTCTTCTCCAGTGCTGTTCATACACCAGGGAATTGTGACCTGAACTTCTTAGCCAAAATTAAATTAACTAGCATGATAACTTTCATAGATTCAAGTGACCTGTAACATGATTTGTGTAATAGTATTCATTAGATTTTGTTTTGCTCTAATACCACTAAGATTGAAAATATGCACACTTTGCACACTTTAAAAAAACACAAAACAGAACAAACCAAAAAAAACTTCAAAAATCACACACACAAACAAAACCAAAACCAAACACAAACCAAACCAAACAAAATAAAGTCCACAAGAAACCATGTAATTGACATTTAAGTCAGGGAACAAAACCCATATAGAATCTCTGAATCTGTTTTGCCCTAGATGTGGGTATCAGAATGTCATGTCCTGCAGAGACACAAGTACTTTAAGGAAATATGGGAGATACAGAAAGAGGAGCTGGGTGTTGATCTTTACCACACAAAGAGAAAAATGTCTATGTGATGCAGACTGCTAAGAATTCATTTGGATACTACATGCAGTGACTACTCAGCTTTGCTGAGCTTGTGTATATGCTCAATCCTACTGTTAGTATTTTTGTGAGGACTGAAATAGTTCAACAATTTATTAGTTCTTACCATGAAGTACTCTTGTCTTTGTAGGAGTATTTGAAATATCACTTCCACCAACTGTACTTATATTTTCTACAGGTACAGCAGGGTGTTTGTCATATTCAATCATCAAAACAAGAGATATATATTCCATGGTCCAGTTGTATCATTCCTTTTAAAATACTTATTGGAATAGAATAGAATAAACCAAACCAGGTTGGAAGAGACCTTCAAGATCATCGTGTCCCATCCATCAACCAATCCAACCCACCCAAACAGCTAACCCATGACACCAAGTACCCCATCAAGTCTCCTCCTGAACACCTTCAATGACGGCAACCCCACCACCTCCCTGGGCAGCCCATTCCATAGCTCAGTCACTCTTTCTGTATAGAACTTCTTCCTAACATCCAACCTGAACCTCCCCTGGCGCAGCCTGAGACTGTGTCCTCTTGTTCTGGTACTGGCTGCCTGGGAGAAGAGACCATCATCCGCCTGTCTACAACCTCCCTTCAGGTAGTTGTAGAGAGTGATAAGGTCACCTCTGAGTCTCCTCTTCTCCAGGCTGAGCAACCCCAGCTCCCTCAGTCTTTCCTCATAGGGCTTGTGTTCCAAACCCCTCACCAACTTTGTTGCTCTTCTCTGGACTCGTTCCAGCAAGTCAACATCCTTCCTAAACTGAGGGGCCCAGAACTGGACACAGTACTCGAGGGGTGGCCTAACCAGTGCAGTATACAGGGGCAGAATGACTTCCCTGCTCCTGGTGGCCACACTGTTCCTGATGCAGGCCAGGATGCCATTGGCCCTCTTGGCTGCCTGAGCACACTGCAGGCTCATGTTCAGCCTACCATCGACCAGTACCCCCAGGTCTCTTTCTGCCTGGCTGCTCTCCATCCACTCTGACCCCAGCCTGTAGCTCTGCATGGGGTTGTTGTGGCCGATGTGCAGAACCCGGCACTTGGATGTGTTAAATCTCATGCCGTTGGACTCTGCCCATCTGTCCAGCCTGTCGAGGTCCCTCTGCAGAGCCTCTCTACCCTCCAGCAGATCAACTCTTGCCGCCAGCTTGGTGTCGTCAGCAAATTTACTGATGATGGACTCAATGCCCTCATCCAGATCATCAATAAAGATGTTAAAGAGCGCAATTGTTATGGAAGCCAGTGAAAAACAATTCCTAAATATGCCCTATGCACTGGTATTGATTTGTATTTTGATTCTGTCTCATTAATTAAATATATATATATACACACACACACATCTCTAATCAGAGTTTGATTTTGTCACTTAACATTGAGTTCCCGTACATTGAGTTTTGAACAAATCATGCTCAGTTTAGGCAGCTTAAGCTAAAATAACAATGATAAAAAGTAGTATAGTTTATCTACTCTTTTCAAATGGTGTCTGTTTTCAGGTATTCAGGAAAAGGAAATTATATGATCATGAGAACATCTGTACAGACAGTCTAAATAATGATGGAATCCACTGAGCTGGAAGTTAGTGACTGGCAATTTCCATCTGAAAATTAGTGATGGTGAAACAGGAAGTTCCGATTGGGATTCTTTCTGAAGATGTTTTATTTAATGTTCCATTACGTTCCATTATGTGTTTTCTTCAATTGTACAATGTTTGCACATCTGTAGCGATTAATCCACAGTGATACAATGTTAAAAATTCTTAAATATCAATATTTACATTATATTGTAAATTTCCTTTAGAACTTTCCTTGCATTTGTTTGAGGAAAAGGAGCAAAAAGGCAATGGTATGCTCAGACTTTCAGGAGGTGCTGAATATGTATGCCTTTGAAGAACACTGAGACACTTGAACGTGTCCAGAGAAGGGGAACAAGGCTGGTGAGATGTCTCGAGCACAAGCTCTATGAGGAGAGGTTAAGGGAGCTGGGGTTCTTTAGCCTGGAGAAGAGAAGGCTAAGGGGAGACCTTTTTCATAGTTTCATAGTTTCATTCAGGGTTGGAAGGGACCACAAGGATCATCTAGTTCCAACCCCCCTGCCATGGGCAGGGACACCCCACACTAGATCAGGCTGGACAGAGCCTCATCCAGCCTGCTCTTAAACACCCCCAGGGACGGGGCCTCGACCACCTCCCTGGACAACCCATTCCAGGGTTTCACCACTCTCATGGTGAAGAACCTCCTCCTCACATCCAGCCTGAATCTCCCCACCTCCAGCTTCATTCCATTCCCCCTAGTCCTATCACTACCTGAGATCCTGAGAAGTCCTTCCCCAGCCTTCCTGTAGGCCCCCTTCAGATACTGGAAGGCCACAATTAGGTCACCTCGGAGCCTTCTCTTCTGCAGACTGTACAGCCCCAACTCCTTCAGTCTGTCCTCATAGGAGAGGTGCTCCAGCCCTCTGATCATCCTCGTGGCCCTTCTCTGGACACGTTCCAGCACCTCCACATCCCTCTAGTAATAGGGGCTCCAGAACTGGACACAGTACTCCAGGTGGGGTCTCACCAGGGCTGAGTAGAGGGGGAGGATCACCTCCCTCGACCTGCTAGCCACACTTCTCCTGATGCAGCCCAGGATCTGATTGGCTTTGCGGGCTGCAAGTGCACACTGAGAGCTCATGTTGAGCTTTTTGTCCACCAGCACCCCCAAGTCTCTCTCCTCAGGGCTATCCTCCAGCCAGTCACTGCCCAGCCTGTATTTGTGCCTGGGATTGCCTCGACCCAGATGCAGGACCCTGCACTTGCTCTTACTGAACTTCATGAGGTTGGCCTGTGCCCACCTCTCCAGCCTGTCAAGGTCCCTCTGGATGGCCTCCCTTCCCTCCAGCGTGTCTGCTGCACCACACAGCTTGGTGTCATCAGCAAACTTGCTGAGGGTGCACTCAATGCCACTGTCCATGTCCCCCACAAAGATGTTGAATAAGATAGGTCCCAGGACTGATCCCTGAGGGACTCGGCTTGTCACTGGCCTCCACTGGGACATGGAGCCATTGACAGCCACTCTTTGGGTGCGGCCATCAAGCCAGTTCCTTATCCATCTAGTGGTCCACCAATCAAACCCATGTGTCACCAGTTTGGAGACCAGGATGTGGTGCAGGACAGTGTCGAAGGCTTTGCCCAGGTCCAGGTAAATGACATCAGTTGCTCGCCCCTCATCTATTAATTTTGTCACCTGCTCATAGAAGGCCACCAGGTTGGTCAGGCAGGATTTGCCCTTGGCAAAGCCATGCTGACTGTTCCCAATCACCTCTTCACTATTCTTTTGAGCGAGTAGTGACTCCAGGAGGATCTGTTCCATGATCTTTCCAGGCACAGAGGTGAGACTGACTGGCCTGTAGTTCCCTGGTTCCTCCTTCTTGCCCTTTTTGAAGATGGGGGCAATGTTTCCCCTTTTCCAGTCTGTGGGGACTTCACCAGACTGCCAGGACTTTTGAAATATAATAGAGAGGGGTTTAGCAACCTCATCTGCCAGTTCTCTCAGCACCCGTGGGTGTAACCCGTCGGGTCCCATGGACTTGAACACTTTCAGGTTCTTCAGATGATCACGAACCTGATCTGCACTTACAATGGGCAGTTCTTCCTCCCTGTCCCTGGCTTTGACTTCCATAACATCAGGAGTGTGGCTAGAGGCCCTTGCAGTGAAGACTGAGGTAAAGAAGTTATTAAGTACCTCAGCCTTTTCCTCATCACAGGTGACCATGTCACCATTTTCTTTTCTGAGGGGGCCCACACCTTCCCTAGTCTTCTTCTTCCCATTAATATACCTGTAAAAGTTCTTAGTATTCCCTTTAATCTCCCTGGCTAGATTCAACTCAAACTCTGCTTTGGCTTTCCTGACCAGGACTCTTGCTGCTCGGGCAGCTTCCTTGTATTCCCCCTGTTCTACCTGTCCTTCCCTCCACTTCCTGTAGAGTTTCCTTTTAAGTAATAGTGTGTCCAGTAGCTCCTTGCCCATCCAGGCAGGCCTCCTAGCTCTCTACAATACCTGAAAGGAGGTTGTAGACAGAATTATTTGCATCTGAGGGGAGACCAACAATATTTAGGTTCTGTCTTTCCTCGGGGATTCTTTTAAGAAACAGTAACTTTCTTTCAAGATGTTTAATAGCTCATGGATGCTTTGAGTAGCAGTCTTATCATCCTCTCCTAGAGGGAGCAGAAAATAACTCAGAGGCATTCAACACTCATGTGGCAGAGTCAATCCCAATTACTTGTGATTCACTAAATAGACTGGGAAACAGCTTCTTTCACCATGGTACCAGCCTCACACCTATCACCATCCTCCTGAAGACAGCCTTCCTTCAGTGGGGTCTCAAGCACCCAGATACCAGCAGTAGGAATCGTGTTACCCCAAACTTCTGACACATGGAAACAGAGCTAGAAATTTTCTCATGCTGCAGTAGAAAGGCTTTGTTTTATCTTCATTAAATATATCCATGTCAATGAGCTACAGATGCTGTCAATTGTATGGGTTTGGAGTTATCTAACATGAGTAAGGAAAATGGCCATCCTTTGTATGCTGGTCACATTGGCTGAGATCATGGCTTGCCATAACTCATTTCATTAAGTCCTGAGATATAGTAGCTGAGTATCTGGATCTCTTTAATTAAAGTTAATATGCCACCATAATTTATACAACAAAAATTTGAGCTGTCTTTACCATAGTTCTGCAAGAAAGATAGCCTAACACTAGCAATTAAAACTGAACAGAAGCCACTCTTAGTTTGAGTTGACAGTGGGCTCTAAGAAAAAGTAGTCTGAGTCATGTCATTATTGCTCAAAGCCATTACATTTCACTGACCTATTTTTAGACCTTTTTTTTTTTTTTAAATAGTTGTTAAGCCAGACACTGAAGACTGAGGAAAGTTAAGATGAAAAGGAACATTGAAGTTTTTCATTAGAAGATTAATTTTAGAAGAGAAAGGCAAAATTTACTTGAGTCACAGGTTAAATTTTGTTCAAGTAAAGCATCTGGGATGCTGGTGTTTTTAAATTGTTTCAACATTGTTTGTTTTATTTCATTCTACAAATTATTCCTATACTTTGAGCCTGCTATCTCTTCTATGTTTCTGTTGTGTGATTAATTGCCTGGTTTTGAAACACTTTTCATTTTGTTTCTGGTTTCTTTCCTTTTTTTCTCAGTGTGGAACATTACTAATGTCAGAGACAGTCAATACAGTCCACCAGTCCCTTGTATTGATATTCATATGCCATCTATGATGTCATATAAAAAAAACACCCAAAACTTGAAGACTATTTCCTGCTTAGCACATTTATTACATTTAGCCATTTAAAAGGAGAAAGAGAAAAAGCATAAAGTGATTCAAAAAGTATTTCCATATTTCCAACCCATAACCCGTACACTATGGATTGCAAATTTCTGCTTACAGCACTGTCATCACTTTATACAATAATAGGAAACAGAAAAGTTTTCTTTGTTTATTTGGCCATTTACAAATCAGTACAACTGAGAGCAGCTGCATCAAAATCTGTTGCTGAACTGTTTTGCAGTGGAACTGCATTTGGCTGGCTGCAAAACAGGCTAAATTTTGTGTGTGTGTGTGTGATTACCTTGCAAAACTTTCAGCACTTCCCTTTTCAGATTAGGCTGTGAAGTGTGAGAATTTTTGTCTTATCCCTTCCTTCTCCCCTTCATCACCCTCAGGCTTTCAGCTATTGCTTAACACTGACTTAACAAGGAAGTTCAGAGGCGCATGTCAAAATTAATAATATAGACTATATACACAATAGACAGGGTCTGAGATACATGGGAAAACTCTGTCTCAAGGCAGCAAGGATGTATTCCATCCAATGACTGAGTGACTGGGTCACTTTAGATAATTTCTGCCACATCTTTGTTCCACTCTTCTGCTGCCCTTTTGCCTGCCTTCCCTAGATAAATGACAAATTCTTTGAGGCAAGTCTTATTTCTTGCCATGCATTCATCTTATCCAAGTTTAGACGCTTCAGATTTAGACATCTCTGCCTGAGATGATCCTCTTACTGGAGAGAATCCTTCAGGAGGTGATTTATGTGACCAGTCTTTGACAGCTGAGGACTGCACAGAAGCATCCTGAGTTCTCAGCTCTGTTTATTATAAAGATAACCTGCACAACCAGCTTCTAGACACAAACATGAAAGCATATGCAGTCTCTGTAACACAGCCTGTGTGACCATTTAGACACTTAATACAATTCTTTTTCATTTTCATGTGTTTGGATTTGCTTTAGTTGAACAGATTTACCCTTCATTTTAAAGTCACAATTCATTGAACAATCAAAAGAAGGGAAATGATTTTGTTCTGCAATATCTTGCTTCATCCCCTAAAGCCTTTGCATCACATCCAGCCACACAGGGAGGTAAGAGTGGGCTTCCACTTATGCAAAATTAGGCAGCTGGGTTGAACATTCTCTGAAGAAGGGAGACTTTGAAACATCATGTGAAACTTGGGAAAAAAATATTTCCTACAACATGTATAACCCTAGTCTTGAGAAGCAGCTTCCCCTTAGCCTATACTTAATTTTTCCTGAAAAAAACATCAAACCAACAGGTTTTGAACACACTTATATAGTCTCTGACAAGATAAAAATTTAATAGATCCCATTGGTTTTGGCTGCTTTATCAGCAAGGTTATTCTGCACTTGTCTGAGCCTGGTTTTGCAAGCACTCATTTACTGAACCATGGTATAGTTATTGCTTGAAGGATAGTTTGTTCAGTTGCCAGCCTTGTGCTGACAACAGCCTGCAGCCTTGTGCTACTTCCCCTGCTTTCACAACTCAGCAGAATCTGTCCCATTGGAGTGAAGTCAGCTACAGACAGATGGGACCACAGCATTGCCCAGCCCAGATTACCTGTCATCAAGATAAGCAATATATTGGTACTGTCCTAAAAATCCTCCAGAAGTAGCAGACTGCAAAACAAATTCTGGACCTCTGCCCACTTGCTCACCATTTATTTTCAAGGTGGCTTTACAAAAATCTGGTGATACAACTTCCTATGTCCTTGTGCTAAAAGGTCCTCACAGAGATGTGGCCTTTCTGGTGAAGGGAAAACAACTGCCAGGGAATAATTACAGTCTAAATAACTCTATAAAGGTGAAGCAACATAGGAAGGACAGACTAAAACACAACACACCAGGGCAAAGAATAGCTCTAGGGCATCTGGCCTTTTACTGACCTGCTTTAACAAATTCTAATTTGCACCTTCATTTTCTTAAGTACATTTGCAGTTACAGTAGCTGTACCCTCACACTTGTATTCACCCAACACAACCAGTTACCCTGGAGCAAAGTACCTAAGTGAGTCTGTAATAGACAAGTGTTATCCCCCAAGACTGATGGTTAAATATGTCTTCTTCCACTCAGCAAAGGCACTGGGCATTCTTGAGTTTGGGGTGCATGCAGTAGATCAATATGAAGAAGAAAGAATAGCTTCAAATCAGTTTATTTGTTTGTTGGGGTGGTTTTGGCATCTTTTTTTTTCCCCCTAGAAATTATGTCAATTCCAGAATATGAGTTTTGTGTTGAATTAGGGAGTTGTGTCCTGATTATGTCTAAAATGGGCAAAGTGATCTGTGTTACATTTTGCTTCTCCAGAATGACAACAGGTTAAGCCCAGATGTAAAACTTTTAGAATGACCCAGATAAGATAAACTAAGTAGAAGAAGCTTTATAATATATCTTGGGATAAATAAGTATGGATTTTACTCAGTCCTGTCAGTTGCCATGGTAGTACCAAACTACCTTCCTGTAGAGCTCTCCAAAAGTCAATTGCTCCCCTCAGCATTGCAGGGAGTATATTGACTTTGATGTGAAATTATACATTCAGGATACACTTGTGAGAACCACAAAGTGACTCAGGAATGACAGTTCCTACTGATCTTATTGTAGACCATGCTCTTAAATCATTTTCAGGCTTTGAAAACTCATCTATATTTTGAACATCCACATTTGCAAGATTTATCCATGACCATGGAGGCAAATACACCAAGTATGATCAAGGTCTTAAGATACCAAACAGTTTTTACAGGTCTGGGGTATATAGAGGCATTATTGTTTAGTTTTGGGTTTTTTGTTGTTGTTGCTTTTTTTTTTTTTTTTCCTTAGATCAGTGGTTTTGATTTTCCTTCCCTTGGGGACATATTTAAAATCTATATTTAGAATCAAGTTTTTATGGTGTAGAGTTTAATTGTGAATGAATAGAGAGATGTCTATTCTTTCATATACATGGACTTAACATCTGTACATACATGATTGTTAAAGTCTTCATAGTTCTAAATAATATTTCATAATTAAATATAGAATGAACAAGGGGAAGGCATAAACTGCATATTGGAAAAGTGTGGCATGATGTAGGTATTATCTGAATATGGTCTTGCTCTGAATTTGTCAGCAAAACTTCCACTGAACTAAACAGAAGTTTTGTGTAAACAAGCAGTAAGGAGCATGTATTGCTTCATATCGTACAACAAATTTAATCTTATAAAACAGGGCAATGAAATCTTCTTGTCTTCTCATAAAGTAGTTTATTAAGTTAATGGTCTAACTTAAACCCAGTTAGCTACAGCGCAATGCTATGACTATAGAAGTACAATAGTTTGATTGTAAGGCAGTCCAATCCAGATGGTATTGAACATATTGTTTTAGCCAACCAGTTCCTGTCTCAAAAATGCACTGCAAGTTCAATGGCAGTTAAAACACAAGCATTAAAATTGATTATTAGTGACTACACAATTAAGCCCTGTTGAGCAGATGCTGTTTTCTCACAGCCCTGCTAGGAAGAGAGCTGCTGCCCACAAGGCTCAGATAGGCACGCAGAAGTCCACAAGTCCCCAGGGCTCCAGCACCACCACAATGCCCTATACCCTCTTTTGCAGTCCCTGAACACAGATTAGACCCTGACCTTGCCACCACCAGCAAGAAGTAGAGTGATCCCTGGAAGCAGATACTTGCCTGTCTCCATACTCACCCTAGCTCCTTACTCATACAGCAGGTTGCAGATGTGACTGGCTGGTTGGAGGTCAGTAACACTGAGGGAAGTAAGCACTCATGGATCTTGCTTCCCTTTCCATAAAGGGTGGGGACAAGGTTCATCTCTTAAGGAACTACTAGAAATTTTGTTCTATAGCTGACTTTCGATGGCTGTTAAAGACAATTGCTCAGGGTCAAGTTTGCGTAACGCCATCTTCCTCTCACAAACAAAACACATTTTTTGGAAGTGAGGTGGAAATTTTAGCCATTACTTTAACAGCTTTAAAATTCTCAGAAACATGCGAGAAAATCTCCCCCAAAAGCTAGAGCATAATAATATTCCATGTACTGAGACAAAATTAATACGAGATGAGATGACTCTTTCATCACAGTGGGAAGACTGGAGAAAAAAGCCCTGAATATGGATCAAGGTTTTGGGTATTTAAAAGGGCAACTCAGGTGTATGTGGTGTTGAAGACATGTTTATCTTGGATTGAGATTAAAAAGTTCTGTAATCAGGACAGGCTCTTGTAATGTAATGATTTCTTCCAAATTAGGAATAACTTGAAATCACACTAAGTCACCTAAGCCTTTTTTTTTTTTTTTCCCTTTCTTGAAGTAGTGTCTACACACTAAACCCTTGAGGGAGGCAATTTTGTCTCTTTTAAGCCCAGAATTTATAGCTGCTGTAAATATTATGGACATATTTGAATCTTCACATTCAAATAATTTCACAGGTAAGAGTTATATCCCTGAGTTCTGTTCAGAAAATATCCATTTTCTGTCATACTCTATTATTCTCTGTGTAACATTAGAGTAAAGGATTCACCTAATTCTCCATGAAAAGCAAGAATTAGGATACAAAATAGCTACAACTAGCATGGTATTTTCCTGTTTTAATTATTCTTTACTTGAAAGATGCTAAAATACATTGAAAGGTCTCATTCATAATCAGATTTTTGGTGCACTGCTCAAAACCAAAGCAAGGCAGGTTGAGCTTCAAACAGCAGCTCACAATAATTGGTAACAATACTGAAGTTAACAGGGGCTCTGATCTCACCAAGCAAGAAAGAAGTCCAATACATCTATACAGGAACAGAACCATCAAACAGATAAAACACTCAGACACTGCCCACCTTGGACACTGAAACAAAGCTGATTTCTCTTCAAGCTGCTGAAGATGCCATTGCTATTCTCACAGCATTGATTGATTTATATATATATATGTATGTATATGTACTCATTATCACTTAAGCTCTACTCTAGACAGGGACACACACAGGGCAGCTTCACACAGGGCAGCTGAAAACCTGAGGTGGATTCAAAGCTCTACAAACAAGACAATTTTCACAGAAATGTTTGGCTTTTTTTCACGAGAAAATCTGTTTGGACCTCCAGCTAGAAATAATTTTGGCAAGTGATATAAAATATATCGTGAAGGATATCAGGGTGGCAAAGCAGACAGAAATGGGAAGCCTGGCCTTTGGGGAGAGAGGAGAGAAGGACTAGTTACTCTCTTCTTGGTTGGTCAATGACACATTAGCAGATACAATATTTAATGCATTCTCCTTGTGTGTTCCCTATTGTTTCTGGATTCTGTGTCACTGGTTTATATGAAAAATGGCTGATCAGGACTCTCTTCAGCATCCCTGTGCCCTCCAGCATCCTGCTACCCTTTTCCCTGAGATGCAGAGTTGATTCTTTATTCTTTTAAGGAATGCTTTTCATGAGAAAGCACAAACACTGATAACAAAGGAGCGCTTCCTCCCCAAGCTATGAATGTTTCCTTTTTTAACTGTTAGAGAAACAATTACATTAAAATGTCATTATTTTAATATTTCCCTTTTATATAAACCTTTCACCTAAGAATCACAAAAGGCTTTGTTCTGGAAAATACTTTTACCTTTAAGAGAGTTAGTAATAAAACTGGTTTATGACATAGTCTAGAAATAAAATTCAAAACCACAGATTGCACTCCCTGAATTTAATTGTGACTATCATAGGCTTTTCCATTTCTAAGCATCTAAAAATTTGGACAAAATGTAATTTTCCTCTCCCAGACCCATTTAGTTCATATTTTCCTAATAGTACCAGTAAGACTCTGTGTAGTATATAACAGGACAAATAAAATCACACTCGACAAAGATTATAAAATCATGTTTAGCAGTCTGCATTTGAGTTACCCAAGACAAATCAGCCAAATGAAATTGCTAGTTTAGAAAGTATCTTGGTTTTAGTCAGACACCTAAGGGTACATTGAAATACTTTTTTTTCAAGGAACAGTGACTTGAACGGAAGCTCAGCACTTCTCTGACTGCAGGCCAGTGTGGATCCAGCCCCTAAGTCCCTTCCTATGGGAACACTAGGCAAAGAGACCTCTTTTCAAAGGAGGTCAGCCTTTGAAACAGGAACTGACCTTCAGCAACCAAGACTCCCCTCTCCTTTGCAGTCTTCTTGCAGTTTCTATTAGAAAGCAACTCAGCAGGGTATATTCTAATTCTCAGCTGCTAGACGTCCTTAAAAGACTGAAGTTGTTCCTGTTTTCACTAGAAGACAGGAACTGAGTGCATTTGAGAGACAGGACTGTCACTCAGCTCCTCTTCCTTTGCCTTTCCCATATATGGTTATTTCTGCTATGAAACCTAATCTATTTTCACGGTATGTGAGCAATTTTGATCATCAGTGCTAGAAAGTAGGAACTCCCTGCATGTTTCTGGGAAATTTTCAGGGGGGGAAGCAAGGGTATAAGCCAGTACCTTGGCTACCTTTTCTCCAGAGAGAAGGAGTGGATGTCAGTGCCAGGGGTGCAGCTGCTAAAAGAAGAGGTAGGGCCAGGTCTTCTACTATTGTCATTTCCAGGATAGAGGAGAAAATTAGGAGGCACAAGCTGGAAAGAATGCTCTCAAGTGGGTCAAGATGCCACATCCCACCCTGTGATCCAGACTTGTAACCAGCTGCTATAGTCAGAACTCATACCCTAAACAAAGATAGGCTTCCTTTCCTAGTCACATAAATGGAAGCTGCTTAGAAAAGCCCCACATCATAAATGGATTGTGATACCCAAAGTGAGACTAGTTCTTTTCCCTGCAAGAGCAGCTGCACTTTTATGGAGGTTGATAGGTGAGAAAATGGAAAAGTTTTACATTTCATTTGAAACTAAGCCACAGAGCTTTCTAAATCAATATTGGTGCCCTCAAATCTCAGACCAAAAAATACCTGTCAAAGAAAAAGAATGGCTGTTCTCATCATTCTAGCCATCAAAGTTATTTTGATCAAGCCTGTGTGTATTTTTAATAACGATTTTCCTTCTCCCCCAAAGCCTTGTTATTCACTTGAAGGTAAAATTATACAAAAAGAGGAGCAACTTTCTGAAAAACTGAAAGAACCTCTGGGACAAGATCAACCAGTACTTTGTCAGCTGAGGATCTTGAATTACATTGACAAAAGGCACTGTGAGCATGGCTTTTCACGACACAAATAGTTTTTAAATGTTTATTTTAGCAACATACAACAGTGGCAAATCTGAAATAAATCACAGTTTACTGCTTCTTTGCCACCTTCAATATTAATTGTTGTGAAGATGATACATTTTGGGCACTCGTGTCCCAATGTAAACAGATGGAAAAGACTTCCTAAGTGCTATGAGAAGCCTCCATAAAAAGTAGAATTTGAACTTAAAGGAAACAATAATCCTGAAATTATCTTGAAGTGTTTCACATACCTTCTAAGCCATACTGAGATTCAAAGAAGAAACCTCTACCAAAAGTAGCTTGGATTGAAGGGAGGGGAAAGCAAACATTCCAACAGTTTTGTCACACTAGGCTAATAGCATTATTTCCAGTGCTAAGTGATGTCCTACTACAAATATTTAAAATTAAACCAAAACAAACTACAAAAAACCCCAAAACCAAAACCCATGCCAAAAAAACAACGTAGTAAGTATTACTTTTGATTTATAAATACTTGCTATTCCGTTTAGAATATGTGCTTGTATCAGAAACTGAAACACTTCTGTCCTTGGCGTGGACAGAGTTATGGATAAGGCATGTATTCTAATGGATAAATCAGCATAATAGAAGACAACAACAAAGAACTACTATACACAGATCACTGACAGCATTATTTCAAATGATATAAGAGCATTTAAAGTGGGGGAGGCTGCCAGTCATGCCTCACATTTCTGCTTGTACTTATACACTGGTAAATCACATCTTTATTTTGATATTTTATACATAATTGTTATTCTCAGGAACATGACTAAGAAGAAAATTAAATACTACAAGTTATATCAGGAACTCTTTACCTAACTTTGTTATTATTTGAGATCTTACTTTATGATTTCACAATTACAAAATGCATTTGTCTCAAAATGAAATGCTGCATGAGTTTCATTTAAGCTATTTTAAAAAGGCAGTGACATAACAGAGACTAGAATATGACCTGGAACACCTAGGCAGCCAATAGGTGCACTGGCAGCTAGTTCCTAACAAAACTGTCAGAAGGAATAGAAAGCTTTCAGATTATTGTCCATAAGACTAAGGAGTACAGTTTGTTGTTTAAATCATTTATGGTATTTTGTGTATTTGCTATAAATCCAAACTAAAAACATTCTCTTAAATTAAAAGGAAAATAATTTTGCATTCATTTGTGTTCATAAGCATGTTTCTCACATTTAACCTACTTCTCAGGTTTTTCAAATACTAAACAAAAAGGACAGTTTTTAATCATAGCGCTGCACAGTTTTTAACAACAAGCACAATTGTATTTAATGTGGTGCTAATAAAATAATAAATGGCATGTGATATAGCCTATAAATGTAGAGAAACAAGAATGGCAAAACGAAACAGCGGAGAAAACAAACCACACATCAGTCATTCACTGAAGACGACTGCTCTAATATTCTGTTGTTTCTTCTATTCTTCATGAAAAGCTATTCTAATCAAATCAACTTCTTATGACAGCAT
>NW_027142355.1:28623752-28806252 GCF_026170545.1 Melanerpes formicivorus | reverse complement strand
ATGAATTCATACTTATTAAGTGTTCAATTTCAAACTTGGTTTCATAAGCTATGATAGCATCAAAACTAAAGAGCAGGTGTGCTGTGAAGTAATTTATTTGTACATTGTCATGTCCATGCATAAAATATATATTGTTCACACTCCATGACTTGACTCTGTCTTCATTAAGTAGACCAAATATAGGATTTCTGTCACATTAATATGCAATTCAGGTAAACCAGATATCAAGTCATTTCTCTTCAAAGAACAGTAAATTTTTGGACATTTGAAAATGAAGATAGTTTATAAAGTAGGAGAAGCAGAAGAGCACCTTGAGTGCAGATTAAAATATTCCCCAAAAATTATTCATTAAAAGAGACAGAGATTAATGACAAAAAAACTACCAAAATTGGTTTTGGAAAATCTAGCCTCCAGCTTTTGAATCCCCCAATAATGCAGAATATATTACATAAAAGGGGGAGCCACCATATATTTTCTTGTCAGTAGCTGTGCTGAGAACACCTTCACCAGGTAGAAGAGGCTAAGAGGAGCTTTGGTCCTTCAAAGAACTGCACACAGAAGGCTATCATTTAGCACATGACTGCTTTCTCCCACTAGTTTCTTGTCTCTCACCTGAAAAACGCAGCTGGCACGACTACTCATATTGCTACTAAATTAAAGCAATAGCTACTAAATTAAAGCACAACCCTCAGTTGCAAGGCCATCTGACCACACATCTGATGCCCCACTATCCTACACCACTTCACAGCATTTAAAACAGGGATGAAATAACCCGCTCTGAGACAAGACTGAAGAGAATTTTCAGACTCCGTGCACCAGATCACTTCTATACATCCATTTTCTAAATTTCTAAATATTACCTTTTCTACACTGCAGGATCCAAAAGAAAACATTTTGCTCAGAGTCCTAGTTTTTAAGGAAGATTTCATGGTTACACAAATATTTCAGGACTTCCCAGAATCCCTAGCCTCACTCATTGAAGTGAGACCCAAATCTGAGGACTGCTTTTATTTTAAAGAACAGTTCTTTATTTTGTGTGTAGCTCCAGCTCTTTTTAATGTTGTAAAGTAAGAGACTGACAATAGTGCTTAAAGAAACATGCAACTTAGGTGTCTGTATTGAATGATTACTGCTATCCCCTCCACTTTTTTTCTGTACTGCTGAATTTGACATTGAGACTTTGGAAGTCTAAGATGTGCTTTCTGTCAATAAAGTCCTTTTTAGCTGCAAGGCCCTTAAGGAAGTGATTCACTATGTCTGTATAATGATTTGCACACTGGGGCACTGATCTGGTTGAAGAAATCAGAATTATCCAATAACTTCTGACTGCAAGCTCTTTCAGTCACGGCTGAGGCTTCTCAAAGTGCTCTGTTGCTGAGGTCAATAACAATTCCTTACAACTTCCACAGGAGCAGCCCAGTGCAGAGGTCTTTCAGAAGTTCCATCTCATGCGTGGTAGCTAAGTTGGAAATATCCTAGACTCCTTTCTCTACAATACACACACACACAGAGTATGTAACAGAAATTATTTGTTTCTTGCATAATCAGTAAGAACAGAAACTCATATATGGACAGTCTTGTTATGTCTTACAAATTAATAGTTAACTCTTAAATTAGAACACTTTAATCAAGGGCCTCCAAGAAACATGCCATAAGCTAAACTTGCTGTAGGTAAGAGATACAGCAGGGAATAGAAGAAGGGGTCAGTTCCCTACAAGAGCAATTGATGTGAACTTGGGGGGGGGGGGGAAAGCACAAACAGCAACAAAATTGCTCAGATAAAAAGTCCAAGTTATTCTTAAGCATATTATTAACTGCCTGTAAATTATATTATGCTGATTTACTTAAGACTGAGTATCTGAACCTTGTATGAACTGTGCATCATCAGGCTAAAACCACACAATATTCTGAAGGGGTAGCAAATTAAACATCTCTCAGTAACACAAAAAACAAGATACATCAAGGATTATATCAACCTTCTTCTTAAATTCATTTAAAATGCTTCAGTCCAAAGTTACCTGTTTGCTAAATACAGAAAAATTATTGGATGGCTCTGGAACTAGTCACATTAATGCATCTGTCTTTTTCTTCTTTCAGTAACATGATTCAGAAACTGAGCTTTTTAGCCCTGGCACATGCAACTAAGTTTTAGATCCTCTCTCTTAGCTAATAACAAGCATATTTTATTTAAACAGTGGCAAACTCCTACCATTCTGCTCTTAAATTATTGCTATTGTTTAGGATATTTGCCTCCTTTCTTTTTAATTATTTTTTTATAATCACATGTAGAACATTGTAAGCCCAGCAACTAAATAAACAACCCAGATCAAAATTGAAAATGATGGTCAGAAGCATTGATTTGTTACACTACCTTAACAGCCTGCAATAAAAAAAATAAATATATAGACATGGGCAATCATCCTCAAAATGCTTGCAAACTGAAGAAATATGATAATGAAATCTAGCAGCTGTTCCACTTCTCATTACAATGTTGCATATATACAATAGCATTTAAATGTTGCATATTAACAAGCTGGTGCATGAATAGTGAAACTCATACAGAGCTGTTTCCTTTGGGTTTCTGTCATATTTCCCTTGAAGCTTTCTTGCCCAGGGCTCCCAGTGACTCTATTTTGGATTATTTTTCATGGTCACTACACCACACCTTCCGAGGGTTGATGTTATCTGCTGCCTGGAAAGGGGGCCTGCAACACATGGGCTCCTGAGCCAGTGCCTCACATAAGCCAAAGAGCCCGCATACACCATCTGCTCTTGCTCATGACTCTGAGGAGTCCCTGTGGTACAATTTATGTTTTTTTCCTTATCAGCTTGTGAATTTCTATGACACCTGTTGAAACTGGCCTTGAGGTTCAAGAACTACTGAGACAGAAAAAAAGAAAGGTGGCAACTACTTTAAAAAGTGCCACATTTCTTTAGGAAGTTATGTTTAAAATTATCAAATATTGCTGCCTTGGGAAAGTGATGGATGCCACTTTGAAAATGAGCCTCCTGGAACACTACTTCACTCTAAAACATATTCAAAATTTTCTCATTTAATTAACACAACACATCCTGAAAAAGCAACACAGACTTTATCCCTGTGAGAGACAACAGAAGAAAACTTGGAGTTTCATAGTAGTTTCCTGGGGTTTCCTTACAAAACCAAAAATAATATATATTCATAGAATCTGAGTTTTTAGACATTTTAGGGGATTGACTCTCAGCTGATTTGAGAGAGTTAGAATAAACCAAACCAGGTTGGAAGAGACCTTCAAGATCATCGTGTCCAACCCATCAACCAATCCAACCCACCTAAACAACTAACCCATGGCACCAAGCACCCCATCAAGTCTCCTCCTGAACACCTCCAATGATGTTGACTCCACCACCTCCCTGGGCAGCCCACTCCAATGGGCAATCACTCTCTCTATTGAACTTCTTCCTAACATCCAACCTAAACCTCCCCTGGTGCAGCCTGAGACTGTGTCCTCTTGTTCTGGTACTGGCTGCCTGGGAGAAGAGACCAACCTCTGCCTGTCTACAACCTCCCTTCAGGTAGTTAGAAAGTCCTCATGGCATCTTTGAATTCTAGAAAAGATACAAGACCACAAGATCCACAATGATATGAAGGTCAGGCAGTACAGAAGTAATAATACTGTTTATGAAACTATTATTATTTTGAAAACCATTCCACTCTCTTCTAATGTGGAAATTATTGTGGAACAACTCTCTGATGTTAACATCGATTGAAAGGTTAAAACAGACATGACTGAGAAGATAGCATCAACATTTTTAACAGGTAGAAAATAGCAGCCAGGAAAGATAGAAAAAGTTTTTCAAGGGCAGATATAGGAGAAAAAAAAATTGATGCAGTAAAACACTGATATTAAATATACTAGAGAAATAAAAGAATAAACAAATACCCAAACTTGAAAATCAGATACTACTCAATCTACACTAAACTGGATTTTCAAGATGGTAAATGGAACTCTAAATCTTTCTATTAAGTTTCTGAAGCATTAGTTTTTGTTCAAATATTCCATCAGTGTCTTGTATAATCTAGTTGCTGACTAATATCTAATAACTGGAATTACAGTGACGCTTACTGAAACACAATGTGTTAAAGACATATGCTATTTTTGCTGAAGTCTTCAAGAAATGTTAACACTTTTAACATGTAATACTTAAGCAAATTCCCTTTTCAGTGGGTATTTCAGAAATACTTTCTGAAAGAGCTAACATGCACAATGAACTTAAGGGCTGCAAAGAAAGCCAGTGAACCGAATGGCTGCATACCGCCAACAATGGCAGCAAGGAAACTGCATTAGAGACTAATAATATGCTTATATTTAGAGGAACATCATAGAACTATAAAGAAAATCCACTTTAATCTTCCAACTGTGAAAGAATTAAGTGTAAAAAAAAAAATAATTGGTAGTGTAGTTCAGGTTAAATACATGAATGTTGCTGACATATAAGAGAGATTTAGGTAGTGCTGTTGAATTAAGAAAATTGTGTATTCACCTGTTTGGTGCATAATTTGGCACTCAACTGAGATCAGGGAGACTGCATTTCTAAGTCATGTAGGCATATTTGAGAAGCTCTGTTTAAGGTACCTAAGCATCCAATCTAGAAGTTTCATTATGATAGCCTGCCTTCTGCGATGATAAGCAGTCAGTCAATTTTAGCCACTAGCTTTTATGTTTTCCAAATAAAAATGGGAATGTAGTAAATACTGTATCACAACAACCTTACAGCAGTTATATGTCACTGGTTTGTTTGACTACCAGTTGCTATGTGTGAAGGAATCCTTTCTGTAATGAAACTCTTGTTGATCCATTAGGAATAGCCAGAGATTAGATTCCTAGGTAGCAGACATTTGGGGGCCTTAATTGACTGCTCTTAGGCATACAGTGTCTTATACAATGGAATGATAATGGACCACTCCTCACAGCTTTTGATTTTTTATATTCATTTTCACACATCCAAATAAAAATATAGAAGATATTTTAAGCAGATATATATGTATGCATGGAGGGGGTGATGTATATTTATATATTAGGGTATACCAAATAATGATAAAAAGTTACTAGCAAGGCCCTATCCGTTCTAGTACATTCTCTTTATATTCTTTTGTCATTTTTGAGAATAAAGTCCATTTAGGCTTCATTTCTTCCAAATCCATGCTCCATGGAGAAGTGCTTTAGTATTGTTTTTTTGAATCAATGGACATAAAGCAGAGAAAAAGGTTTCCATCTGCAGAGGATCATCACGTTGTTACAAGCAACGCTGCTGTAATCAGAAGAGCGGCTCATTAACTGCAGCACAGAACTGAGGGACACGGTTCTGAAATGCCACAAGCACTTCTTTTGGTAGAAAGTATACTTAAATAGGCCTGTACTCATGGTCTAAGAGATGTCAAATAGGAGTGTAGAAAGTTTGGTGGATTTGTTTGGGTTTTTTACCCCTTTTATTCACAGAGATACAGGGCTTTAAAGACCTAGATTACCCTTAAGTTTTATTACTGATGATCCAAAGTAATACCTTCTAAAGCATGGGTTTTTAATAAAGATCTAAATACAAATCAGCAAAGTGTCTGATCACTTGGAAATATCACTGTATGAAATACTTTCAATACTTTTCCTTTACAAATGCAAAACTGTTCTTCTTCTAACCGTAAATATGCTGCTTTTGTAGTCTGGAAGTAAAACTAAACAAAGTCAAATTGTTTTCAGTAGCTTTGGAATTAGTCCCAAATGCTTCTGGTAGTCCTTATCCAGCCTGCAGGGAAGTTGCAGAACTACTCTGGTAAACTTTCTTTCCATCATGAACGCTCCAGATAATTAATGTACGGCATTTAACACTAAATAGTTTGTGTTAGATATTGGAAGACATCACATATAGCAGTTAATCTTGTTCTACTTCTGCCCATGGTTAGCACCAGAGGAGCAGAAGGATAGAAGATGAGAATTGTCAGGCAGGTTGTAAAGTTGTCTGTATCACTAGACTAAAATATGTGCTTCAGTTTCCCACAGTCACTTGTGGAACAGTATTTGTTGTAATAGGTAATGATCCTGCTGTGAAGGAATGAAGTACATATTAGTGACTTAAAGGGTAGAAAAGACTTCATCCTTCACTTGGAGGTGAGAGAAGTGGACTGTCTCCTGAGAAAGATCTGGATTGTGAAAATGGCTCAGTGATTACTTTTTACACAAAGACTTTAAAAAGTCTGGTGCAATTTTCTCCCTGAACATGGGTCCCTGGATAATTTTAAGCATTAAACACGTGGCGTTCATCTCTAAGGAATAGTTTTCTACTCTAAGCTAAGAAAAACTGTCCTTTGGACAATAGGAAGAGAAAGGACATCCAGAACATGAATCGTTCTCAGATACCTCTGAGGGACTTTATATAAAGGCAGGACTTTTATTTTTTTCCTTTGATTTTATTCCTCTGGAAGTGCCTTACCATTCTCTCATGCCTATCTCTTACCATTCAGCATAGAGAGTGATTTGGGCAACTAACTTTAAATAGACACACATTATTTGCATGACTAAAAAGCTGGAACGACTTAGGTATTTGTGGAACCTAAGTCCTATACTATAAGGAACTGAAATTTTGTCTCTACATCTTAAATTTTCACCTGTAAAATGTGACACCTTCCTTCCTTACAGTGAGACTGTGAAGGGTGGAACCTTAATATTTTTATGTAGTTGTCAAAATGTCAGTGGGGGTCAGAAAACAGCTTAACATAAATAGATAGAAAAGGATGCTGGAGACAACAAGCCCCAACCCTCAAAGGTATGAAGGTATGAAGGTATGAAGTTGATTGCCTGTGGGTGAGAATTGAGGGAAGGCCAACAGGGCTGACATCCTGGTTGGAGTCTGTTATAGACCACCTAGGATAGGATAGGATAGGATAGGATAGGATAGGATAGAATAGAATAGAATAGAATAGAATAGAATAGAATAGAATAGAATACCAGGTTGGAAAAGACTTTTGAGATCATGAGGTTGATGATAGGACTAGGGGGAATGGAATGAAGCTGGAGGCGAGGAGATTCAGGCGGGATGTGAGGAGGAAGTTCTTCCCCATGAGAGTGGTGAAGCCCTGGAATGGGTTCTCCAGGGAGGTGGTTGAGGCCCCATCCCTGGAGGTGTTTAAGCCCAGGCTGGATGAGGCTCTGGCCAGCCTGATCTAGTGTGGGGTTTCCCTGCCCATGGCAGGGGGGTTGGAACTAGCTGATCCTTGTGGTCCCTTCCAACCCTGACTGATATTATGATACTATGATACTATTTTATAGGCAGCTAGAGGCTGTCTCAAGATTGCCAGACCTTGCTCTTATGGGTGACTTTAACTTGCCTGATATCTGCTGGGAACTTAACGCAGCAGAGAGAAGGCAGTCTAGAAGGTTCTTAGAGTGTATGGAAGATAGCTTCTTATCCCCGTTGCTGCATGAGCCTGCCAGGGGTAAGGCCTTGCTTGACCTTCTTTTTACTGATAGAGAAGGGCTGGTGAGAGATGTGGTGGTTGGAGGCTGTCTGGGGTCCAGTGACCATGAAATAATGGAGTTTTCAACATGCAGTCAAGCTAAGAGGGTCAGCAACAAAACCTCCACTCTGGACTTCCAGAGAGCAGACTTCAGGTTACTCAAGGAACTAATTCAGAAGGACATTGGAAAACAGCCCTTAAAAAACAAAGGGATCCAGAAGGGCTGGACCTACTTCAAGAAAGAATTCTTGAAGGTGCAGAAACAGGCTGTGCCAATGTGCCGGAAGATGAGCCACCGGGGCAGTTGGCCAGCCTGGCTGGGCAATGATCTTCTGAGCAAATTAAGGGAAAAAAGAGGGTGTATCCTCTTTGGAAGAAAGGTGAGGTTACCCATGAAATGTTTAAGGATGTTACTAGGTCATGCAGGAAAAAAATTAGAGAGGCAACAGCCCATTTAGAGCTTAGACTGGCCACTTCAGTGAAGGACAACAAAAAATCCTTTTACAGGTATATTAATAGCAAGAGAAGGGGCAAGGACAACCTCCAATCCTTAGTGGACACAGAGGGGAATATTGTAACAAAAGATGAAGAAAAGGCAGATTTAGGGTGGATGTTAGGAAGAATTTCTTCACAGAAAGAGTTATTGGCCACTGGAATGGGCGGGCTGCCCAGGGAGGTGGTGGAGTCACCATCACCGGAGATTTTCAGGAGGAGACGATGAGGCACTTGGTGCCATGGTTTAGTTGATACGATAGTGTTGGGTGATAGGTTGGACTTTATGATCTCAAAGGTCTTTTCCAATCTGGTTAATTCTATTCTATTCTATTCTATTCTATTCTATTCTATTCTATTCTATTCTATTCTATTCTATTCTATGCTAAAGTAAAGGAAAAATCTATAGATAGGACTAAGTTTGGACTTTGAATGAATTGGATGATACTTCAAAAATTCTCTATGAAATATCTTTCCTACTATTAATATTGTCATTTAAGCCACAAAATCCACATTTTCAGTAGCACAAAGTAGCACATTGCTTATTTGTGTTGAGTTCCACTGAATTTTCCAAGGAAAAATTCTCACTAAGTCAGTTGAAGGTAGTTGCAGCAACATTCTTTTTTTTTTCATTCTCTATGTGTTACATACAATAGCTTATCTCAAGACTTAATGCAACTTATTTTTAATTATTCACATCCTTTGGCCTGTAACTGTGATCTGTCTCCTGTGATATTAAAAAGCCAAGACACAGGTCAATTATTTATGGCTCAGATATAAAGAAAATGTAGAGTCTGTTCTTTAGAAATATGTCCATGATTCATAACAGCAGTAATGAAAGTTACAAGCTTGTATTTATCACTTGGTTCCAGTCCAGTGTTAGTTTCATAATCTCTTGTCCAAAAAAAATATATAAAAAAATCAAACCCAAACCTTTTTATTTGCTTTAGTTAACACTTGAGATCTATTCTGCCTAAGGAATTATTTATCACTATAGTCATAATAATGCACTTCACAAAGCTATTAGACCTGCATGGTCCACAGTTTTGGTCCAACCTTTTAAAGCCTTTCAATGCAAAAAGCACTGTAGCAAATTAATATAAAATATGAGTGGGAAAATTGGAATGTAAGTAGCAAAGCTTTGATTATCTGTACGTTGACCTGAGATCACAGTGCGCAGAGCAAGTGTTTAGAATCAAATATCTCAGTCTGAACCCAGCTTTGCTACCATTGCTATTTATACAATGTCTTGTTTAGACTCTCTGCAATTTTCATGTGATGGACAACAATTTCAGTAGAAAAAATGAGCAATTATTATCACATCTGTAAAGTGAATGGTGGATACACAATATTCCTCACTGCATCATTTTTACTTTGCTGATTTCCACGTTTTTCTCTCTGCCTAATCTTTTTCATTTCTTTGCTTCCTTTCTATGTTTTAATCACTTCACTTGTTTACTCTGACTTCCAACATTACTTCTATAATTTTGCTTCCTCTCAGTTATCTTGTGATTATTTTTTTTTTTCTGGTATCCATGATATTTCATCAAAGCACAGCTATGAGACATATAATTGCAATGACTATGCTACTGGAATCATTCCTCTGTTGTGGTTTCTATCTAGTTTGATCTCAAATCATTGATTATAGCAGTCCCAAGAGTATAATGGTGAATACACACCACAGGTTTGATTAAAGCCAAAGCTTGTAATTCCTAATAAAAAAAGCCACCAAGTCAATGGCCAATTTTAATTTCTTTGATCTTTGAATAAGTTAATCATTTGTGTCTTTGACCACCTTATTTTAGGAAAGCAAATGTACTTGTCTAGGGATCTGAAATCAAAGGGGTGGTCTTTGTCCGGGGTGGTCTTTGTCCTTATTGTCAGTCATAAGCAATTAATCCACCATTACATTCATATCTTCCAAGAATTTCTGCTTTAAAATCACAGCCATTTAAAAAGTCCTCGAATCCAAAACATCATCCAAAACTGCCACAATTTCCAGCTATCTGCAAAAGGCTAAATGGAAGATTTGCAACAAAAAATAGCTCCTCGGTTAGCATGTTGTATGCTGTACCAGCCTTCAGCAAAATTTCACAGTGAAGCTACTTAACCTACAGGCAAAATTTGTTAGAGACCAGTAGCTATAACCAGTACTACTGGGCACCAGTATAATATTTCATTTACACTTCTTACAAAGCAATTTTTTATAATCTTGCTGCATGAATGAAAAGTCCTGTCCCATAGCCTCCAATTCACTACCCTCATGAACTCATAAAAAGGTCTCTTAACACTGCTGTGATTTTCAAGTGGAAATAATAAAATGGCAAGAGTTAAATATTAATATTCAGTTCTTGCATTGTGCCTTTCTTTTATACCAATTACAACTTGAACTTCACCTAACTCAAAAAGACTGCAGACTTCACTCAATTAGCAGTAATAGGATTAAAACATAGCTTTGGAACTGAAGATTTAACTAGGGGAAAAAAAAACACACACAAAACCAAAACACTTGGCAAATGTACACTACGTGTACAAATTAATCTCAAAATAAATATGCAGCCCTGGGTGAATAAGTGGAATGTGGAATGCTAGAGGTGTGGGGGTTATTTTGTGGGGGTTTTTCTTTCTTGACAACCTCTGTAGGTAAAGTGGCTTTGAAAACTGTCATGGCTGTTGAATAGTGATACTTCTTCTTCCTTTAGGTTTGTGGACACTAAAAAAAGTTGCTACGATTCACAACAGGTATTCTCCTTTGAAGAGCACTAAATCCATTTCTGTCTTTTATACATTTCTCCATTACCAGCTTTGTGAAATTTCAGCAAACCCACAGATGCAAATTAATGCATTTAAACAGCTGTCTCCTGAGAAAGGATGTCTGTTTATAGGTGAAAAGTGTCATGAGGACCAAAGCCGTTTCTTTGCCACAGATGTGAACAGCAGGCACTTGAATTTGTGGAAGAGAATTCTTCTGTTACTTTATGCATGCTGAGTTGTTTTTGATTTATTTTACATATGCATCTGATGGTCAATGAATCACTTCATTTTTACTGCATTTGGAGTATCTTCCTTTACAGTGTATGATACAACACCCCAAACTGAAGATACTTTCTGTTTTAGAGAGTACATTTGACTTCTGAGATAAATTGGAATGTCCTAAAGTTCCCCATCAAATCAAAAATTGCTTGACCTCAGTTATAATGAGCTGTTTGTATCCCTTTCTCAGAGGCAAGTATCAAAGATTTACATCATGTTTTACTCACCAAAACCTCAAAGAGCAGGACATTTGAAGCACAGCTAAGGAGATCCAGAAGCAGCTGCAAGCCCAGACAGATGGAGGTGACACACTTAGCTTTTATTTTTATTTCCTTCCAACTAGAGTAGAAATGAAGCCCAAGGTTTGGCAGAGGTTTATGCTGATGATAAACACATGCTTCATATCTGGAAAAATGAACTTCAGGGAAATGCCAGAGAATTACCAAATTCACTTTTTCAAAATAGTTCAAGGAGATGTTAAAGAGATTTGGAAATAAACATCAGTGATAGATTTTGGAAACATGCAATCACTAATGCTGTGACAAATAACAACATCACAAAATAAAAGAGTATTGCTGTCTTGGATAAAGCTGATTACCAAGGAAAATTGTTATAGTCTGCTTTGTGTTTAAATTCACTAATAACAATTTTTTACTGGAGTGGGTATAACAGTAGTCAGTATGAGGAAAGACAATGTAGTCAAGATCACATGCTAGAGATCAACAAGGGTTTAGAAGAAACAGGGCTGGCAAAGAACTGAGCAGAAACACAATGATGGAGATACAGAGAGATGCCTCAACTCATAAGAGCTACCAATTGCATCACTCCAGAGTACCAAGAAAATAATCTGTTCAGCTCCAGATCTTCAAAATAAGAAAAAGTGTGTGACCTCTTGAACCAGATTGTCTTCAGCCTCTGTTGATTTGCTGGACTGCAGGCAATCATAAACTAATTATGACACCATGATGCTATTTCAATCATATTTCAGTTTGATTTCCACTACCCGTAGAGGTTATCTAGACTTTTTATTCGTTTCAATCTCTTTACCTCTCACTCCAAGAAAAGAAGTTAACCTGAAATCAATTGATCTACAAACGACAAGGATTCTGTCTCATTTTTTGTAGCAGATATTTTTAATGTACTGCATCTGAAAAAGTATTATTTTCCCAAGTTTTGAAGTGCTGCCCTCCATAGATGCTACATAGTTTTTTCCCAGAAAATAACATACAGAAGCTCACATGATTATAATACAGCTATAAATTAACCTAACCAGGTCTGGTGCTCCTCAGAAAGTAGAAAGGCCATTTAATTAGGCAGGATCATTAAACAGGGTCATCTGCCTCATGGTAAAATCATAATGAACTTTTGGTGATAGTTGATAATAGTTTTGAATGAATGTATGTGATGCATTATGACCATTTCAGGGCTTGTAAATATCAGCTGAGACAGCAAAATTCTATTTCTACACAACTGGGTCACACAGCATAGCCCAGAGGTCTCTGGTATATCTAACATAAAAATCTCACTATCTTTTTTCTAGAATTTCTTTTAAAACTACCCTTTCACAAAGCAAAGAATCACCTAATTACCTTCTCTGATCTGCCAAGCTACAGTAGCAACCAACATATGAAAAAGACAGGCTGCAGAAATTGATCTGGACAGATGTGGAATGGACAAATCCCACTTTGGTGAGGAGAAGAGAAGGAGGGGATGAATATCCAACAAAGAGACTCCAGCCCTTTAGAGATGGTTGTCATTCTTTATGAAGATTAAGGGACTTGTAGCTTTGCATTCCTATATTAATCCAAAGGCCAGCCATTGTACGAGCTGCCAGAATATAGGCTTGCAAAGACTACACTTGTGATCAGAGCCTGGAGCTAAATGGCCTCCCATTTCTATGCCAGATTTTTTCTGGCTCTGCTATGTTAATTTGCAGATAGGCAACATTGGTTGCAAAGCTTTTTTACAAGACACTTGAGAACACAGAAAGCAATAAATGGAGGAAGTCAAAGAGGAGTCTGTCATGCAATGGCAAGTTTACTTGTACACTGGAATAATATAATTATATGAATATTTTTCAGGATAAGAAAGCTCTTATTATAAGAATAAAAGTCAAGCTATTGGACAACTTGCACATCTGATTTGCTTAAGGAGGTCTATGCAAACTGCAGAGCAAATGAACTAAGGCTCACAGAATAATGTATGAGGACACAAGGGGTGGATGTTTTTAATATATTAATATATTTGAAAAGAAAACAAATAATCCTGGTTTTTCTAGGGAGATTGAGGTACCATAAACACTGCAGGGACTTTGCCCCTAGCATCCAGTGATTTACATATTTTTTTTGTAAAAGTCAGGTTGGTTTGAAGTCACAAGAAGTAGACCAACCACTGTTAAAATGATTACTTTTTCCCTGTTATGCCTGGGTGCAGCCTGTGCAATCAGATTCTTAGTCTTATGAGCAATATAAAATTCAGACACGATTTCCAGTTAAAAAGGAAAACATTTCCACTGGGTTCTTAAAGCCCAACAGATTCTTCTTTTAACTGTTTGCCTTTTTTTTTTTAAACTCAGTGACAATTCTGATACCCAAAGTGGCAACTAATTGCCCTGACAATTAAATGGTATTGCCACAGCACAGCCTTTATGTATTTGTCCTAATAAATGTCAGATGAAGCTCAACTGCTCACTTCAGCAGATGCTAATTTAGGCTGAATGCCACCAGCTAGTCAGAGAGAGAATTTTTGCTTTAAATAAGATTAATCTCAGAAATGAAGTGTGAGTTTTCTTCTTATAACAAAGGCCATTGGTTATTCATTAAAGCTGAATTAGAGGTTTAACAAACACTTGCATAAGAATCACTAATGTCTTCTGTTATGTAATTACTAGTGCAGCGTATAATACTTAATACCTCAATAGTCAGGTCTCTCCAAAATTCAATTACTATAGCCCTTGTCTAGCACTGCTATTTCAAAGCTCTTTTTTCCCTAGTGACCCTTCAGCTTGACTACTTCTTGCTTGGCTGCCATTTGTCAGTTCAAGAATAGCATGACTGTCAAATCAAGAACAGGCATATATCGGACTACTAACTTCCATCATGGTTCCTACCTTTCCACTAAAGGCAATAGGAAGCTGGGAGTCCTGTTAGGCTTTTAATGCTGGGCCAGTATTTCGCAAAATGCTCATCTACTTTGCAAGGAGGAGACTTGATGGGGTACTTGGTGCCATGGGTTAGCTGTTTGGGTGGGTTGGATTGGTTGATGGGTTGGACGCGATGATCTTGCAGGTCTCTTCCAACCTGGTTTGGTTTATTCTAAATAAAGGTTTATTCTAAATAAAGACTGTGGAGGAGACACAGAAACTGAGCCTCATTTCACTGATACTGGAAAAGCCTGCACAACCTCAATGTAAGGCCAGAAGTGTTCGCATTATTGCTCTCTACTTTACAATTGCAAAACCATTGTAAATTTCAGTTGAGACCTCTTAGTATTCCCCACAGAAAAATAAATTCATTACAATTGTTTATCCCTTCTTGTAAATGGGTTCTGCTCCTCTTTACACCACCCATACACTTAACAGTACTTGGCTGTCAAAAGAGATTTTTTACAGGGCCTTTTCACGTGACAATTTTATTCATAAAAATGATATGCCTGGGAATGGCATTGGGCACTGAGCCCAGAAGACAGGGAAGAGCCCATATTTTTGACAGTCAATTCATTGCTAACCAGGAGAACACAATTATTTATGAAATGTTGGTTATAAACTGTCCCAGGACTTGTAATTTCTAAGCCTCGCTGAGGGAGAGCACTAGTTGTCGTAGGCCAAATCCATGCCAGGAAATCTTCTAAGAGCTGTCAAGGGTGACTGGTTGGTCACATTCTGGACATACTTAAATGTACAAGTGTGGACAGATAGTTCACTGCTTCTCAGGGTTCTGAGCTGAGAATGCATGAGAAGAAATCCAGAGATCCTGTGATTAAAGCACGATTATTTTTCCTTTTAGACCTGTCTTCATGCAGAGGATCACAAAACACTTTACACTGAGCCATACTAACAGTAGACAGCTTCAAGTCATCTAGAGAATTGTTACCTGTGATTCCAATTTTGAGTCAAAACCTCAAATTTTGATCCAGCATTAATGCTTTCTTCAACTTAGGAAGGTGATGGACCTGCTGAACCTACTCTTTCAGTAGCAGTGACATCGGTGATTTCCATGCTACAGGAATTATCGCACAGAAGTAGGTCAACAGCTGTGCTCAGATGTGAAGGGCTATGTGCAAGAATAGACATAGCAAAAATAAAAAGGTCTAAAAAAATGACAAAAAATGATGAGGTATATGGGAGGAAGAATGGAGACTGCAGACTTTACACACTGTAAGGTTAAAAAGATTAAGTCTGTGAAGTTTACAAAGGATAGGAAAAGAAGATATATTATAAAAGTCTACAAAATAATGAGTGAGCCTGAGGATCCTACACAGATCTCTCTATTTATTTCTCACCCATATCTTTTGGTCTCCATTCTGCTCCTCCTCTTTCCAGATCTTCCAAAACGTATTTTGCTCTCCTTCCCATTTCCCTTTTCCCTCTTAGTTTTGAATCCCTTCACCTCATTTCCACATTTCCTCTTCTCTTTTCACTCTTTCTCATGACACAAATAATACAAATTATAAGGAATTTATTAATGTCAACAAATGTAAACAACACATTAAAAATAATATTATAGTCCATAGAACTGAAAAGTAATGTATTTCAACTGTCTGCCATGAAAAAATCTGTGTGAAGTCAGCAAACACAAAGACATCTTTGCTGCAAGAAACTTCTTCAGGAAACAGTTCAGGAAGACTTAAAAAGCATAATAACCTCAATTACTGTACTTGTGGTAGTTTGAGATAATTTAAAGTGGAATCAAGAAGTTTTGGAACTTCCATGCTTTCTCTGAAGCAAAAGACATAGAGGTGGCATCCATTTTACTCTGTGTGTGAGAAAACAGAGATGTGTACATCCAAGGTTATTATTTAGACTTTGGTTTTTTTTTTTACATCCAACAGGGAGAAAAAAAAAGCACTTTGAGGATGTGATCCATCTTACCTGAAAGTAATCACCTAAAATAAGCCAAACAAATTGAGTCTTAGAAGGGTCTGCTTGCCCTTCTGCCTACAAAACATCACAAAGGCATCTAGTTCAGGCTTAGACACTTGTTTTAGAGGTAGAAGAGATCCCAAGGAAGGCATTCTGAAACAGATTGAGCTATATGGGCAGCTGATCTATTCTAGCTTAAGTATTGTGTTCCTGTATTCTGCTAATATGTCATTTACTTAAGACTTGTGGCTTGGAACAAAGCCCTAAGATGATGTTACAGTGACTGCAGAGGCAGATGAGATACATATCTGGATGTGAAAAGGATTTTCTTGGATATATAGTGCATCTTTATGCTTTCAAATGATTTATTTTTGTGGGAGTAGCAAGACACTACCATTCTGTCCTCCTTTTCATACTGTCTCCAAAACCTAAATTTACTTTAGGAAGCATTGTTGTTTGAAATGTGGGAGTTGTGCAAACATCAGATGACGTCAGAAAAGGAACTGGAAAGATTAGTGTAGCAAACACTGAGTAAATGAGACTCCCTACACGGGAAATGTAAGGCAAGCCACAGAGGACTCTTATTTGTGACTGTCAGAAATCTATTAAACAGCCAGGACTTTCCTCCTAGCAAGGCCTGGACTTGACCTGTTCTGCTTTTAAACATGAAATTTTCCTGCAGAAAGGTTCTAGAAGAATAAGTAACAAAATTAAGCCTTAGCAACTATTTTAAAAAAGAAATTTAGCCATTTATAGATGTCTTTGTGAGAAGCTTACCTCCAAGCTTCCTCAGTGTCTGAGGTCACTGCAATAGTATTATTCTCCTTAGCCACTCATACAGAAGATCATGGTGCAGGGGGATTTAAAACTGGTTAACAAGCAAACCCTTATGCAGAGCTTTTTCCAGTATATGCAGACAAGCATCACACTGACCTCACTGGGAGTTATAGGAAAGTATTTATCAAATGTCTACCTTGTAGGTACCTGAGATCAGGTAAAAAGATTCTTATCCAGGGACTGGTAGAGCTTTTAATTTTCTGGAGATGCAGTTTTTGTATTTCTCATTAGCTGTGAACACAGTTTGACAGTTCAAAAAGCTCATGCTATTCTATACCAGTAACATTTTCCCACACCATTCCACTCCTTCAGCAAAGGAATCACACACATTTTTACATGCCATTGAGCCAATAGATTATTTCTGTGCTACTCCAAAGGGCTACAGATTTTCACATCTGTCAGTAATCTAATTTACTAATCCAATTATTGCATGAAAATCTAGTATTCCATGAGCACTAATCAAACACCTTGATGAAGAATGACTATACTAACAATCTTGTCTCTATCATCCAAACTTGAAATTGTATCAAAATAGATACCAAGTTAGTTTGACAAAATCAATTTTCTGTAAGCTACATTATCTTTCTTTAATTCTTCATCCCTGGGGGAGTTCAAGGCCAGGTTGGATGAAGCCTTGAGCAGCCAAGTCTAGTTGAGAGGTGTCCCTGCCATGGTTGGGCAGGTGGCCCTGTCAGGTTGGAGTAGGTGATCTTTAATCTTCCTTCCAATCCAACCCACTCTATGATTCAGCAAATCCTGTATCAGCCATTCTTCTGCTAATTATGAATAATAATTTATTAACCCTTTTAAATACTGCCATAAAAACAGAGTACTTCCAGTCATAACACCTTCTCACCAGGAATATCTCTTGTTTTGGATGTTGGTGTGTTAATGATTATTTCTAATTTTAACAATTATAATTATTATAAATGCAATGTTGGAATTTTTTACCTAAAAGTCATCTATGGTCTTTACAAAGGACATGCATAATCCTGAAATTGCAAACACAGCTGATCACTCACCATAAAGGTGCAGGCCATGAAGAAGGAAGAGGCTTGAGGAGGAATAGACTATTAATTAAAGATCCATTCAAATGTATGCATTAAAGTAACAAGATAAGAGATAATCAAAATGTTAAATAATTTGCTTGCTTTGATGGCTTGAAGAGTTGAAGACACTAAAGTTTCCATCAAAACTAATATTTGTATTTTTAGTCATTATTCAAGCTGAGCTTTAAGTAAGATACTTCAACACTCCTGAGAAAAACGCAGCAAGACATAAACACAGAGTAGTAACCTGGCCTTTGCCCACTGACTGAAGGAGGACATTTCTCATGATACATTGTCCTTCACCTATTTGAGTCACAAATAGCATCCTACTTTCCTCTGCATTTTCTTTCCAAATCTGCAATCTTGATGTCATCTGGAGTCAAAGTTTTTTAGTTTATAGAGCTTACAAGTGCTACAAGAGAACTCTGGCATCTCTTTTACCGCTTCTGGTACTTCCACAAGTTAGCTTGTCTTCCTGGAGAGTATAGGTGGCTATTCTTGATGAATACAGAAATTAATCTTGATTCAGGTTTTGTGTCACAAAAGGAGGCCTTAGCATCAGACCTCAGACTTGAAATTCTCTTTCTTAGGCTTTTGCTACTGTTTTTCTGAAAACTAACCCTTTCTTGCTACCTTTCCAAATCCTTGACTGTTCTCACTGGTGGTTTGTAGCAAATCTTCACTCAAGATGGATTCCTCATTAATGCTTGCTTTGGGCAATGAAAAACCATGTTAAGATTTTTTTATCATTTGACTGCCATGCAGACATACACCTATCACCACCAGAACTTCTGTGCATGCAAAGGAAATGTCAGACTTTCAGAAAGGTATAATGTTCTGTCCTTACACGCTATTAACCTCGGCTTCCAACCTTAGACTTTATAACCCCTTAGAGATTTATAATTCCTCTGTTCTTCCCAACAAATCCCTTTTCACCTTCCAGACAGCCAAAAAAAAAAAAAGGACAGATTGGCTTTGCTGTGAAGCCTCCAGTAGAAAATTTACTCAATCATAAGTCTTGCTACAGAGCAATGACAGGCAGTCCTTAATGGTATGCTGGCAGCTCACAAATGGGTGAAAAGAAATCATGTCTAGAAGTCAATCTGTCTATAGGAATATAACTTAAAACACTTCTATTTAATTATGGATTGGGCATGATTTCTTGTCTAAAACCTGAAGCCTACCTTTGAAAAATTCCTCTGGTGACCTGATCTTCTTTAAGAACTTTTGGAGATGTTGTTTCCTGTCAACTCTGACTTCTGTATAGGAATATTTTTGGGTTTCTCTGATTTTTATTCTACTTCTGATATTTTTGCACTTCTAGAATTTCTCTTCAGTAATATATTACATTCCACATCTTTTTATCATTATTTTTTTTCTTTTCTTCGTTGATTTCTTGCCATTTTTCCTCAGACCTTCCAGCGTCCTTATCTCCTGTTTCCCTCCCTACTTTCCTCTCCTATCCCCTCTCGCCCCCCTCCCCTCCTCCCTGATTTGCTTTTCCTCAGTTTCTTTTCTTACTTTTTCTCCCTACTTCTTTTTCCATTGTGATTTCCAACCTGCAAAAAAGTGCTACAGGCTCTTCAGCCACCTTTGTTCACCTGATAACTTCTGCTAGGCTACTCCAGAAGCTTCACCTGCCCCAGTTAACCCAGAGATTCCAAAGCATTTGAGAGGGATTTGCCCTCCAGCCAGAAGAGGGCTATCATTGCCCTGAAAGTCGAAGCACATAAGGTCAGTTTGCCAAAGTGAAGAGACAGGCAAAAAGACATGGTGCCAGACACACGCCGCCTCATATATGTCCCCCCAATTAAAGCAGCCTGTAGGGAAAGTAGTATGCCACTGTAGTGCATTGGTATACTGACCCCTCTGAGTGCTTGTTAGCATCACCATACTCAGCATTTCCTCTCACTGATTGATAGGATGATAGATATGTGTATGGCAGAGAGCAGATTCATTACAGCACATTAGCCAGACAGGCAGAAATATGCCCACAGGGGCAGAAAAGCTGTAAGGAATAAATAAAAAGTTTATTATTTTTCTTAAACTTTTCCCCAGGCTACAGTGAGGAATACTGGAGGAGTAGGAGAGTGGAGGAAGCCCAGAAGAGAAAGGGAGTGGCAAGAACTGGATGGAAAGTTTATTAGCATTTAAGGAAAGGTTTAAAATATTCATTGCTGGATTCAGAGTGTGGATAGTAGCTGAATCTCTACTTATCTTTTTATTTTCCTTCCCATTGCTAAATGAGAAAGAAAGAATTGGTGCCTCAGATATCAAGCTATCAGAACATTCCTGATATAACATCTCTGAAATGGCTACCTGGCTCTTCTGCTCACTGCAATTAACCATTCCTCAGTTTTAAAAATTAAAAACAAACTTATATCAGCCTTTATCAACAGCTGCCACCATGTGGTATCTGAAATACGACAGTTAACTTCCCATGTGAACAGAGAGAAATATGGTGGCATCACCTGATCAATCCAGAGATGTTTTTAAAGCATCTGTTTGATACACACAGCTTGCAAGAGATGATGTGTCTGATGTGTGGCAGCTTTGCACCCCTGCACAGCCCCTGATGAGACAGAGGAGTGGGCAGCCTGATGGCACCACTGTACCAAACTCATTGCGCATGCTCAGAGCTGAGAAACCAGATCAAAGTCCAGGGATGTCAACCATAATGTATGAAAAATTGCCAAATGACTGATGCCAAAACATATCTGCCAGATACAGATTTACCAGGAGACAGCATTCTGGGTCCCCAGGTCACGAGAAGTTGCCAGCTCTGCTATGGTGTGAGGGAGCAAACACGGAACAGCTAGGACCTATTCCTGTTCCCTCCCAGCTGGACCTCAGCCTGTCTGCTGCTGCAAAATATGGTGTGATGTGGAAAGAAAACTCCAGAGGCATTTCATTATCCAAAGGAAACATGGGGTATAAGTTATCAGCCCTAGATCATTAAAGAGTTGCTCCTAAGGTTACAGCTTCAAGGAGCATGTTTTGAGGCAGCATAGGGACAAGACCTAGTTTGTTAATAACCTGTCATTTGCTTCCTTGAGCCCCACATGCTTTTTAGAACACGTTAATTCCAACAGATCCACCCTTCACCTCCCTTCTGGATTTCATTTAGCACACTTCAAAATGAGCTGGTCATGTCACAATTAAGAATAGCTTTCTGCAGATAACATAGCATTCAGCAATTTGCTCTGTAAATATCTGTTAGTAATGTAGGTACCTCTGTGATTGCTGGAGCTTTGTCTGATGAAAAGTGTGTTCCCACCGAAAAAAATCCATTGAACCCAGGATACTGTGAAACAGGCATATGACACTGTGAATAATGCTCATGGGCTTCTTCTCGAGGGTGCTTGTCTGTCCACTGTTGACCCTGTAGCTTTCCTCTGAGCTGAAATTGTAGTCCAGTCAGTGCCTGCAGCATTGCTTTATTTCTTCCCTTTCCACTATTAGCAGAGCTGAAAAAATCACTATAAAACACACACACAAAATAGAAGCAGCAATTTAATTTCTTGCACAGTGTACCTCTACTACTGAAAAAAAAAAAAAATAATAGAAAAAAACCCTTAAATATAAAATCAGATTAGTGTTATGGTTATAGGGCACCCAAAAGGACACAATCCCTGACACATTACTGTAAAGGGGGAAACAAAAAAAAAAGATGAGAAGAAACAGTTGGCATTCAGTTAACAATCATGTTTGGAGGTTTGTGACTGACTTTGTTATTCCAAGGGAAGCCAGGTACCAGTCTCTTGGGATTAGATACAAAGGCAAGAAAAAAGTGGACATGTATGAATCTCAAAGGTGACTGCTGGGTTAATAAAAGAGTCTGTTTTCTGTTCACCCACTCTTCTTCTCAGTGTGCAAGTACATTAAAATATGTCAAAAGGAAAGCCATTTGCTGGGGAAAAATAATTCAGCTAAAAGTCAAAATTTCCAGCTGGTGTATTGCCTTGGTGTGTGCAAGTGCACTAACAAAGTGACCCACACATCTCACTGGATGAAAGTTGATATCCTCATTAAAGTAGAAACAAACACTTGAAAACAGGAACAACTGCCAGGGGGGAAGGAAAAAAAAAGAAAAACCAAGACAATTGATATGAGAAACCTTCGGTTTTCCACACTCTGATTCCTACTTGCTTTACAGCAGATAGGTTATATATTTAAGGAACCTCTTGAAAAGTAATGAAGGTAAAACTGATTCCGTATGCAGTCACCATTCCCGTTTGCTGGAGGAATTGCGTTGTTAACAACCATCCACATTATCATTCTATGGTCAGAAGAAGACATATTTTTCACAGTCCAGTTTCTAAACTGCCACATCCAACACAAGGATCAGTTCCTGCAAAGAGTAACCTTTTCAAAAGTGAATAGCTCTGGGGAAGAAAACTTTATATCAGAAGTACTCATGCTAGAAAGAGTTTGTAGGATCAGCCTCCAACCCTTTAAAATAAAACCACAGTTTATTCTGGTGTATAGTGCCTTTGCCCCCAAGAAACACAGTGAGGCTTGAGCATCATCACTGATTCATTGCAGTGTGACCATTTTTTTGTAACATGAATAGCAAGAGACATTAGATCTCTTGTCCCTTGGCCAGGCCCTGGCAGAAACTACTATCAGATAAACAGAAAATGAGGCAAGTGGTACACCATGGTGCGATGGACTTTTTTTTTAACCTGATGATGCAATTTGCTCCAGAAAAAAATAAAAGAAAAAGAAAAAGAAAACAAAATAGTAAAGAAGTTTTCCAAAATCACTATTCACCACAGCAGAATATATTCAGATGCTGAACAGTCTAAAGCACAAATTCTTATCATGGGTAATGTTAAGGCATGTGGGCATCATCTTGTCCATCCATCCTGCTTAAAGCAGAGCTGGTCACAACACGCTGCAGTGAAGGGTTTAAATTACCTCCAAGGATGAAGACACCACAACTTCCCCAAGCAACCTATTCCAGTATTTGACCACCTTCACAGTGAAAAAAAAACAAACAAGCATTCTTATGATGGAATTGAAATGTCCCCTATTTCAGTTTGTGTCTATTGTCTTTTGTTCTGTCACTGAGCAGCACTCAGAAAAGCTTAACTCCACCATGTAACTAACATGCTCCAAGTGCTTGAGCATCTTTGTGGCCCTTTTCTGGACTCACTCCAGTACATTCCTGTCCCTCTCGTACCAGACAGCCCAGGACTGTACCCAGTTCTCAAGTACTAGCTTCCCCAATACTGAGAGGGAAAGGATCATATCATTAATTTATACTGTGTAGTCACTAATTTGTCAGTTGGTTTATGGTGATGCTATAGAAGACAACTTCAAAGGCCTTACTAAAGTTAAACAGCATCCACTGCTCTCTTCTTGTCTACCAACCTTGTCATCTCACTGTAGAAGCCTACAAGGTTGGTCAGGTATGATTTTGCTTTTTTTTAGTCTGTATTTTGCTGTTGATCTACTTGTAGAAAATCTTCATGGTGCCATTCATGTCCATCTCCAGATTCAACACTGCAGAAAACCAACAAGTGCCTTGAGCCCTGAAGTAGTCAGGCAGTTGGACTAGAAGATCACTGCAAGTCCCTTCCAACTGAAATTATTCTATTCTATTCTTCTATTCTATTCTATTCTATTCTATTCTATTCTATTCTATTCTATTCTATTCCATTCCATTCCATTCCATTCCATTCCATTCTATTCTATTCTAATGTCATTTTTTAATTTAGCCAATGTTTCAATATATATTAACAGGACCTTTTAAAATGTGCATTATGTCTCTGATGCTTAGAATTCCTTCCTCTGTCATGCAAATGCATGTTTAAGGACTTTAAAAATACATTTTATGAAAGTGTTAAACTATGAGAACCATTAAGTAGTTATTAAGAGCTAATATGCTAATCTATATCCAAGAACATTAACAAAAATTTTAAAACATTACATAGAACTTTTTTGGTAGTGGCAGCAGCAGCAAAGGAAAAGAAGAAAGCCTTGTATATTTTTCCTTCTGACAAAGGTTTTTAAAATGTATCTCCTACTGGCTAATACACAATAAAAAGGGGGTGGCTGTAATTAAATTTAAAATGAAAGTTTTAACACTCCAGCATCTCCCCTTCTTTTTTTTTCCAGTATTGCTAACCTCTGCAATTCTGCATAGAGCACTGCCTGAGTGTCCAGAATAAATGTCAGGACAAGAATGTGGCCTTGTTCTTTCAGAGCATCTTCAACAGAGGCTCTGATGTAAATACATCACAAAAATTACAGCACTGCTTATCACAGCAGCCTCTTTTAAAAGATACAAGGAAGAGGAAAAGCCGAGGAACAGTTTAACTCATCTGTACTGATTCAAGAATAAAACTCAGAAATCTTCTGTATCCTAATTACTAATAGAATACATAGAATACATAGAATAAACCAGGTTGGAAGAGACCTTCAAGATCATCGCGTCCAACCCATCAACCAATCCAACCCACCTAAACAACTAACCCATGGCACCAAGCACCCCATCAAGTCTCCTCCTGAACACCTCCAATGATGGTGACTCCACCACCTCCCCAGGCAGCCCATTCCAATGGGCAATCACTCTCTCTGTATAGAATTTCTTCCTAATATCCAACCTAAACCTCCCCTGGTGCAGCCTGAGACTCTGTCCTCTTGTTCTGGTACTAGCTGCCTGGGAGAAGAGACCAACTTAGCCGCAAAAGGTAAATGGTTAGTTCTTTTGTACACAGCCTTTGAATCATCGTGCCTGGATTACTTACCTGCTTTGCAAGTATGTGCATATTCAAATCCATACTAAAGCCCAGCAAAAAAACAAAGTTCTCAAAAGGTCACCTTGTTCCTGTGTCTGAGCACCAGGCTGCCATAACCATGGGACTAACCAGTCTTTCTGCCTAGCTGCTCTGCACTGTGAGTGGTTTCTCTTCCTTCTCTCACTGGTCCTCTGGCCTGTTTTGGCCAAACTACTCCAGTGTGAATTCCTGGAAAATTCTGAAATACAAAAATTAAGATGCTGGCTCTAACTGCCGATTCTTGGTCACTGCAGTCTTATCATGCCCATTTGGTGATCACATTTGTATCTTGCAGTCCTTTTACAAGTAAAACTCCATCGACTGGTACATCTTTGTGTGAGATTCAGGGTGGATGTGAGGAGGAGGTTCTTCACCATGAGAGTGGTGAAATCCTGGAATGGGTTGTCCAGGGAGGTGGTTGGGGCCCCATCCCTGGAGGTGTTTAAGACCAGGCTGGATGAGGCTCTGGCCAGCCTGATCTAGTGTGGGGTGTCCCTGCCCATGGCAGAGGGGTTGGAACTAGATGATCCTTGTGGTCCCTTCCAACCCTGACTGATACTATGATACTACTACGATACTATGAAAATATTTACTGGATAGGCAGAGCAGCAGTTCTGAACAAATGAATTTAGCAATTTTTCTTTAAGTTTTCCTCTTCAAAAGTGCCCTAAGTCATATATTTCAGTCAATGAAGGCTGCAAATCTTCAAGCAAAAAGTAAATAAATCTATTCTTTTATTTTTGAGCAATAGGACATAGAGGACACCTAAACCCACAAATACTATGTTTCTACGCATTGAGTACCAGATTTCTTCACATTTCATCGACCTTATTCTTAACTCTTTGCTTCACAACTTTTTGCCTGAAACAATTTTTCCTGGTGAAGGAATCTGTGTGCATACTGATGATCCCTTAGTCATACTAGTGGGGGAGGAGGACGGTCACGTGTAAAATTTTATGCATAAAAGACATATGGAAAATTCAAGTTGTTCCATTTATACAGATTTCCTTTATCTCACCAATTTTGCAATTTAAACAAAAAAAGTTGAAAAGTAAGATGGATTAAAATTTTGAAACTGAAATCATAGTATCATAGTATCATTCAGGGTTGGAAGGGGCCACAAGGATCATTTAGTTCAACCCCTCCTGTCATGGGCAGGGACACCCCACACTAGATCAGCCTGGCCAGAGCCTCATCCAGCCTGGTCTTAAACACCTCCAGGGACGGGGCCTCAACCACCTCCCTGGACAACCCATTCCAGATCCAACTTAGCTTACCTGATTTGCACAGCAGCTTGCAAATAGCTAAACAGAGTTAAACCTACTTTATTTCTGCGGTAATTTAAAATACAATTTTCCTCTTTACCCTGCTTCTTTTTTTAGAACTCATCCAAAAGCAGCACCAAAAAAAGATTTAATCACATTATATCTTTTTCTTTGTAATAGCTTGAGGCTTTAACAATTTTGTACTCAAATGACAAAAAAAAAAAAACAACAAAAATAACAACAACAACAACAACCCCATCACAAAGCAAAACAAAACCCCAACACAAACCCAAAACAAAACTGAAAGCAGTGGTAAAATTGAAAGTGTATATGAGATATTGATCAGTATCAGTATCAGTATCACTAAGGTTGGAAGAGACCTCAAAGATCATCGAGCCCAACCTGTCGCCACAGACCTAGGAGTTAAAAAATGTCATAAGAATTTAGCATGGAGTTTATGTTTAAATTAAAGGTACATATACTGGAAATATCCAAGGAATTTATCCAAAGAAGCCTAACTCTGATCTGAAGCAATGGCAAGCAATAAGTGCATATTTATATTCATAGTCGTTAGGTCTTTGTCAATCCAGAAAAGATTAAATTGCTTTTAAAAAATTTGGTACAGTTTCTGTAATTCCATGTCTGGCATAATTTTTTTAGTTAGTTCCAGTTTGAGTAAAATGTAAGATACAGACAATCTCAAAAAAATATTGTATTTTACAAAAGGGCATAGGGAAATAAGTAGGATGAATTAGAATATTAAATGATGAAGATAATGAACAAGTGGGCTTACTTGGGAACTGGAAGGATGATTCACTAAAATACAATTTCAGCAGCATGTAAAAAGTATATTGGTGTAATAAAAGACAAGAATGAGAACTGGTCAGAGAGCTGCATTAAGCTATAAAGGGGGACACCCAGGAGATTTGGAATTGCACATCCAGACACATCACATTATGACTCAGGCAAAAGCCTAGCTGTAGAACATTAACACCTGAGATTCCCATCTAGAATACTCAAATGAGCAATAACTATCTTTACCAAAATCCTATAGCTGAAAGATTAATACAGTGGAAAGAAATTAAATTAAAGTAAAGAGTAAACATTGATAAGGGACATAGGAGATAAGTTGTGGGGAAAAAAGCTGGGAAAAATTACATGATAAATACAGTGCTTTTAACACTATATATATGAAAAATATGAACACCAAGAAAAACAAAACAAAACCCACCCACAACATAATTATTTCAGAAAGAAAAAGGTTATCCTTATGATATTAAGTAGAATATCATAACAATATTTCACAGAGAACATTGTCCCAATGAAAGTGGTATATATAATCCCCATCATTTGATTCGTTTAAATTGAGACTTGGCAAAACATTAGTGAAGTTATTGTACAGTAGGTCATGATCCTGTATTGGCAGGGGACAGACAAAATGACCTAGCAGGTCTATTCCCTCTCAATCTTCTTTGATTCGAAAAAAGGCTCTAAGTCAGATGCTTCCATCATTTGTCTACAAGATCAGCAGAGCTCAGAGCCACCACAGGGAGACCCATAAGGGTGAGGGTGAATGTAGACATGGCTAATAAAATATCAGAAGCCCATAACAGTCAAGAAATTCTTTCTCTTTTATCATTATAAATATACATGTATCTTCTTTTCAGGGTTCAGTGTGAATGACTGCACAGAAAACTAAATTTTGAGACATTGAAAGGCAAAATAAGTGTAGAGGTCACTACTGCAGAGGGATCAGGCTGGAGTATCAGCAAAAGAAAATGTACAGTCCCCTGCCATCAACTTTTTGAAAATGCAGGTCTCAAAAGTAAGGCAGTAGCAGGATGTCATGCACAAACTTTTTATTTCTTGATTATCATTCAAAAAGAAACAAGTTTTTTGAAGAATATCTCCTAGCAAAGGCTTCATTCCTACCCATTTATGCTGTTTTCAGTCTCTTTAACAATTGACAGCAATAGAAAGCAATGTTTGAGCAATAACCTAGAACCAAAGAAAGCTATTTAATTTGAAGATGAAAATTTAATACCTTGATTACAACTAGAGTTTCTTATAATTGAAGGCAGGAGGTGGTGAGACTACTGGTTATGAAATTCTCTTGTAACCATAGGGTCTGACCATCACCCCTATATTTCACTAAGGGTTTCCTACTTCAAATCCATATCTGAACTGTGTTCATATGCATTGGGTAACAGTGTAACAGTTTGTGAACGGGGCAACTAAATTTTACTGCCTACACCACCACTGAAGCTGTGCGTCATACTGACCTTGTCTAGAAGCAGCCATCCGAAAGCTCAAGTGTAAAAAGACCTAGTGGAAGGGCTTAATGACTTCAAGGGCTTAACTGTGTAGGGTTTTTTTTGAGACAGTCAGAAGCAAAGAGACTCAAGGAGAGGAGACTCAAGGAGAGGAGAGGAGACTCGAGGAGAGGAGACTTGAGGGGAGGGAAGGGGCATGCAGTAATCATCTTGTCCAACTGCCTGACTGCTTCAGGGCTAATCAAAAGTTGAAGCATGTTAGTATGAGCATTGTCCAAATGTCTTTTAAACACTGACAGGCTTGGCCCATCAACCACCTCTAAGAAGGTATAGCCTAAACCTCCTGTGATGCAGCTTTGAACCATTCCCATGCATCCTATCAATGATATCAGGGAGAAGAGATTGGCATATCCCTCTCCCCTTTAGCTCCTCAGCAAGCTGTAGACAGCAATGTGACCCTTCAGCCTCCTTTTTCTCCAAACCAGACAAGCCCAAAGTCCTTAGCTGCTGCTCATAGGGCATGCCTTCCAGCCCTTTCATCAGCTTTGTTGCCCTACTGTGGATGCAATCAAGGACCTTCACATCCTGCTTAAACTGTGTGGTCAAGGTGAGGATGTGCCAGTGATGAATGTGGTGGGATATTCACCGGTCTTCGCTGACTGGTGATCCTGTGTTTGACGCCCCCAGGATGCTCTTTGACCTCTTGGCTACCAGGGCACTGCTGAATCATATTGAGCCTGCTGTCAACCAGCATCTCCAGGTCTATGTCCAGCCACTTCTCTCCAAGTTTATTTGTGCCCAGCATTACTCCTTCACAGGTGCAGAATCCAGCATTTCAGCTTGATATATTTCATCCCATTAATCACTGCACAATGTTCCAACCTATTTAGATCACCTTCACTGTTACCAAAATCCCAAAGGCATCACTGGATGCTCCAAATGTTCAGAAATAATCTCTAAAAACCATAGAGAGGAAAATGGTCTCACGACACTGACTGAATAGTTTAAGAATGGCAGATGAAATTCACTGTCAGCAAAAATTATGTGAGGTGCTTGGGGGAACACATTTCTGAGTTTATAGGCTTTTACAGAACTCGTTGTTACCACTTAGGAAAGGGTTTTGAAGCTAAAAAGTTCCCTGAGATGGCAAACTACACAGAAAACTAGGTAATGCCATGGATTAAATTTAGTATATTCATAGCTCAAAGAGTGTGTCCTTCTTGTCTGTCTGTGTAAAAAGAATACTGCAAAAATAGAAAAAAAATAACAGCGTAGGTGGATGAAGTTATGCCCTGGCTTTGTGAGGATTAAGTAAACAGATGCAATTCTCCATTCTGGAGAAAAGAGACCTTAGGCAAGATAGGATATAGGTATGCGTAAAACTTGCTTGGCATGAAGAAAGTGAAGAGAAAACACTTCATACTCTGCACTAGTTAAAAATTAGGACCGTCATGTCCATGGTGAAGTGACCACAGGACAGGCTCCGAACAAACAAAAACACTTTAACTTGTGTCTAATCTGTGGTACTTTTTGTTAGAGGATTATATAAAGACAAAAAAAGTTACACAGGTTTGCAAAGTCACTAAGTTAACTAATTGAAATACATCAAGGGCTATAAACTGCAAACATGCCACATCCCTGGCTTAGAAAGTACCTGAGTCACAGAGTGCTTGAGATTTAAAATTGTTTCCTGGATGACTATGACAGCTTTCTTGAGATGTTTTTTGACCCTCATCTAGGCATCTACTAATACTGACTGCTAAACCATAGAATCATAGAATGATCCAGGTTGGAAAGGACTTATGAAGGTCAGCTAGTCCAACCCTCTCTGCAGTAAGGACATTCTCCATTAGATTGGGTTGCCAGAGCCCTGTTGAGCCTCACTTTGATTATTTCCAGGGATGGGGCCCTAACCATCTCCCCAGGCAACTTATTTCAGTGTTCCACTACGCTTGTGGTAAAGAACTGGTTCCTCACATGCAATTTAAATCTACTCTTCTCTAGTTTGAAGCCATTGCCCCTCATCCTATCACTACAGGCCTTCATAAACAGTCTCTCTCCATCCTAGCTGTAGATACCCTTCAGGTACTGGAAGGCTGCTATTAGGTCTCCTTGGAGCCATCTCTTCTCCAGGCTGAACAACCCCAGCTCCCCCAGCCTGTTTTTGTAGCAGAGGTACCCCAACCCCCTGGTCATTTTCATGGCCCTCCTCTGGGCCTGCTCCATCAGGTCCAAGTCCTTCCTATATTGAGGGGTCCAGACCTGGACATAGTACTCCAGATGAGGTCTCACCAGAGCAAAGTGGCAGAATCACCTCTCTGGACCTGCTGGCGACACATCTTTTGATGCAGCCCAGGACGTGATTTGCCTTCTGGGCTGCAAGTGCACACTGTTTGCTCATGTCCCGCTTCTCATCCATCAGTACCCCCAAGTCCTTTTCCTCAGGTCTGCTTTCTATCACCTCATCTCCCAGTCTGTATTGACAGCAAGAATTGTTCTGGCCCAGGTGCAGAACCCTGCCCTTGCTCTTGTTGAACTTCATGAGGTTCACCCGTGCCCACCTCTCCAGCTTTTCCAGGTCCCTCTGGATGACATCCTGTCCCTCTGGTGTATCAACACCACCACTCAGCTTGGTGCCATCTGTAAACTTGCTGATGGAGCATTCAATCTCACTGTCTATGTCTCTGATAAAACTACTACACAGTACAGGTCCTACAGGTCCCAGTAAGGACCCCTGAGGGTCACCACTTGTCACTGCTCTCCATCTGGAGCTCAAGCCATTAAGCACCATCCAGCCAATTCCTTATCCACTGAACAGTCCACCCATCAAATCCCTATCTCTCCAACTTGGCAAGCAGGATGTTGTGGGGGACTGTGTCAAAGGCCTTACAGAAGTCCAGATAGATTATATCCATAGGTCATCCCTTATATGCTGACATAGTCACTTAATGTATTGGTGGTTCTTTGCCTCTTTGCAGGCAAGATTCATCTCCTGTGAGCAGCAATTTGCCTTCATAGGAGGAAGTCATACTTTTGAAGCAAAACACCAAGGAGGAATATCTGAAATTATTTTGAAGAGAGGCAAGGATGAAGTGGCTGAATGGGAACGCTCAAGCAATGTGGAGCAATATTATCCTCCTTTTGAGAACAGAATGTCATTGAACGTGGAAAATGGGACTGTCACTGCATCTCAGCTGGAAAAGAATGATTCAGGCACATATACCTTGGAGTGGATGGATACTAAGGGAACTCACGAGTCAAGCACTCTACTTATTGTTGCCAATTTCCTTTTAGAACTTGAAATGAATTGCAACAGCACTGATAATGCTAAGATAAGATGTACAACAGATACCCATCTGCCTGTGGATTGCACGTGCACGATTGGGAGCGAGACACTGCCTGGTCAGGGCTCAGAAGTTCCCATCCCTAAGAATCTTCGTCCTTCCACAGTATTGATGTGTTTCAGTGTTTTGTCTGGACAAGAAAACAGTGCTCAAATCAGTCTGGATCCATGCATGCAAGCTGAAGAAGGAGCCCACAGACCTGATCTTACCGCACTCTGGGTGGTTCCAGTTCTTGTAATAGTCATAGGAGTATTACTAGTCCTGCACAAAAGAGGCTACTGTCCCTCTTGTGTGCAAAGCCCAGAAAAACTTAACTCAAATGGAGAATCTATTGCCCTGCAGGGCAAACCCCAGAGTACAGCTGACCGTGGTGTAAGTAATGGAGACATCCTTGAGCAGAACAGCAGCTTGCTGGACAAATGTGGAGGTGATGGAGGTGTAAATGGAGGTCTTCCGTTGTGAGCTGAGCAACAAAGGATTGGAACTGGTGGAATGTAGCCATGGAAGACCTGCTTCTACCTTTTCTCTTGCAGATCTTGCACTAAAGCCCAAAACTCCATGTGCAGTTTTGAATCAGCACTTTTTTCCAGTCAGAAGAAAGGCACCTCATCCTTCAGTCACTGCATTTCCAGAGACAAATCAGTGTATGAAACAAATGCACTACGAATTCTGGGCCACTCAATTTAAGAAGAATCTTGAGACACTTGAACATGTCCAGAGAAGGGCACTTGGTGCCATGGTTTAGTTAGTCCTGAGGTGTCGGGTGAGAGGCTGGACTTGATGATCTCTGAGGTCTTTTCCAACCTTATTGATTCTGTGATTCTGTGATTCTGTGATTCTGTGATTTATCATGGTTAGTCAGGCAGGATTTGCCCCTATTAAAGCCATGCTTGCTGTCTTGGATCATCTACCTGTCCTCCATGTGTCTCAACATGGCATCTAGGAGGACCTGTTCCATGATATTCCCAGGTGGGGAGGTGAGGCTGACAGGTTGGCAGCTCCCAGGGTCCTCCTTTCTACCCTTTTGAAAAATGACTGTGATGTTTCCTTTCTTCCAGTCTCCAGGGACCTCAGCTGACTGCCAGGACTTATCAAATATCACAAAGAGTGGCTTGGCAACTACATCAGCTAATTCCCTCAGGATTCTGGGATACATTTCTTCAGGTTCCACAGATGATCACACACCTTGTCTTCACTTACAGTGGGAGGGACTGGGTGCTGAGCCAGAAAAAATCCTTGTGTGGTCCATTGTAGTCAATGATTAGATTTTTATGAGGAAACATAAAAAAGCATCTCTGGGGAGATACAATTGTTTCCTGTGCAGTGTACATCATCAATACCTTTACCAATCAGCCAGCTACAACAGGGGTCATTGTACCAGAACAGCTTTACAAAAGGTACTCATGTATCCTAAAAGCTACTGAAAAAATTAAAACCTTCAGCCACTCAGTTACCACAAATTTCATTAAGCTTTAATGTGATCAGTTGGACAAGAAAATAATTTGGCTTCTCTTCCAGAATGGTGGTTTTGTAACATGTTCTCTGGGTCATAAGAAGAGAATTGGCTTCAACATAGCTTTCAAAGGCCAGAAAAAGTATTGCACAATGTGTCACTGAAGCACAGAGAGGTTAAAAATAATTATGTTTCTTGACTTGTGGCATAAATGGTTAGCAACAAACAGCTCCAAAAATATTTTGTTTTGGGAGATTCAGTTATGGTGGTTTTTATTTTGAGGATGATGGGGTCCATCCCCACCAGAAATTCATGAGCTCGAGAAAATCTTTCTTTGTCCTCCTGCCATGCCATTATATGTCATGCAGCAGCAGCAGAGCCCAAAATAAATATATTACATGCAAGGAAGACATAAGGTGAAACAATGAAGACATCCCATTAACAAGTTATAGCATGCTACAATACATAGTAGGTTTCCATATTTGTTTTAAAACCAAATGCTTGAAGGCAATGCAAAATTCTTGTGTGTTTGCAAACCTGCAGAGCAGATTCCAGGGGATCTTACTACATAGAAGAGACAAAGATGTGGCAGATTGGGCTGAACATGGAAATTAATATATAGGATAAAGTCACAGTCTTTTGCAAAATAACAAATCATTTTCTTACTGTTTTTCAATGCATAACAACTAGATATTGTTACCTTCTTAGCATTAACTAATAAGGAATAGCCTATATACATTAATTGTATGAAGTCCTCTCTGGCTTTTGTTGTGCTTTCTGAATATGTACATGCTCACTCATATAAATACATGGACATTTTCTGTCCATGATAAAATGCATGGAAGCCACTGCTGGTTTACAAGCTAAACTACACTTTTATGTTGTAACTCTAAGGAGAGTATTTGCATAATAGAATTCCCACTGCCTTTCAGCAGGACATGTGCTCCTCAGTCAGCAAGGGGGTTTGAAAGTTACACAACAGTGTGTCTTCCTGCCTTCAGCATCAGGATTAAGGGATAAATTAAAACTTAATAATATATTCAAAGGAATATTTTAGCACAATAACAAAAATCACAGGCTATAATATGATTAATAGAGAACCTTGAATCACCAACTATCAATTCCCTCAGCTGTTAGAGGGCTTGCCAGTGTAGAGGGTGCTCAGAACCAACCAGCAGTTCTAGTTCTTTAAAGTATCCCTGAGTCCTTGATATTAACCCATTCTCTGGACTACCAAAGACTATTTAATCTCTCAGCCTGAAAAACATGCTAAAAAATCAGCATTGTATCCTTTTTTACCATATTTTCTCAATTTTATTCCATTGTACATCTGCATAGAATATAGATTGCAATGATTTCCTTAATCGCTCCTTGATGCCTTACAGACTAGCTGCAAGCTACAGACCATAACTGAGAAACATTACCTCACAACACTCAAAGTGGAAATGACAGCATGTGGCTATTTAGTATATTAAAATGCTGATAATATTGTCAGTTTTGTTAATTAAAATGTTAGGATCTCTGAATATTATATGTAAGTATCTCTTTACTAATATTATGGTTGCAAATTATCAGCCTGTATATTGAATTGAATGTGTAGTTTGATGTGAAAAGTGTTTTTTTCAGCTTGGAAGGAATCTGTTTATATCTGAGACTGAGGTTTCCAACCCACTGAGACAAAGCCAGAATATCTGATAATTACCAATACAATGGTAACTCTTCTGTGTGAGGCCTGCTGGAGACGAGATGATCCCACTGTACTAAGCAGTCCTCAGGGCTATTTGAAGGAAGCAAATTTCATGAGCAATCTAGAGACTAGTGATGAATAATGCAGCTTTTCAACTTAGTTTATTATTTTCTTCCCTCAAGGGCAAGCGTAGAGTCTTGCACCTGGGAAAGAGCAACCCCATGTACCAGTATAGGTTGGGGACTGACCTGCTGGAGGGCAGTAAAGAAGAAAAGGACCTGGAGGTCCTAGTGGATGGAAGGTTGACTATTAGCCAGCAATACGCTCTTGTGGCCAAGAAGTCCAATGGCATCCTGGGTTGTATTAGAAGGGGTGTGGTTAGTAGGTTGAGAGAGGTTCTCCTCCCACTCTACTCTGCCCTGGTGAGGCCACATCTGGAATGTTGTGCCCAGTTCTGGGCCCCTCAGTTCAAGGACAGGGAACTGCTTGAAAGAGTCCAGCACAGTGCCATGAAAATGAGTAAGGGAGGGGAACATCTTCCTTACGAGGACAGACCGATGGAGCTGGGGCTCTTCAGCTTGGAGAAGAGGAGACTAAGGGGTGACCTCATTCATGTTTATAAATACATAAAGGGTGGGTGTCAAGAGGATGGAGCCAGGCTCTTCTCAGTGATGACCAAAGATAGGACAAGTGGCAATGGGTGGAAGCTGAGGCATAGGAAGTTCCATGGAAACAGGAGGAAGAATTATTTCACTGTGAGGGTAACAGAACACCATAGAATCATAGATCGTAGAATCATAGAAGCAATAAGGTTGGAAGAGACCTCAAAGATCATCACGTCCAACCTGTCACCCAACACCTCATGACTACTAAACCATGGCACCAAGTGCCACGTCCAAGCCCCTTTTGAACACCTCCAGGGACAATAGCCCTGGGTATGACAGACCAATGCTATCAGAAGTCATAATTTTTCTACAGGGATTCAAATTACTTTCTTAAGGATTTTAATAATAACAAATATTAAGAAAAAAAATCTGAGGGACAGGCTGCCCAGAGGGTTGTGTAGTCTTTATCTCTGGAGATATTCAAGACCCACCTGGTTGAGTTCCTATGTGATCTGGTATAGGTGATCCTGCTCTGGCAGGGGGGTCAGACTAGATGATCTCTCGAGGCCCCTTCCAGCCCCTAACATTTTGTGATTCTGTGAACTCACTAATCAATACAGCTGCTATGTTTGAAAATACAAATGCATGAACATTAATAACACAGCCTAAAAGGATACGAGCTTGAAGAACTATATAACTCCATAAAATAAATTAATGCTATCCACTAACAATAAATAAACACACAGTCCTTTGATGGATATGCTTGATACTGTCAAGATGACAGTATCATGTCCAACTCAAGTAGATGGAAGAAGTAACCTCTATTTCTTGATTTGTGCCATCACATCATGAAGTCTACATTAAATGCCTGGGGCTATATATGGCCTAGAGATGGTGAAAAAGGCTCCATAGAGCCCTCTCCATCTTCGTTCTCAGAGCTTACCTCATAAAATAGTCCACTTTTGCTGACAGTCTGCATGCACATTAATCAAAACTAGGTGTACTGACAGAAACTCTGATTCTGGGTCTTTCCATGTGTAGCTTCACTGCCCAAGCCAACCATGCACATCCTTCCCAGCCTTTCTACATCCAGACAATGGATTCCGATGCATGACAAGTACAGTGACACACTAGCACAGAAGCATCTCATTAAAATCAAAAGCCACAACAGGTGCTGTCCTCTGGAGTTCCCACTTCCACCCATAACCAGTCACACTTATGTAGTTGTGGATGCTTCAGCACCACAGGGACAGAGACAGGCCACTTCCTGACCCAAACTGGGCCTCCTGCAGTCCCTTGGGTTTCCCTTCAGTACAAGTCTTAGGACCTTCTAGGCAATGCACTGCAATGGTATCTGTGATCTGTGTTAAAATACAGATTTTTCAGATTAATAAAGAACAGATTCAAGTTTTGTAGATCCTCTAATGAAAATACATTGCATCCATGACAGAGTATAAATTCAAATCAGGTAAGTCTGACCATCTCTCCTTATCCAGAATACTTGTACTTATTGTACAAAAGAACATGCTATTTCATGAATCAATTTTAAAGAAAATCATAGTTGGGATGTAAGCTTCTTAACTCTAGATTTTTCTTTTTCACTCCCACAAGAGACAAAAGCTTTTCTTGAAAAGAGAATATGTGAGATACTATTGTATTCACAGTCTGAGGGACTAAGTATTTAAAAAAAACCAAAACAAACAGACAAGAGCATAATACTAATAAAAATACTTTACATGTGTGTACAATTATACTAATTAGGGCTGCAAATATGAAGAATACATTTGGTTGTATTTTTACACCAAGTATTAAACTTTTTAAGGCAAACACTGTGGGGAAGAGGAAGTAAAACATTCACTAAATGGGCATATACAGTTGATAAAGCTTGCCAGTGACATCAATAAGTTATGCTGTAAAGAGGCCCTGCACACCAATACATTAACAGTGACTTTTGTATAGGAAAAAAGAACAGGCCATCACGCTCTAGACCATGGACTAGCCTGGCAGCAGCTATTGAGAGCAATGTAGAATCCTGTCATTATACATCTTTCCTGAGAGAACTGTAACAAGGTGTGCAGCAGATCTGCTATCAGAAGCACAGTTGCTACATATCAAGTAAGATGAAGAGTATAAAAATTCCTCCAGCGGACAGCTTAAACTAACACAGTTTGAATACCTGCTGGCCAGTTTTAAGTTCCTGACATTTCTCAACTTTTCAACAGCTGACTTTCCTGATTATATGTTCTTCTCTATCATCTTCTCTCTATACCAAGGTCATCTCTTTCAGCCTCTTTTTGTGACCTCCAGCAGTCAAAAGATCAGCTGTGAAAAAGTGGTTTCATAGTTTCTGCAAGTATATGCTGGACCAATACTCAAAGGGATGCAACAGTTTTCCTGCTCTAGTTTAGGAAGCAAATCTAGAAGTGAATCCAATAATGTGGGATTCTTAGTTTAATATTGTGAGGGGCTTATATATAAGAGCTTTTCTCTCTCAATCCACCAGCAACCAGACATGGAGTGAGAATCAAAGTGCTAGGAAAGAGGAACAAAGCCTCTACTACCCATGGTTATAACCATTTACATGAGTACTAAGAACAGGATTTTAAATCTTAGTGGTGGAGCTTTATTAAATGTCATCACTGATGCACAGTTACTATGTTTCACCAACCAGCTTGAGCAGGAATTTGGCAACATCAGGCAATATCAGTTATGAGGATCTTGCATATTCTTTATATGTCTCACTATTTGCCTTCCTTCTGGGTCTACCTCTTTTATTATTCTCCTCAAGCAATATTCTTGCATGCTGGACTAAGAGGTATAACAGGCTGATACTTTTTTACTCAGACAGTTTCCTTCTTGTTCTTCCAGGATACAGTTTATTTTCCTATGACTCCCACAAAATGGAAGTTTGGCCTCTTAAATTACTGGATGTTACATCGGGCTAGAAGGCCATTTACCGTCACCTATCAGGGACTGTTCAAGCACTGTGCTGCCCTTGCCTTACTGCACTTTGACTGTCTATTAGGTTGCTTCTGTTACATTTCTGAGAGATTTTCTCCTCTTTCACCTTTCAGTCTTTGAGCATGAACTCCCAGGGCTGCATGGAAGGAATGCAGAGTGTCCCAAGGACAAGCAGAATTACTCCCAAGAGAACACTAAATGCTACCCAACTGCTCTCCACTGATAGAAGCAGAGATCAGCACTCCTGTTCTGGCACTCTCGAAATCTTGGATCTAATCAAGTGATTGATTAGATGTGAATTGTTGTACCACAAATAAAAAACAAAGTTTATATACATGTATTAAAAAAAAAAAAAAAAAGTCAGTAGAAGAAGCACCAGTTACTGAAGTCTTAAGATTTATTCTGTATTAATTACAGCTGCTATTTTCTACAGAATGCTATCATTTAGGATCTTTCCTGTTCACCTGTCTCAAGGTACCCATCACTAACAGGTTCTTTCCAGAAACACATTTAGAAATGATCTCTCATATTTACATACTCAGCACTGCCTCCTATGAGGGTTGCAACATGAGACCCTCAACCACTTTTTCAGTGAAAAGCAGAACTGTGCAATAGGTTATGAAGTGAGAAACTCCACTGGTGGATTTTCTGGGAATAGTAGAATCTAATCAATTCATCTGGAGTTTGGTTAGGGCACAGGGCTTAGCATTTCTACTCTTCCTAAAACTACCATGTAATCTGGTAATTGCAATTACACACAACCTTAGGTTTATGTTTCATCCAAGCAATAAGTCAGCAATGCGTAATGTCTCACAGCTCTCCATAGTAACACCAGTACTTTCTTAAAATAATGAACTAACAATTTGCTAAGCCACTTCCATAGCACCCCACAGCACCTAGACTATCTTTCTGTTTGTCTCACATTCATAAAATACCTTTCAGACAAGATCACAAAGCATGCATGGCATACACAGTAATATACATAGATATATACATCTGCTAGTTAACCACTGCATGGTGTAGCTCTCTAGATTCTTCTGTTTTCACTGAGTTAATGCTTTAAGGAACAATTAAACAAGACATGGTGTACTCTGGATTTGATTCAGGAATATTAAAACATGAGTGCCATTGCTTTGGATCAACAGACACTTTCTTTTAGCACTAGTAGGCATTTAGAGTGCCATCCTCAGAAAAATCTGCATATAAAAGAGAAAGTTCCCAAGAAACCTTTCCTGTATTACAGGGATTGACCTTCCTCCTTGAAGATCTGCTCTAACACTTTACCCAAAATAGCACATAAGTTTGTTTCAAACACATTGCAGACTTTTGTTTGCAAAAAACAAAACCAAAACTAAGTTAAATAGTTTGGATGCAATTACAAATTCTTTTTCTAGACAATTGATATTTGATACAATTTAAGAACAGTTATATAGAGATATGAATTTTATTGAATACTTCTAAAACTTTTATACAAAATGCTTATGTAAGTACATCTTAAGTCGCTGGTCAAAGTATCTGAAGACACTCAAATTGATACAGTGCATGCGCTTCAATTAAGAAGACAGACTACATGCATGGTTACCATAAACTTATTGATAGCAATTAACTAATAGTAGTACAAATAAATACTCAACTAATAACAACACATAATGTTAGTTACGTGCATATATCATGACATTTATACAACTTTAGACATAGCTTAAGTATCATTCTATTTTGAGGATATATGTTTGCTATTTAATGAAGAACATTACTTTACATTGAAAACAAAATAAATAACAGGTTTGGATGTTATTATGGGTTTTGTCTGCCTTCTTTAGCCAAAAAAAAAACCCCAACTTTGACAGATGACTGGTAGTTTAAATTCTGATGAGAGCAAATACAGGCACAATGCCCTCTTTGAATTCAAGTGGCTCAGTTGATAGTGCATCAGACCCTTAATGGGAAGGTTGTGAGTTCAAAGCCTGCAGTAGGCAGTAGTGTCCTCCCTACTCTAGTCATGAGGTCTGGGGTGACAGGTTGGACTTGATGATCTTTGAGGTCCCTTCCAACCTTAGGAATACTGAATATTTTTTCCCTTAAATTATGTCTATTTTATGATTGTCTATAACTGTAGGGCTTTTTTCAAAATTTACATCTCTGTCAAGGAGCAGTTTTTAATTTTGTTTACATCTCTAGAAATCTGCTGCAGTCAGTGAAGATACTAATTGGATTTAATGGCATTTAATTTAGTACACTCTGTAGTGTCTTAGTTTATGAGAGCTATATAAAAGTTTCCAAGACCTGCCCACATTTTCATCAAAGGATCCTACAACGCTTTTACATTAGACAATCAGTGATACCCTAATTATAAAAGCATACTTACTAGTAAAACTTCTCCAGGATTTCTACATCAGATCTTATCCACTGAATCAAAGATTCTTTTCTCCTATCATGTTGATTCACAAAAGTTACACTTGTCATTACTGCCTGTAGAAGTAGTTTGGGATAATTGAAAGCAAAATTCAGAATTTCAGAATCTCCTTATCCTTCCTTTTTTAACATTTACTTTTCAATGCTTTGCTTACAGTCCTGTAACAAATACAGCTACCATGCTGGCTAAAAACTCTATGCATAACAGCTAATTGGCTATCTAAGACATTTTCTTCCAGCAAGTATTGGTTATTGAATAGAATGCAGTGGTATTCTTAGAAAGGGGAAAAAAAGAGAGAGAAGAATAATGGGCACTAGAATGACAATACAAAAAGAGGAGAAATATCAGATTAGCCCAAACTCCCAGGCCCTAATCATGGACAGAAGAATCTGGTAAATCAAGGAAAAAGACATCAACCCATTCAAACAGGATTAAAGGTTTAAACGGAAAACCAACAAACTTATTAGACTGTGGGGAAAAATTGCATTGGGATTGTTCTAGAGGTGAAACAAACAACCAAGATATTTTTAAATGCCTGTTTAGTACCTGTTGTGAAGAAGAAAACTATACCTCAGAAAATAAAATCAGTGATGATACTTGAGTAAACTGACTCATGGGAGAATTTTGCAGGGTGCAATGACCTAGTAGTCATTGATATTTAAAGGTGTAAGATTAATGGTGTAAAAATGTATACTTGCTACTCAAATGTATTTGTCAATGAGAGCACACCCTTTTTTGAACAAAATACGTGTATGTTTCTTTCGTAGATTTTCAATATTCAGGTTAGAATGACATACTTTGGATGGCAGGCAGTTGCCAGTGTTCTTTACACCTGAAAAAAAGGCTGAGTGAAACCACAGATATTTCCTTTCTGATTACAGAAAAGAGTTGCAAAATTACTTTTCTCCTTATATTTGGTTTGAAAGGACAGGACAGAAGCATACAGTCTCTTAACATAATGATCATCATTTAAAAGAATTACAATATCATTTCTATGGCATGAGCCATGGTGTCCATCTACACCAGCTTTGTATCCTTGTTGGTGATGCTTTTCCAAATGAAATTTTATTAAAAACAATAATAGATAAGAAAGTCAATTTTTAGCCAATTGATTAACTACAGCACTTGATTCATGAATGTTATTCAATGCACATTTGTATTATTTCTCATTGTTAGAAACCTTTCAAAAATAGGTTTGGAAATCATGATTTTGATGTCTCTTTCTTTCACAGGAGTATTGCTTATCAAAACCACTATCAATTAACTGCTAGTTACTGGCATTTTCATAGTTATTGGCAATCCTGACCTCATTCCAGCTGTGAGATTTTTGCTAATAACACCCATAACTTATAATAATTATTCATTTTACCAGTATGTTGTCTCTGCTAATAGTCTAAGTGCCTTCAATGAAGCTTTTTTTCTAATAACTGCATTGTAGTATACATATTATTTATCAAATTTATCAAACTGATGTCTTCAATCCTGTCAGCATACACAAAATGCCACGAATTTAAATAATGACATTCTATGTGAGACTTGTTGTTGGGCTGGGGATATTTGACCTGGAATGCCATTAAAATAACTTATATCTTTTAAAATCACGTTTGCAATGCTGCAAAACTAAGATTGTAGTGAATTTAATTTCAAAGTAATTTTGGATGTCCTTTCAAACTGTATGTGGTAATCTTTGATTTTTGCACTGATGCTAAATGTTAATGAACAGAGCCACAGTGTACCATTTCACCTAGAGCAATGAAAACATTAAAATCTCTTTAGAACACTGAATAAAACTTTATTTTATAAATATAATCCTTGTTGAAGCTTTACCATTTCACTGTACTTTTGAAATAAGGGCACATGGAAAATATGGAAGAGTTCCTTTGAGATATCTAACTAAAGCTACAAAATGAGCACAGTACAGTATTTCCAAGGAACACGGTTCAAAAGTTGTACGATTACTACTAAGGTTGTTTTATTCTTTACCACATTTGGAACAGGAAGTCTGTGTTGTTCTTGAAGAATTCTGAAAAGCAATGTCACAGTCTGATGACCTCTTCTCCTCATTAAAACGTTCCCAAAGACAGCTCTCTGCATGATGTTTTGTAGCTTCAGCAGCCATGAACTAATTTGTACCTCTTATTTTGATCATGCACTGGTGAAAGAACCAAACAATATTTTTCTTTAAACACAGAGAGGTCTTTCAACAGCTCAGCATGCACTTCTACCCTCTTTTTAATCTTGAAGCACCTATTTATTTGCTCTTTTCACCACTAAATCTTCTTTGCTCCTTTCTGCCCCCCTGCAAAGCTGCTAGTTAAAATCTTCAGTGTTTTTTCTTCATAGGCTTAAACCATTAGAAGGGTATTACCATAAAAAGGAAGACAAGGACTTAGAGGCATAGTACACCAGAATTTGCATTTCTAATTTTTAATCCAATTAAACTAAAATAATATTTATTTAGCTACAACCTTTCTATAATGGGTATAAATTCACTAAAGCTAATGGAAAATTTTCTTCCTGGAGGAAATTAGTCATAGGTGTTCACTGCAAAACCTGCTCAGTTCTGCATACTGAGTGTTTTCAGATTTCGCTTACAGGTAATTAGTATTCAGCTAGTTGATGTGTTTATTTTGCATACCTTCTTTTGTGTGTGTGTGTGCAATTCATTATGCTAGTCATATTTTTTTGCTCTACATAGTGGATTCAGCATATGCAAATTGTTAGAAGATACTGTAAGAGCATTAGCTTTTAATACAAACAGCATATAGCTGGAAGGAAAGGCTGTATGGGTTCACATATTTGCATTACAACTGAGTGTTGGTCTTACAGATAGCTACTAAATAAAAATTACAGCACTATTATGTGTAGTTCATTTAAAATCAAGACATTTTAACCAGTAATGCATGCATTTTATAAATCCAAATCTATCTAGACCTGCAGAGAGCCTAGGTCTTCTCCCATTGATTTTGGTTCAGGTAATCAAGTCAGCACTTCTTTTACCCTCTCTCAGGCTTTTCTAGTAAGGAGAGAGGGCAGACAGAGACTTGATGGAGAAAAAGTACCAAATCTTGCCTTTTAATAGGAGAAAAGCTCAGTGTTCTGACTCTTGAGCCCAGGAATAGCTGCAAGATGGCCCAGCAGAATGCCCTGCTGTGTTCCTGTGCATTCTGTGGGCACACAACTGGCAGGGGCCCACCCACACCTAAGCAGATCCCCTGTCCACATGAACTGCCAGCATGCTGCTACCTGAGCACTGTATACAAGTAAAACCAAGGAAATTCTTGGATACAGACTGTCATGTTCTGATCTAGAAGAGTCTTTTTGAAATTTCTTTCTGATTTCTTTCTGAGTACGCTTGTTAATATGTCTTGTTCAGTATTTCTACACAAAGAACATTTTAATCACAATGAAGTAAATGTTCTTCTACATATTTCTCATGAGACAATTTCATGTTATAATATGACTCCTTCTATCTTTATATGAATACAAAAGTTTTGTTAGAGGATGTAATTTATTCATTGATTCTGATGTAGTTTTTCACAAGAAAGAGAAAGGTCATTGGATTGGATTTTATGATAGGGTATTTTAATTTTTTCATTAAAGCTAAAATAAATAATACAGTCTACATTAAAGTGAACTCTAGCCAATTGAAATGGCTAGAGTATTGGCTGTATACCATTAGACTGGTCACTCCATTGCACTCTGGCAACTGTTGTGACGGTATTTTTCTGAGCAAGACTTGCTCTTGTTCAAAAAGGATCACATTAATGAACATAAATAACTGCACGTGACTTAATAGCATGTTTCTTGAGGCCGCTCTTGATTATCTTTCCTGAAGGACAGCAAATGTTACAAGTACCTTCAGAAAGGGCAAGGAGGATCCAGGGAATACCACACCAGTCAGCTTCACCTTGATGCCTGTGAAACCAATGAAGCAAATTGTTCTGGAAGCCATTTAGGAAGAAGTTAAGTACAGAAGGATGACTCAGTGTAGTCATTTTGGATGTACAAAGAGAAAATCAGGTTTGACCAACTTGAGAGCATTCAACAGTGATAGGACTACCTTGGTGAACAAAGGTGGAGAACTGTTGATGTCTGTATCAACTTCAGTAAGGCTTTTAAATGTCCCTGCTACAGTGGACTCATAGACAAAATGGTGAAGTTCAGACTAGACAAGTGCACAGTGAGGTGAACTAAAAACTGTCTAAAATACTGGACTCAGCACAGCACAAAGTCCAGCTGGAGGATGGCCATTAGTAGTGTCCCCCAGGGGCCAATACTGAGTCCAGTATGATTTAACATATTCATTACTGACCGCAGTGGTGGGACAGGTTTCACCTTAATCAAGACTGAAGAAGATACAAAACTGATAGGAGTGGTTGACACATTAGACAGCTGTGCTGCCTTTCAGAGAGACCATGGCAACCTAGAGAAATTGGTTGGACTTGAATCTCAAGAAGTTCCAGTAAAGGCAAAAAGCCATGAGGAGACCCTCTAGTACAGACTGGGGGTGACTGGAGGGAAAAGATCTTTGAAGAGAAAACCCTAATGGTTCTGGTAGACAATAAGGCAGCAACAAGCCCTTAGCAAAACTAACAGCCTCTTCTGGGCTCCATCAGAAACAGCATCACATTGCTTTCAAGTTGAGGGTGTGATGTCACAGTATCACAGTATCACAGTAACACTTAGGTTGGAAAGGAACTCGAGGATCATCGAGTCCAACCTATCAACACAGACCCCATGACTAGACCATGGCACCAAGTGCCACGTCCAATGTCCTTTGAACTGGAAGTCCACAGCTGGAGTGCTGGGCTCCTCAGTGCAAAAGAGATACAGATGTATTAGAGGGAGTATGGCAGAAGACAATAAGGACAATGAAGGGACTGGAGCAAACAAGGTATGTGAGGAGGCTGAGAGGGCTGGGACTGGTCAGTCTGGGGAAGACTAAATGCCTGGTGGTGGGGAGTAAAGAAGAGAGAGAAATACTCCTCTCAGTCATGTCCAAGGATAGGCCTAAGAGAGAGGGGACACAAACTGAAATATAGGAAATTCTAATAAAACATTTAAAAAAAATACTTCTTTACTGTTCAAACACTGGATCAGGGTGCATGGGGATGTTGTGCAGTCACTATCCTTGGAAATATCCAAAAGCCAACTAGGCATGGCCACAAGCAATGTACTGTAGCTGACCCCACTCAGAGCAGAAAAGGTGGGCTAGGTAGTCCTCAGAGGTGTTTTAAATTCTGCCATTCAGTGATTCCATGTCTTTCAGTGCAAGACCCAAGAACCAAAGACAAAAGAAACAATTCCTGGAACAATGACAAATATTCTGAATTGGTTTCCATAATCAAGGAATAATTCCATGGGAGCTTTGTAGCTGGCATCACTTGCTGTTCAAACTAAAACTATTTAACAGACAGAGCTGTATTTTCCCTCATGAAACAAAAAAACTCTTTCAGTGTTGGAAAAGGTGATGTTAGTGGACTGGTGTTGCTTGTATATCAAGTAATCCACATAACCATGAGTAGGTTATAGAGGTAAATCAATTTTACGAAGATTTCTGCAGCTTTGCAGATAAATTTACTCATAGCTAAAGAAAGCCTACTGAAGCAGGAATTTTGAAAGAGGGAAAAAAAAAATCAACCCTGCTCTGATGGAGAATTACACTGTCTCCATCTCCTAAGATCTGGCATTCAGATGTCAATCTTGATTTATTATATGATTTTCTGGCCAGTTAATACCAGTTATGTCTAGACTTAAGGTAGGAATTCTCACCAGAAGTGTGTATAGTTTAAATTGTTAATGGTATTTTGCTCAATAAAGTAATTTTCCAAGTTTTCTAAGCCTCAAACACACTAGAAACTCTTACTCATGAAAATCACAGGTGAGGGTATGACAAAACTTCTGAAGTCTTCTGATTCCCTAGAACTAAGGTAGCTATTGAATGTGAGACAGAAACAGTCCCAGCTGGACTATGCAGCTGTCTGATTGCTGTGTAATGGTCAAGTTTCCATGCAATTTCCTCTAACTGCTGAGATAAAGGAGTACACTTTGTTTATGAAAGACAGGCTCTGGGGAAAAAGAGGAAGACGCCACAGCGTACATAAAAAATGTAGATCCTAGCTTAACTGCCAGAAGAGGTGAGAGAGACATTACACATCTTAAGGAAAAGGTAAAAAGGAAAAAAATAAAGGTTTTCAGGACATGTTGAGGACATGTCTTTTAGGAAAATGGAAGAAGGTACTGAGAAGCTTGCAGCTGTTTTAGAACTGATTCTGACTAATAGGGAGGATCTGGTTGAGAAGCTGGAGGTAGAAGGTAATTTCAGTTAAAGTGATTACAAAACTATACAGTTCACAAATCTAAAGAAAGGGAGGAATGAGAGCAGCAGAATAAGGACAATGGAGTTCAAAAAAGCAGACTTCATCAAACTGAGGGAACTGGAAGGTAGGGTCTCTTGGGAAGATATTCTAAGGAAAAAAAAAAAGACTGTAAGAGAGTTTGCAGTTACTGAAAAGGACTATATTAAAGATACAATGGCAAACTGTCACGATGCGAAGGAAACATATGGAGCATAGTAAAAGACCAACATGGCTCTATCAAAGGCTCTTTAAGGGCGAGGAAAATAAAAAGAAGGAAGAAAAATATAAATATAAACACAAAAGCAGAACAAGGACCTACAGGTTAAGATGCAAAAAAGACTATAAAGGAGTAAGATGCAGCATAGATCAAAGTAAATATGAGTTTCATCTAACAAGAAATATAAAATGCAACAAGAAAACTATTTTAGAAATTAGAAAATGGCAAGGAAAAGAATGTCTATTGCTTAGCAGGAGAGGAAAGAGAATGGCAGATATTAAAGGCTTCAGCACCCATAAAGGGTGCGATTTGATCAGGTATTTAATATACATTACTCTTAGTAAGGCTACTGACACTGTTTTAAATATCATTCTTGCTAGTAAAATACACAAGTACAGAGTACATATGGTTAAACATCATTAAACAGGTGTGGAATTACCCAGGAAAAAGAAAACACTTGCAAGGCAGCTGTCAAAAATGATCTGCCTGAACATCCGAAGATACCAAGCAACAGGCTGCAGGTGTCCACTGTAGGCTGTATTCAGTACCTTCCACAGGGCCTGAAATGAATGACTACAGAACATATTTGGAACAGGGAAGTTCAAACTGGAACAAATGTTCAGCACAACAGTAGAGTTAAGTAAAGTTAATAAACTAAAGGCATGGCCTGAAATCAACATGATGAAATTCAATAATGGGTAGGTAAAGCACTTAGTAAGGAACATTCGAATACATAAATACAACAGGGGAGTAACTGACTAGGCAGCAATGCTGTGAAAAAGACTCTGGGCTTTCAGTGAAATACTCATTTAAGTCAATGTGATACTATTGCAAAACAACATTCCAGGGTGTAATTTGAGGAGCATCATCTACAAGACATGAGTTTTGCTCAGCACAGGAGAGATGACACCTAGAGTGCAGTGTTCACTTTTGGGCACTGCAACATAATAGAGAGATTATCTCTCTTTTGGGAAATAGCCCTACAGATAATAGGAGCGTAAGATAATTAAAAAACACAATATGTAAATGATGTTAAAAGAAGTGTTCTGGTTTTTATAAAAATTAAATAAAATTTTAAAAAACCCAAACAGAAAAAAAAAACTCAAGAAACAAAACAAAAAACATTTAAAAGAAAGAATATTCTTTCAGTGCCTCATTTAGCTACTTCAGAGATCCTAATGGACTGGTTCTCACTAGAGTAAGAGTTGGACTTCAATACTCTATAATCCAGACAGATGCTGCATAATCTTGGCAAATCTTACATTTCTTTTAAGATTAACATTTAACAAAAACATTCAGACTCTCACTGCTGATTCATCCTCCAAAGAGGTTTTACTATCCCCTCAGCCCCTATAAAATGCAGGATGCAGAAGAGATTTCTGACAATAATTCCTGTAAACAAACAGCAGATAAAGTAACAGTTTATAACAATCCCATGGATTCTAATACCTGAAATTTTGAAACATATATTGAATCTCTTCATTTGCTAATCTTACAGTAGAACTGCATAGTCATAGTTCCTGATCACACATTTTTCACAGTATTCCCTTGAAAACAGTAGTCAGGACTGGTGAGAACTCAACTAGCACAACCCATTTTGTGGAAGAGAAGTTTATCATGGCACTTATCTAGAGATAGGAAGGCCACTGTTTTAGGAATTAAGGAAGCAAATTTTACTCCTGCTTATGGATAACTTTTCCTAAGCCCACCTGCCTTCCTGATTACTGCTTTTTATTATACCTTCCAGTAAGGAAGGTTTGGGACTCTTGTATATTCATTTGACTTTTCCCTTTCAACAGGAGTTGTAGATTTTGCTGTTCTGAAGAACAATCTCAAAACCCCTATGTTAAAATAAATTAAAAAAGCGCAGCTCCATTTACTTATCCAAGTCTCTTGATGCACTGAGAATAATATAGATTGGACAGAACATCTTGAACAGTACCACTGAGGAACTGCTACCTATTTGCTGGTTCCCTCAAGTTTCAGCTCTGAACTAATCCAGTTCCTCAAGACGGTTATTAAACAAGCTATGCTTCTCTGCTTCTTTACAGAGGCATTACTCGACATCCCCATGTGAAATCACTGCTCCTGGTGGCTGAAAAACTTAACTGTCTTTCACCAACAAAAATATAAGTGAACACATATTGGTGGTGTCCCATTTCCCTAAGGGGCCTTGGCATAGCTCCATCTAGCTACAGTCCAACATTATGTCCCTAACCACAGCAGGGGAAGTGGAACTAGTTAATCTTTAAGGGTTCCTTCCAACCCAAAACATTTTGTGATTCTGTGTTTATATTGTAGCACCTGGCCTCCCATGCTTTCAAGTCTTAAGATTTGTTCAGGATTAAGTAATTGTCTTTGACTTCTGCTACTGGAATCAGTCTTAGGCTGCTCCCAAGCAGTAATGTTATATATTGCAAACCTCCGTGTAGATAGTTCTGCGAGTTTGTTTGTAAGTGAATTGGGTGTGTAGGTGAAGTGAGATAGATAGGAAGATGTGTATTAAATAACATCTGGCCAGTCTGTAACCATAATGGTAGGTAAGTAATTGTTTTGATACTACTTCCAAGAAGTTTCTAAAACCTTCAGGCTTCTGCAGTTGACCCATCTCAAAGTATAGTGCTCTCCCTGGAGCCCATGCAAGTCAATACATCACTTCCTGGAGACTCGAAATTACTCTTGACAGGGACTCAGAATTCTGACTGTATAGTGAGGGCTGTCAAAATAAGCATTTTGTTCCTTAATATGACAGTAAAGCTTCATAATCAAGTAAAGTCGGAAGGTCATATATAAAATGTCAAAGATTAAATGTAATAACACTGGTAATACTCATTATACAAATCAAGTTCATTGAAAGCTTTATCTCTGACAAGAAAGGAATGTTTGAGCTACCTGTACACACCACTTTTAACATCTTCCATCCAAACATCTCAAAATTAATAAAATAGTTGGTGAATAGCACTGGATAAGTCTTATTTTTGCTCTATTGTGGGCAAGGAATTTGAAATAAACATAAATAATTTACTTGCCAAATAAATAAAACAGTTAAAAAGACAAAACAGCAGAAACTATCATACATCCAAAATGAAATGAGATTAATTACAATGTATTATTTAAAGGCAACTACAATGTTCTTCCAGAAATAGAGAAGGGGGCGGCTGGGGGTGGTGTCTGGAAACATCTAATTTAGTCTTTAAATAGAGTGAATCTTCAGTCGTGAGAGTCCTGCTTTTGATTTTACTGTAACAGCAGGCAGCATTTGTGTATTTTCAGTATTTTCCTTTTTTTCCACTAGATGTCCCCAGCATGTCACATTATGTTTTGCTTTCAGTGACTGCATTTTAGTAATCTGAAAGGGTATATATCTCTTTTGAAGTGCATTATTGACTTTCACTCCAGAGTTCACTTTATCTGGAAGATTAGCAAGACATGGAACCTCAACAAGAACGCAACAATTTAATTTTCTGCTTAAGATATAGAAGCTTCCCCATTTAGGAAGCAATTAAGAATCATTTATACTTTCTTCACTCAAAATATTTAAGCAATCAAAGACTTAAAGCAAACTAAAATCCTTGCAGGAAAAATCCTTCTATATCAAAAGGGAAGCCTTAGCAGGTGGGTTTTTTTCTTCTATTCCATTACTTTCTAAGGATGTCTAACTGTTGCATAGACCCAGTCACACCTGACCGAGCCAACAGCAGGAGTCTTGTTTAATTTGAGCTTTCATGGATCTTTAAATGAAGACGACAGCAAAATCTGGAATGATTACAAATATCATTTTAAGTCTTTCTCACCTTCCAAAAACAGCCCCTGATAAAAAGCACAGGAGGCTGTAAACAAAGATGTCATATTAGGCTGTTAAAGTAGGTAAGTTGAGCTAGAACTAATCTTGCAATACTTTAGCTTTTCTGAAGATGCAGTAAGCTCTGTGAAACCTTTGGATTTTGCACTCACCCAGCTCTAAGTGCTGCCAGAGTGAAACAGTTCTGTGGAGGGTTGTGTCTCTCTTGATTTCAGGGACACAATAAGGATTTCTAAAAGTTGCCACTGGGTCTCCAACTGAAAACATTCTAGTAGCATGTTTCTAACTCTCAGGGCATCAGGTAAAATGTTAGTGTCGTGTAGATGAGCACTTCCTGTCTCAGAGAGAGAAAAAACACAGAGTAGTCTGAGTGAACTTTTACTCTGCAGTTCACACACATCCCTGGAACAGTGGTAAACCCTGGCCAGGTGTCCACAACTCGCAGTGGTTTCACAGCACATCATCAGAGCGACCAGGACTTAGTGGGACAATAAAAGGTAGAATTCTGCCAATACTAACAAAAGAATAGATATATAAAATTGTGAAACAAAGTCAAGTGCTCTTGTTGCCATGCATTGTCTATAGATATTTATGTTTCCATTTATAGCTCTCAAGTGCTTTATTGCCTTTTTTTAATTTTTCTTTTGTATAAAAGGCTCTAAAAAATTTTACAGTGGAAAAAATCAGCAGTTTTAAAAGTGAGCTGGCTGACAAGGCTACTGAGAGGCCTTTTCTGATTTTTTTATGATGAGAATCTTGGAGCTTTTGTGTAGGGTTTGTTCTTGGAAAGACACAAGTATCTCATTTTCAGCTTGATCACCTCAAAATAATTTCCTCCATAGCCCAGGTGATCTTTGAAACACTGGTAAAATGATGCTCCAGGATTCAGGGAAGCAAAACTCAATCAGTTGAAAGGGGAGTAAAAGAGAGTGAAATATTTTCAAAACTTTCTGTTGTTTGCTTTCTCTTCATTATCATGTAAGCAACAAGTTTGTGGTTTTTTATTTTATCCTGTCTTTACCTTGGCCAGCTGCAGCAAGTGTGTATCCTTCTGTATGTACAACTGGCTGGAGGCAGCATGATGTGAAAGGGCTATGTGATGTTGAACTAGCTTGGTACTGCTTCATTTAGGCCTCAAGCAAATTAAGCCAAATAAATTGAAATAAGTGGGTAGGGCATTAAACCAAAAGTCGCCAGGGCTTACAGCACAGTTTTACTGCTGGCTTACTGAGTCACCTCCAAGTACCTGAAGAAGCTGCCTGTCTGAGCATCCCCATCTGCAAAGCAGAGATAAGACCCAACCATTCCAACTCTGGGAGTCTGTGAAAGCATAACAGCTGCTAGGAACTAATCTTTTTTTACATATTCTGCATGCTCATCACATCTTATAATGACTAACAAACTCTCACACAGTAAGGTAAGTTACCACAAAGTTTGGATTTCCCTGAATCGTGGGCAGAGGTTTGCTTTTACCTCCTCTGTACCTTAAAATTCACAAAAGCATCCCAATACCTCCAACACTACGAGCTGAGGAGGTATATGACTGACTGGATTATCTCCAAAATTAGGACAAAGTATCTGAACTGATACAGTGTAAAATTTCTCTGGTTTTGTTGTGGCAGAAATAGTGTTCAGGGTGCTCAAACTGTAACTTGCTCATAAAGGACGTTTGACAACATAAAAAAAGAACATTTCCTCCCCAAAGTTCACATAGTGGGCTGACTATATCTCTCCGGGGGTTCCCCTTCTGCAGATTTCAAGCAGGGGAAATATCACCAAATATATCAGATCCTCTGTTTTCTTCTATTTTTTCCCATCTGCAGACTCTTTAAGGTCCTTTGAGGTTCCTTTGGACCGAAACACCCCTTTGGTACCCCAGAGAGTTTGGCTGGTAGACAAGGCAAAAATTTCAGCTTTTCTTTTTGTCATGTGCTGCACTCACAAAATTTTTCCCTCTTCATTCCTGACTTCTCTGATTTGTCCTGTCTTTGTCTGCTTTCCCTGTGCCTCAGGTGCTCTGATGCCATAGAGAATGTTCATTGACTACATAAGCCCTCTCATTACCCTCCTCTAAAGAGCTGAGTTCTGCCTTATTTATCCTTCTCCACTTTTTCCAGACCACATTCATCTTGCATAAAGTTCACGTGTGATCTAAGCTCACCCTCTAGGTTCCTTACTGGATACACAGAAAATGATTAATTTTCTTTCTGTTTAAAACTTTAGAGGGTTAACCTTAACTTTTCTACCTCTTCATTTCTCTCTCTCTCTCTCTGTCTCTCTCTAGAGGAAGTCTAGACAACAAGTTTAGACTGAGTGCTAAACATTTCTTTGATGAAAATTACACAGAATGACTTTCAGTTCTGCTTACCAAAAGCTTCTCCCTAAGTATCTGCTATGTCACCCCACTCTAGTGTTTGGGGAAGTTGTAGAGAATTCCCAAGGAGCCTCAAAAGGAGTCATACCATGATTTATAAGTTTTACTAAGTAGCTGATCCACTGAGCTGAAAAAAGACTGGAAACACTATACAGTCTTCTCTCCTGGAAAAGGTTAGTGTTGCCTCCTGCATCTGTGTCTCTGCAAAATATGAGATGTTTGGGAAAAGGGGAGACATTGCTTCCAAGAACCTCCATCATCTCACCACTTCATTGCTCAAAAATTAGAAATCAAAAACCCCACTAAGGAGCAGTCTCAAAAAAAAAGAACACCCAAACCCAAAACACCATCCAAATTACCCTAACTGAAGACCCTGTACACATCTAACACTGTAGTAAGTATAGTTTCGCTGACTAATACATCCTGACATAAATATATAGCTCCAGGATCCTGTATGAGGATTTTTTCCTTATATGGTGGCAGTCAGAAATATTCACCCTCATTGACTGTCAATTTCCCACATTAGCACAACCTGATAGATGGCCTTAAACTACACTCCTCATGCCACATGTAATCTTTCTTCCAGAACAGATCATATTCCTATCATAGAAATAATAAGCCCAGATTCAGGAAGATTCTTCATCAGTTGTCCGGAATAAAGTTGTCCAAGTTATTGTGTTACTTGAACTCTCACTCTTGAGTATGTGCTTAAGTGCTGGGGAAGATGAAGCATTCTGAATTTTAATTTCTGGATAAAATATTAATTTTAATTGGTTAACTTAAAAAAAAAAAAGGAAAGATAAATTTCTCATAAAAATGTGATTTTAACAGCTCTGTTATCTTGCTGAGAGCTTCTTCTGAATATATTCTCTTTTCTCACATAAAAGCCACCAAACCACTCAGACCTCAGGCAGGCCTCAGACCCTGTATGAAATCATTACAGTCTAGGAGCACACCTATAAAAGGTGCTCATTTTACACATTTTTTAAATTATTTTTTAAATGGAGATTATAATATTCCTGGGAATTAGTAGCAGTGAAGAGAAACTGCCAGTAATCCTCTAGGCGTCCCTACAACCAGTCCCCAAAGACAAAACGCAAGACAAACAGAAAAGGTCAGATGGATTTGTAAAGAAAACAAGATTTAAATGCTGATTACATGGACTTTAAGCAGATTTTTAAACTGAATTTTTCATGCATCAACCTACTGAATGGACCTAACAGCAGAAAAATCTGGTATCAGTCATGTGCACGCGGTCCTCAGTGCATGATTGGAAAAAAATTCTCAGAATAAACCCAGTTGCTAAAAAAGGGATGTAGTGCATGTGAATTCCCTCACTTCCTGCTCCTTGATAGGAGGGTTACACACTCAGATGCTTTGAGCATCCTAGCAGGCTCAGTTCTGTTGTTTTGCTGTAAATATCACTGTTGCTATAGATTTAATAGCTCATGGTTCAAGTTAGAGATGATTACTAAATTGGCCTCAATATGTATGGATTCTAATGATTCAAATCAGGAAGTGCTTTATTTTATGTTGTAGTTTATTTTCCTTTCTCTAGTTTTTTGTAGTTCAAGTGTGATGGCATTTCTCAAAACTCATGGCACCCTGTAAACTAAATAGAAATACTGGTGTCTTTTAAGTGATGCTTTTTGAAGCCTCTCCCTGTCTCAAATTTATTTAGGCATCTCTACTTACTCCCAGCAGACTTCTCAAGTACAGGTTTTTATAACAGAAGTACTCTCTTTCATTCATAAGGACAAACAAGCCAATCCCTTTGCATCAATATTCACACTTTGCCTAAGCCCTTTAGAAGATGATTTCCATTTTTAATGGTTTTAATTAGCATTTATGAAAAACTGTGGTTTCACATGATATAAAGTGACAGATTAAATTTGTTAAGTGGATAATAATAAAATGTGAGATGATTTGTTTCACTGGAGTTTAAAAGGCTTTTGCTCAACGGGGCCTCTGTGTTAATTCATTAAGCATGCTTTAGACCTTATGAAAATTTTTTTTCAATTTAATTAACACCGATCGAACTCCCAGGAGGTTTCATGTCCTCCACAACTGTGTGTGATAGAGACAGTAATTTAAAACCTATTTATATAACTTTGTATTCATTTACTTGAAAAAGAGATTAAAAAAATCTCGATTAAATCATTCTAATACAGAAGAAGCTACTGAAGTTCTTTGGAGTATGAGCCAAATGCATTTATAAATGATGGAAGGACAGTAGCTAGGACTAGGCTTCAGAGACCTCATCAGAGCCCAACCAGCGGGCTACGACATCAAACTACTTGCTCTCTGTACCAGGAACTCCTCGCTGAGCTGTGGCCTAGCTTTAATACATGGGATGAAAAATTGTAGTGTGGTTAGGTCAATCTCTTGGGAAGATGTGAGTTGTAGGTTTCAACCTCAGCAGACAGAGGAGGTCCCCAAAAGCCTTGTTTCACAGTTATTGGAGCACTGTAATAATACAAGAAATCACTGCCAAAACCTTTCTTCATGCTTCTCAAAACATAATTAGTGTAATTTTTAATTGAAATCAGTTACTTCTGAGCATATTACATGTAGTTTGAGAATGCCTCATAGATTAGTTCCTTACTATCTGACTTTTTATAATGTTTTATCTGAATGGAGGTATCCAGTTTCTATATGTAAGGAGTTTCTCAGGATGACCCGAATTAGGAATAAAGAGGGGGGGAAATATAATTTGCCTACAAAAAATAATGAGAAGTGGAGAGAGAGATACAGAGAGAGAGAAGTAACCATTGAGGAATACAGTGGTAAAGAACACGCTAAATACTCCGGAACAAGATTCTGTAAATCATGAGAACTGTGGAAGCAGATAAATAAGTGTGCAGTGTTCTCTTGTACTGTGCCTGAAATTCTCCCTTCATCACATGTATCAACAGACTTCTGCACTGAATAAAACAGGGTCCTGAGGGAAAAAAATAATAGCATATGATCTCACAATCTAATATATCCTGTCATATACACGAAGTGGTGAAGAACAATTGCATACTCTAATCATCATACAGCATTTAAGGTGTTCTTCCAAGGTGAGGACCAGGCTGAATCTTAGTGGAAAGAAGTTGGAATGGAATGAAATTCTGCTTTACTCAGTAAGTGTCATAATATTATGCTTCAAATTCCTTAAAAGAGGTGGGATTTGTTTGGGGATTGAGACACCTGTGTGTCTATCTGTGAACCATCTCAAGTCCTTTAATCTCAATGGAGATCTGGTCAATGCAGTCATAGCTGTGTGGAAAGTGATTCAACTGACCAGCTACTCCAAAGTGAACTCAATTGCTCTTTGATTACTCTCTTGACATCCACTGAGTGTAAATGGAATCTTAAGATACCTAACAAAGAATTTCTACATGTAGGCACCCAAACCAACTTCTCTTAATCTTGAGATGAACCTCATCCTTGGAGAGTTTCCTTGTTATAAACAGTTTTTGAACAGTCACCGAAATATATCTGTAGCAGTGCATTTTAATCTATATGGTCTGTTGTAAAAGTAAATAAATGTCATTTTTTTTTCCATTTTATTTTATGATTGTAATGCTGGCTACTTTATACTCTGCAGAGTTCAGTAGACATTTTCCAGTAGTGATCAGAATTCTGTGCATGCTAAAAGGCTTCATGGTTAATATTTTACTATTCTGCTTTCCCAGCAATTGTCTGGGATGTTATGTGATAGTAATCAGGCAGATCTATGTTTCAGTTCTGAGATATGGGATTGCAGCTACTTTGTGTTTCTATTCCTTGATAGCTGGGAAAACCTGGAGCTCTATTTCCTTTAGGGGCTTACTGAACAGCAAATAGAAGATGTGTGTGCTTATGTTGGAGGGCTGCTGTTCCCCCAGGTAAAATGTCTACAACATCCTCCCCAGGTGTGGTTTTAGACATCTCTCAAATTAGTTTTAAGCTCTTATTATGGTCATATTATATTGCATTTCACAGATTTTAGCAGTATCCCTACAAGATGTTTTTGTATTGCAATCCTAATTATCAGGGGGTGCAGACCTCCAAAGCAATATTTCTCATCCATAAATGACACTTGCTGTCTAACACAAATCTACATTAACACATACCACAACACAGAATATTTCTCATCCATAAATGACACTTGCTGTCTAACACAAATCTACATTAACACATACCACAACATAGAATAAATAAGCTTAGTTTACCAAAAACAGTCTGGCACCTAATACTGGTAAATGTGATGATATTTTATTCAACAGGAAATTAATACAGCTCTGAGTCACTCTCATTCACATGACACTCATGTGCCCCCAATGACAAATAATATGCACAACTTTTTACCCCAGAAATTTAATATTTCAAATGTCTTAGACCAGTCCTTTCACTCTGGTTTCACTTTTTGTCAATGTAAAACACTGAAAATGTATTTTTGTCAACATGGGATCATATTCTCAGACCTGTTCCAGGAGACATTATGTTGGCACAGCCATTCCAAGAGGGGATTTTACCTCCCTCAGAGGCTTCTCTACATACTTTTGAGGTAGGATATTATCTTTATCCTTTTTTCCTAAAACTTAGAATGGGAAAAGGAAAAAATAAGGAGTTCTACTGTGGTATCTGCAGCTTCCAATGAATGGGTCAGAACCAGGATATCAAAAAAATAAAAGTGACAAAAAAAGCCACCTTTGTCACCTCTCTCTGATTCTACAACATAGGCAGGTGATAAATTGGAAGCAACAGAAAAACTCATAGCAGCAAACCAGGCATATTTAGGAGGGGAGAAAACTGAGTAATTTCTGAGAAGTCAGTAATCACGTTCACTCTTATTTTCAGTAGGACTGTTCAGAAGAAGGGGAAAAACCCCCACAGCTACAATTCAATGTATTGGGTGGCACCAGAAATAATGTGGTAAGAATGGGCGGGGGTGGGGAGGGCGGAAGCCAGATAGCAAGCCGGAGAAAACAATGGAGCAGGAGAATTTACAAAACTAGAAACTTAATGATGGGTATATTAATTTCAAAATGGGAGTATCTAGGCAAACACAAGACAGTGACTTCTAACATTCTAAAATGTGAAAGTGGCAGACTGAAAAAAAGCCACAAGGCAGTGCCCTTAAGCCTTGAGTGATAAAACAAAACTGGCATGAATGATTTCTCAATTACTAACAAGAGTGTGATACTTGATCAATAAATAGTATTCTACTGGGTTTAGAACATTCACAGCATTTTAAAATCACCACTGGATACGAGGCACATACAAGATGCACAGGAGCCAGCAGAGTCTTTGAGAATATTTATAAGGATTCAGCAAAATACAAAAAGCTTGTACTCCATCAGAAAGGCTAAATACTTTACATAAGGAAAAAAAAATCACTTTATATGCATAAAAACCTGCAACATCTAAGATAAACATGTCTTGTGTGTATGTTCATAGCTTATCACAATACTATTCTATTAAGTCATCCAGCAGCTTTCTATCTAATAAACACTTTTTTCTTCTAACTGTCGCTACTTTTTATGTCTTCAGTTTTCTGCGTTGTCCTTTTATCATCCAAAAGCCTTAGTCTTACTAGGAACATGACATCCCCTTATTTTAACATATTTTCAGGTAAGTAAGGCTAACAGAGAAACTTTCTGTATTAGACAGAGAAAGTTAGAGAGAAAAGGGTCACGAAGACCCCAAAACTATAGCAAGACATTCGGATATGGAATAGAGAAAGTCTTATAGAAAAAGTCACTGACAAAAATGTGGCCAAGATGTAAGAAATTAGTTCAAATAACAACAGCAATTAAATCAAAATACATTAAAATAGAAGAGCTTCTTAAAGATACAGCAAATTTCATTTTTAAATTAGGTTTTCTTTCAGCATCCAGCCCCACAATAATCTCTTCTACTTAAAAGAACAGGGAGTTTTTAGGTAAATGCATAGCCCTCCTTCTGTCTTACACCATAAGGAGAAAAATCCTAATCATTGTGGCTAAACAAAGAAAAAGAAAATTAATGATACTTTCCTCCCAAAATTAATTTCAAAGCCATACGGAGCTAGGCATCCAGCATTATCATCATAGTATCATAGTATCAGTCAGGGTTGGAAGGGACTACAAGGATCATCTAGTTCCAACCCCCCTGCCATGGGCAGGGACACCCCACACCAGATCAGGCTGCCCAGAGCCTCATCCAGCCTGCTCTTAAACACCCCCAGGGATGGGGCCTCAACCACTTCCCTGGACAACCCATTCCGGGGCTTCACCACTCTCATGGTGAAGAACCTCCTCCTCACATCCAGCCTGAATCTCCCCACCTCCAGCTTCATTCCATTCCCCCTAGTCCTATCACTACCTGAGATCCTGAGAAGTCCTTCCCCAGCCTTCCTGTAGGCCCCCTTCAGATACTGGAAGGCGACAATTAGGTCACCTCGGAGCCTTCTCTTCTGCAGACTGAACAGCCCCAACTCCTTCAGTCTGTCCTCATAGGAGAGGTGCTCCAGCCCTCTGATCATCCTTGTGGCCCTTCTCTGGACACGTTCCAGCACCTCCACATCCCTCTTGTAATAGGGGCTCCTTAACTGGAGGCAGTACTCCAGGCGGGGTCTCACCAGAGCTGAGTAGAGCCATATACACATATGTAGTTGTGTATATGTATTCTCTGCATGTACACCTATATATTGCCTATATGTGCCTCCTCCAGATACTCAGCTGGGTCACAAGGCTTGGGTAGCATCACAAGTTGGGTAACAAGGCTTGCACATCTCCTCCATGGAAAGGCCAAGCCCTTGGATGCCAGATGGACATTTTCTTCATGGAGGCCGAGTCCTCACTCCAGACCCCAAGACCCGTTTTCACAGAAAGAGCTGGTGAAGAAGCATAACTACATTGAAGATGAATTTTTAAAAGGGCATGCATGGTCTCCTGTTTACACATCATAGGTTTTGCAGTATGTTGAAAGAATATAGAACCCCCTTTATTCATAACCAAAAATACAAAGTGACATTTGAAAGAAGGAAGTGTGGTCCAAATATAGATGTGGGAGATTTCGCCATTGTCATCCTGCACTGCTAAAATGTATGAGAAAATAACTAAACACCCATTCTTCCATGTACACAGAGCCATTACCTAAAACTGAGATACTACAGGACACTGCATATTTTCCATACATTCAGGGCATGATTTTCATGTCTTTAGTCATGTTTAATTGTGGTCTACTTCTTAAGTATGTCCACTTATTTTAGTGGTGTCACCCATGCAATACAAATAAATATATTCTAGAAGGGTACCATTTTTTAATATTCCTTTATTGTTTCTTTTAAGTAAGTAAATATAAACACATGCGTCTCTTTTTGTGGCTTTATTTTGGAAGAAATTTGCTTTCAAGGATTAATGGCCTGAAACAATCACTGATATATTTTTAGCAGAAGGAAGTAATAAAATTTAGCAGACTAAAGTAATAAAATAATTAAATCTTAGGTGTGTCAGAAAAATATAATGGTCTGCAGATGAATTGAAAAGGTAACTTTTTTTCACTTAATTATGACTATAAATTGACAAAAAAAAAAAAGTCCAAGTGCTTGGGAAAATATTACAGAAATGACTGCTATTAGAAAGAAAATCATCTTGGATTTTTGAGAGTGATTCTAGCATTTTGTGATGAATTGCTAAACACACCTATTTTCATATAACATGCAGCTCTAAAGATACTTGGGGGGCAGTAGCACATGAATAAGCTTCTTGCCTCTCTCAAATTTCCAGAATCTAAATGACAATAAAACATCAGTTGTTTTTATTACTTCTGGAAGGGTTTTATATACAATGGGCTTTAAACATAAATTGACCAAAGAAGACATGGAAGAATCAGAACCTGGTTACCTCTTCATTGTCAGAGATTTTGAAGAACACAATGTCATTATATTTTTTTCTCTCTCTCTTTCATCTAGCTTCCTTTTTCGTGGCTTGAGAAACCTCTGACAGTGTGTCAGAGAGGATATTACTTTCCTACTACCTTCAATCCAGGCCAGCTACTCCAATTAGAAAATAAAGTTCTGAATCTGTCACTGTTCCATTCTAAAACTTCTGATAAAAATCAGCAACAATGATGCAACTTTACGTCTAATACTTCTTGCAATTGAGAGGCTAGAGGAAGCCAGCATGAAAGTCTAATTGAGTGTGAAACCATCAGTTACATCAGATGCTACATCTTTCAAAGTTCCACACCAGATTTGCTGCTGTCCTTCATAAAAGCACAACAAAAAGCCAAGAGAAAAGGGTCAAGGTCACTAAACTAAACACTTCTACCTTCACACATTGGGTTTAACATGACTAGAAATCTTTCCTCCAGAAAAGCTCAACTGGAAAAGCGTGGCCCCAAGGAGAGCACCAGAGCTTGAACACTTGCAAGCTATCAGTCTTGGCTGAACTGTGAGATGCAATACACAGCAGGATATGTACAGTCAAAATTCCCTTCCCTTTTGCTCTTCCCTTTGCTTCTCTCCATGATGGACAGGAATGCACAGCTGGAGCATGGAGAAGCAGCAGACTCAGGCCAGAGCATCAGAGAGCATCACTAATTAAGGAGCACTGCACTTGTACACGCTCTTGTAACAATGATTTTTAGTAGCATACATCCAAGAATATAATTCATCCAACACCAGACCTATGTCTGAGCATTAAGCACTGAATTTGCAAAACACAACAATATCCATGTAATAACATCAAAGTACCTAGTATATTAGGTGCAAAATTTCACACAGAACAATGAATTTCACAGCATCTTCATACAACAGAAAAACATATTGGTATTAGTGTTACCCTTTCCTGTAACATGTTAGTTTTCCCATTTCATTAGCCCTTTAAACTATGACACAAAGCATTTTAGGGCAGTAAGATGTCTTTTCCTCTTTGTCCAATAAAATGATCTCTAGCTTGTTCAGAACATCTCTGGTTATCACTCTAATACAAATGCATAATTAAGAATATTTTAGTTCTCGGAGCTCGCTGCAGTGAAGTTATATCTTTTGATTTTCTTTTTTGTTAATAAGTAATATATTTCCATAAGCAGTATCTACCTTCTTGTTTCTAATTCCTAAATAAATATTCTGAAAACGTTACCTTCAGTAATGCTGCAGGCACATAATTTGCTGCACGTATTTGCTGTGTTGTCTTTTCAGACTAAGAACATGTTCTCCTTCAGTCGTAAATGAGAGACTGCATCTCCTCTTAGACAAGGTCATGCTATATAAACCAGTCACTTCCTCTTTTTCACAGAAAACTCGTTTCTCATTTATTAGACAAAACAAACAAACAAAAAACGCACAGAAATGAGCTGTGACAAATGTAAAAGCATAACTATTCTGACCGGTCAGCTTCTCAGACAAAATTCAGGATATTACTTTAGAATTAGAAATAATAACTGTTTCTAAACCCTTAGCATGCCACACGGTTCATCTAACACAATTCTATTAAAAGGCCATGAAAAATAGCGCAGTATCTTGTAGCAAGTATCCAGCACTGCACATGATAAAAATTCAAATAGATGTCTTTAGTTTAAAGAATAACAACACTATCCAATACCAAAAGCTAAATGAAAACAACTGCTGACTACTTCTTTATAAGGCCAACTGCATTTAGAAAGAAAAAAATAATATATGTAAATATTTTAACATTATCTTAAACGATGGGTTTGATTTCTCTCCTCCTTCCCTTTGAGGGTTCCAGAAAATCACTGCATAATTTCTGTTACATTTTGTAAACTATAATATTTTCTAGATTTTTCAGTAAAGTTGTGAGTGTACTTAACAAGCATCATGATGTTTAGATTCTGCAAATAGCGTGTGGTATTTCATTATTAGCATCCAGGACACAAAAAATATTCCTTGCTCTGAAAATGTCTCTGAATCCAATTTTTCTTCTATTGCCTTTGGTGTTGAAATGTATTTTTCATCTATATGAGCTTTAGACGTTTTTCTGACCAAATCAGGTGCTTTCATGACATAAACTCTTTATGACAAATCTCATTTCTGCATTAATGTTGTATTTACTGTTCACAAAAATGACATCTCTAAATGGAAAAAGTACCATTCACTTGAGGGAGGTCTACATGTTAATTTTCTGAGTTTGAGAAAGTCTTTTCCAAAGTTCTCATGCATATGGTTTTGCCTTGGGCAAGTAAGTTCTCTTTTTCCATAAGAGATATCTTTCCAAAAATTTTCAGGATTTTTTTTCTTCTTTTGCTTATAGTTCTAAGATGAACTTCAAGTGGATCTAAGTTCTAAGATTCAGTCAAATCTGGATATTCCTGAAGTACACAGGCTTCTTAAAAACATCAGCTGTAGTATGATCATGGCTAATTTGTACTGGTGAAATATGTCCCCACATCAGAAAATTTCTCAATATGTAGGTGCAGAAGCCCACCATCTGCAAGTAATTCAGTGCTCTTTGGAACATCTAGCTTTTTTAACTTCTGAGCTTCTTAATGCACGCTCAGAAGAAGTAATATGTCTGTCCCGGAAATCCTCTGCATAAACGCATCTCCTCTTCCACTAAATAAGATCAACATTGAGGTTTTGACATTCTTAACATCTACTGACAATTTAAAACACAACCACATGGATTAGCAACTCTCACCTCACAATTGCTTTTTAAATTCTGCACTATAACCTGTTTGCTGTTTCTGAGTTTTGCTACTGAAATGCAAGTGACTGAGATACACACTGACAGTTTAAAAAGTTTTTGCACTGCCATCAACAGGCCAAAACCGCAGCCCTTCCACTGGCCACTCAGGAACCAGGCTGGTGCCCTGTGATTGTAGGGGAACTACCTGGGTTCCTCCCACCCATTCTGAGAGTGCACTGAAGACTACATTCCCATCTTAAAGATAGGTACAAAATAGTCTGATCAAATGCAGGATTATCAACCCTCAATTTCCACCCACGTTACCCTTCTCTATACTCCTACGGTTTCATTATATTGCTTCACCTGAAATTCCCTAACTAGTTACCCTTCTCCCCACCCACACATACAAAGGCTGCACCTCAGTGTGCCATTTGGTTTGCACACTCTTGTGAGGGAACCTCAAAGCAGTATCCCCTCCAAAAAATCTCACTTTTCTATATTTTAACCTCACTGCAAATTAAATCCTCATACCCTAAGAGCTCTCATGGAAGCTGAAAAGTGCTTACAACAAATAGCAGAAATGGGTAAGTTACTGTTAATGCTGATTAATAAATGTCTTCTTTGTAATTAATATATCCCTTCTTTGTGTTAAATGCTCCATTCAGCATCAGTAGCAAAATATAACCTCAGCTTTCAGAGAAGAATCAGACTTTCTAGCCTATAATAGTACATAAGGGCTGCCATGATATGCTATTCTAGAGCATAGTCGAACAGTAAAGCTTCTGACCACTTTGTCTCTTTCTCCAGAACTTTTGGTTGTTTTGACTGACAGTCATGCTAAAATAGGAAGAAGGAAATATTACTGGCATTTTAGTTACTATCTATTTTGTTATAGGAAATTTTTCTATGCTTCCCTAGTCTACTTACTACTTACTTCCTCTTTATTCAATATGACTAATTTATAAACTGATAACAATCTAGTTCTTGTTAGAAACTCCCAGGAGGTGCTGTTGCAGCAGATGCTGGAGTTTAACTGCTGAGTCATTGTGTCATCTGATCACACCAAAAAACCCCCCATCTTCTGAGTTTATAGGTTCATACAAAAATTAAATTAAAATCAGTAGATGGCAGTAAAATTCTTTGTTCTGCATTTACAATTACTGAAAAACCCTAGATATCAGCTTGAACTGACATTCCTCCTTGCAGAGAACCAACATAGGTGACATAACATTTTTTGACACTGATTTCATTAGCAATTTGTGGAGAAAGATATTTGTCTGTTTTTAAATGCTGAGTCAAACCCATGATAATGACAGCAATTATGGAGATGGAAACAGATAAATTAAAAAGAATATGATTGCCAAGAAAAGGAAAAGACCTAGGTATTGATGGCTTCTCTACCTCCCAAAACATCTGTAAGAACACAGAAACTCAATATAGATATTACAGGCTGGGTACCACTACAGGCTGTGTCCTCAGGCAGGAGACAGGCAGAGGAGAACCCAGATCAGGGAGGCACTCCTCCAGCATTTCCTAGTGATTCTCTAGTTAGGTAATAACGGGTGATAGCTGAGCATTACCAGTCCACAATGATAATATGCTTGCTATGGCAAACTGGTTGTCTCACTTTTTCTGTCAAAGACGAAAATCTAATTTCAGCAATGAAATCCTAAGCTTGATGTCCTGCATAGGTTTCCTTGATCAAAATATGCCCCATATGTACCACTTCAAAAAAAAAAAAAAGATGGCAATGTACCTTCCACTGATTGCCTGCTACCTGAATGCACAAATTATCCAAGTCCAGGAAAAGAAGGAATCAAACTGTAAGGGAAGATTTAGTCATTTTGTTCACAGGCAATTTGATCTTTAGTAATGTATTAAGATGGAAATGTTTAATGACAAATGATAAACTACATCACAAATGAAAAGGTTTTTCTTTGTGATAAATAACTGCTTGTTGTGCTAGAACAGGAACATAAAGTCAAAAGGAGAGATTGTTGGGGTGAGAGCTATACAGTGACATACACATTGTCCTATTCTAGTTTGCAGTATTAATGATGAGACTTATCACGACACACATACTTTGAAAATCCTTGGGGAAAAAAGCCTCAACCTGATGCCTGCAATTCATACAAGTATAGCCACAATCAAAACACCTACCTCACTGAATCTTCCTTTACCTGAGTAGCCAGATAAAGACATGGAAGGGCATTAAGAAGAATATATTCCTATAACTAGCATGAGGCCCATGATCCTTTCACCTCTCTGGGTGTCTTCAACAGGCACAATCTGCTGTGCCTTAAGGTTCTGGCTTCAGTGGGGAGCTCACACAGGGAGTAGGTGTTAGGTACCAAAAGATGTTTTGGAAGCAGCGGTGTGCTTTGGTCCAAGCCCCATCTGTAGCCATCTCCAACCCACAGTCAGCCACTAGAGGGAACACGCACATTCTACAATCATTAACACAGGAAAATCAGATGCTTTCATTTTCTTAATTGTTCATATGCCTTTTAGAATTCTTTTATCGAAGTTGCCACCTACACAGTGTTTCTGAAATGTGCTCTATTGAACCATATCAAGCCAGAGAAAGTACATCATTAAGGTTTCAGTGCAAGTAACAGGTTTTGAAGTGAAAAGTGTTACCTGCAATTTACAAGCCAATCTGCCCATTTTCTTTCAGATTTGTAGAAAAGCCCAACGGTACCTCTGATCTATTTGTGAGTAAAGCCGAGTGAGAGCTTCTCAAGGAAAGCAGCCTAACAGAAAATTCTGACTCACTAAATAATTCTTTTTTTGCAGAAATGAAAACAATTTTTTACATTCAGTAAGCTCCCAGTTTCAACTTCCATGGAATTTCAGGGCAGAGCTAAAGTGTGAACTGCAATACTAGAGAAGCAGTTCTGCTCTCCTTTCCAGTATTCTTCCATCCCAGGTGAGAGACACAAACAAGAAGCTCTTGAATAACACTGAGTTGGTCTATTTCTGTGTCTGTTTGCATAAACAAAGAAGAGAATTTATTGAAGATGGATTTCTTTCCTTTCCTTACAAGGCGAATGGACTAAACAGGTATATTTCCTATTCTGGAACCACTTTGTCCAAGACATTTGCAAAATCTCTGGTTTATGCTAAGAAAATATTTAATTTCTTAAGATCAGAAATCTCTCTATAAAAGAAAGTCTATGCCCAATTCAGATCCACACTTCCATATAGCTGTCCCAAACAATGCCCTGTCTGGGGGACATTTACAAAATAGAATAATAAAATTCTGCTTGTAGTTGATCTTTCTTCCCTTAGACTTAAAAAGTCCACAATTTTAAGTCTGAGCTTGTCTCACAATTTCTTCTGGACTAGTCATTTATACATTAAAAGGTATGGAAAATCCTTATTACTTAATATGAATATTTGGGTTTAAGATTAAAAAGAGTTTCACACAGTCTTGACTGCAGACCAGACAGAAGAGCATTCCCTACATGTGGTGCTCTGGAGTACAAGGCAAGACCTACATATCCTCAACTGACATAGAAGGAAACTCCTTCTGCCATCAGTCAGGCAAGCCTCTAAATGTAAAGCAGTACAGCATGTAGAAAGCCTCCGGACCGTCAATAGGGATTTAAAACTAACAGACAACATAATAGACTAAATATATATATATATAAAAGCTTCAATTTATAAAATATAAAAATGTGTATTTGGGGTGCAAAGAGCGACCTATAAAGCACCAAATGAGGCAGTTACATAAGGCATAAGATGTATCAGTGTTTATTTTAATTAAAGTTCAATTAAAAAAGTTAATATTGGACTAGTGACAGGCTAGGCTCTCACAAGTTCTTCTATACACTAAGGAAAAGAACTTTAAGAACTATTAACAACAGTGCTGTATTCATTTGAGGGAAATACTTCACAAGCCCATAAGGTGGCAGCAAACTTCCTTTTAGTTGAGAGAGTTAACTTTCTCTCTTCTATTTTGAACAGCTGATGCTTTTCATGCTCTTCAAAAGGGCCCCCCATCACCCAATTAACATTTAAAAAAATAAAATAGTACATTAGTAGTATATGTATTCCTCTAACTTCAAAAGCATTATTTCTCATCAGGAACATCAGAGGCTTTCATAGAGTAAAACCAAATGCCATTTAGATCCTCAGGGAAAAAACAAACAAACAAACAAAAAAAACCCCACCACAAACACAAACCCCAACAACAAACAAGCCTCTAACAATGAAAGGACAGAACATGCCCCGCTGTGAACTGACTGGTAACTTCTTTTCATGACAAATCAGCTGATCTCAGTGTTCTGGCCACTGAATGAGCGTAACTAACGACATAGCTCATGCAATGGTTCATTGAGATAAAATCCCTTTCTCTAGTTCTCATGTTACTGACCTCCATGCCATTTTAACAGTATCTCCAGAAAGTGTCTATTTGCAAGCAGAATGGAGAATATGTTCCTTTTCACAGTCGTTTTTACAGCTAAGAAATTTCTCCATCTGTGCACTAGAGAGCTGCACAGTCAGAACTGTTTGATGGCTGGACTCAATCCTAGAGGTCTTTTCCAATTGAGACAATTCTATGATTCCAACTGAACAAGCTGTATGGTATATGAAATATTCTCATTGGTTCTACAGCTCTACAACTGCAACATGCTATCTGCAGTGCCAACAAGTCTGTACATGTCTGATATACAAGTCCTGTCCTGTTTTTCAAATCTGCTTGATGCTGGAAACAAATCTGGGTTTCCCCAGATATATGTAGTCTTTTTGCACTGAAAATGTGTCCAGGCAGAGTGAGTGGTACTGAACATCTTTCAAAGACTGCAAGGCACAAAGTTATGGCTAGACTTCTGACCTTGCAGAAATCCCAGATGATGTGCACTGCTAACCTCATTATACACATAGCCAGGTACTTCTGCAAAGCATTTAATTCACTGAATCTATATTGAACAAATATTACCATAGTTTCATCATACTTTCTGACTCCATACAAATGCTTGCCCACTGTATATTTGAAACCCAAACACACACACAAAAGAATCCCACAGTTAAGTGTACGTAGCAGCCATTTTAATGTTGGTGATAATATACACAAGTCTAATCACATTTCTGGAGTCTATATTTAACAGTGAGAACTTGTTTCTTTAGCTTCTAAATAAAGATTATTTTTATGTGTACTATCCTGACAATCTCAGCCTGGAGTTCTGCAAATCAAGCTGTTAAAAGCTGTTCAGCTTGTAAAACATAACAAAAATGAAGACTTGCATATCTAAGCTGTCAGAGCCTTCCTTGGCTTCATCAACAAACTAATGAATGAACCACTTGTGGAGATCCACAACACCAAGACAGCAGCCTGTGGAACTAGACCTGCACTAGATCATGCTGCCTGATAGTCTGCAGGATCTACAGCTACAGACTGAACAACCATCAACTCTTTGTCTGTGAAGGAGTGATGAGGACTGACTTTGCTGTTTCCTGACTTTCTCACAGGTGTTTCCTATTGCTAGGCCTCCTGTAACTGAGTGCTTGTATGGTTCAGTAGAGACTGTTTTCCCTCTTTCTGCTTCCGTAAACAATCACCAAATGTTGCATTTTGTCAGCTGAGAAAAAAGAGGTCAGTGCACACTACATTGATATAGAAATATCCACTGCCAGGATATTCCTTTGACCTTCAAAAAAGGCAGGTTTTTTCATCTGCATCTCATACATTACTGTGAGCCATCTGCTTTTATGCTTTCCTGATTCCATAAGATCATACTCATTAAATTAATAGGATATCAGCTGTGCGCTAAACTTGTCAGAAAATTGAGCTGGCTTACTCAAGAAGATTTATTAGCAGAGCTTTTACATGAAAGAACTGTGACCTTTAGTTAGCACTATACTTTCTTCTTTGGACTTTGTTCAAAAGCTAAACTAACTTTGACTCTGGATGCAAAGCAAACTAAGTTGCAAAATGTCTTCTCTAAGTAACAAACAATAATTCTTTGGGCATCTGGAATACATTCCTGCTTCAACACATACACATTTCGAGAATGGTTTAATGAAACCATAAAAAATAAAATACAGTGCTCTGATTCTGAAATGTTTTATATATTGAATGCAAAAATATTTATACATGGAATAAAATCATCACATGGGAAAGATCTCTTCATTCACCACTTATTAAAAATACACAAATTAACAGCAGGAATAAATCCTCTGATGTCATACAGATATTCTGTTCCTTCAGAGCTAGAAAAAGTTCTTAGGATTGCCTTCTTGGGCAATGGAAAACATGGACCATTCATACTGCTGCTTCTTACATCAGCGATTCTTTCATACCTCGCCCTTTTCTCCAAGTGAGCTGTAATAATCTCAAGTCTATTTGCATAAACTGAACTCCTAGGAAAACAGAGCTTTTAAAGCAAGACACATCTTGGAGGGTTTTATTTGTACGTAATTTCAACTGAAATGCTTGGTATGCTTTTAGACTACAGAACAGCCCTACCAGAACTGGATATCTCACTGTTGTAAGAAGTTAACAGCTGCAACCTTTCATTCTGTTTTGCTGACATGCCTGCTGAGTTGTGTCACCTACATTGTTTTCAGAGCTACAAAATCAGTAAGATTGCTGTGATTCACTCACCACACCAACACATGGACACAGCAAAGAGGTGGGGTCTGCTTTGGTGGAGTCAGTGGCAATTTAGATGTATCTCAAACTACAACCGAGGATGCTGCTATGACAGCATTTGCCTATCTAAGTCAGGGTTGTCAGAGTTCTCTCTGATCACTTGTTTCCTCCCATCCCTTGATGCCAACACTGGCAGGATGAATTAATCCAAATAGGCAAACCAGCAGAATATTACTCTTGTTTAGGTTTCCTGATGGCTTAGGAATGCAATAAAGTTCACAGCAGGATCAGACCAGTAAAAGTGGTAAACCCCTGAAATTAGGAGCCAGAAGGTGTGGGGCACCCTCAGGTGTGGGGCACCCTCCAAGTTTGATCAGCCCAAAATAATACATAAAAATAGGTCCAAAGGGGTAGTATTTCACTGGAAAGAAGCCTGCAACTTTCAAAAGCAAAGCAGCAGCCTTGGGTGATGAAAACCATAAGCTGTCACCTTGTAAAATTTAGACTGATGAGCTGGGAAGCTTTAGAGACCAACAATTAATTGCAAATTACTAGCCAATGCCTATTTGTTTGGGTTAAATCTGAGTTTTACTCCATTACTTTGTCAAAGTCAAATGCAATTTCAATCCCTTAGTCTTATAAAAGGGCAAAAGACTGCAGTACTGCTATTACTTACTGATTCATTGATTAAAATTTGGTGGATTAAGAAACAGAATGGATTGAAGAAAAGGCAAATAAATCAAAGTAATCTGTGTAAGATGAAACCTACTGACTCAACTCCTTTGCATTACGTCCATATTTAGACAAATAAAAATACTACTGACTCAGTATCCAGGTTATCTTTGAGTTCTATGAGTAATTTGGCTGAACAGTTTGGTTGGGTTTCTACAAGCTGAAGGTGCTTTCAAGGTTGCTTTTTTCTAAGTTTCTACAAATAATCTTGTTTTTGATAAAAAAAAACCTCTAAAAGAAAGTTGTATGCCTAATAATATCTGAGATAGCAAACTAAAAAACATTTCTTGGAACTTTATTTAATGATTAATCTCAGTGAAGATGCTAATTCATAGCATAGTCCTCCTGTTGCTTTTGCTTTGCTCTAACAAATATCTAGAGGCCCTTCTATGCTCAGTTGTCCTGTGATTTTGTGATCCCATGATTTTGTGAAATTGAGCCTCAAGAAAGCTAGGTGTGACCTGACAAGACAGTGTGATTAACTAAACATCAAACATTAAAAAGGATTGCTGTCTCTAAAGAATAGATCACATAATCCAAAGGCTGTTTTCTAAGTAAGCCATATGAATCATCCACTTCCCACAGACTATAAAGGAAGTACAGAGTGACTAGCTGTGACTCCTTCATTTGACTCCTACATTTAACTCCTACATATCTGAAAATAAGTGATGAAAAGTTCTTGCTTAGTAATGAGAATACAAGAAGTTATAGCCTACCCTACAATCTGTGTTTATACATGAACAGTAACGATGACTGGATGGATTTCTGCTGAGCAATGATCTGTGGTAAAAGCAGGCACTTGTTAGCAGCAGTACTGCTGTCACATCACATACACCTCCCCTTGGTAGATCTTTTATTTTCTTGTTCTGCTCTGGGGTTTGTTCTGTTTATTCTTTTTCTTCAGAATGCTGTTTCTTGTAGATTCTAGTCGCTACCTTCCTACTGATTAGGAATCAATCTACTGTTCATCCACAGTGAGGACAGTATTTAGCTGCTAGATAGGAATGCCAAAAAAAACCAAACCAAAAAAAAAGAGCTTGGAGATTAGTAGAACTGCTTGTTTAGAGATGGCTTTAAAAAATCTGCTCCAAGTGGTATGGAACTGTGCAGCATTCCCTGTCACCAGCTGCAGAAAGCACCCTGGCATATAAAAGACCTCAACCATAATGGCAGTCTGGAGGGAAGGTGGCCATGTTGTGGCTATGTGACAGGCTGCAGGGAGTCTCTGGGCTGGGGTTAACAGTGACCTCATCTGTGAGAGGTGCGCTCTGTCAAGGCTGCCAAGTTGTGGGGTGAGGTAAATGACTGCACACCGTTACAGAGAAGGAAGAGACTGCAGGGTCTTCTCAGATACCTTGCAGTGGGAAGAGCCTGAGCCACAATATGGAGTAAGCATGGCATGAGGCTATGCTTGAGACCATGGTGGATGGAGTCTCCCACAGTGGGGGAACCTAAAATTTTATGATTCCTGGCACCAACAGAATATGCCCTCCTCTGCCTTCAGATCTGAACTTACATGCCCTGAGAACACAAGCTCTACAAGTAAGACTCTGGAGCCTGAAATATGCATTACCACCAAGATGAAATGGTGGTGAAAAATGGTTGGAGATACCCTTATATAGGGGATGGAGATGCTATTTTGGGAGGCTTGCTGTTGACCTGATCCAGGACATTGCAGAGAAACTGCTGCCCTGATACCCTCAGACTATTATTTCTCATTGCTTAGCTACACAGGAACCAAGGGAGACATGGAAAAAATCTAGGGGGTCTAGAGAGCACAAGAGGCAAAGACAAAAGACATGGGAGTCCAAGGGGAATTTTCCTCAGTCCTACAGGTGAATGAGAAAGGCCTGGTAGAATTCAACATACTCTGAGTTAACAGCTGGCTGTGGGGCTGGTGTCACAGGTAGTACTTTAGCTTGTATGAGCATGTTATAAATTTCTTTTTACCTTCATTGTGGATCATTTCAGAGGAAGATGCAAATCACGGCCAATATTGATCACTTGTTATTAACAGCAGATAACTTCACACAGAGCATTCTCTCACAGTTCACTTAAGCACACACAGAGTTACTAGTTGGACCAACAGTTAAAAGGCTGCTTACTCAGATGCAAAGGATCTTACTGATGCATCAGTGACTTGTACATAGGTGTTCAGAATAGTCCTTTCAATGGTCCTTTGTTTCACCAGCTGCATATGGCAATCCTGTAGTATTCATCTGCATACAGCAGCCACCACTGCTTCTTGGTGTGGTCTGAGCTACACAACCCATTGCTGATGTTAGCATAAGCTAGTGGCCAAGTACAGATTCAACATGTTCTTCATGTCCCGAGTTCATTAGTTCTTGTGGATTCTAAAGAACCACTGATCTGTGAAGATCCTGGAAGATCTTCACATGCTGCTTCTCAGCATGTACTTTTCCTCTCTTCAAACTGCTGTTTTCTGGTTATAATTTCTTAATCCACATCCATAGATTCACACAGAAAAGGTTCTTATGACAAACATGGGTCCTTGTTTCAGGAATGAGGACTCCTAGTAAAAGACAAGGTCCATTTGGAAAAGGTGGCCAACCTGGAAATGCACCTCACTGAAATGGTGTAAAAGTCTGCCAATAAATGAGAGAACAGAGATTAGTAATTGTTGGCACAAGATGAAAGTGGTGGGAACAAGAGAGTGCTTTGGAAGGATTAAAGAGGATAAGAGGTCCTACCATACACAGGTGCACACAGCTTGTGAGGAATAAGAGCTCTGCATGCTGGTGAAGAATTATGACATCATTGGAACAGTCGCACAGTGGTGGGACAACTCAAATGTTAGGATCTCACTGATAGGTAAACACAAGCTCTGAAGCAAAGACAGGCAGAGGAGAGAAGGAAAGGGCATTTCCTTTTACATGAAAGTGTTTGAAAAAGTAGAATCACAGAATCACTAAGGGTGGAAGAGACCTTTAAGATCATTGAGTCCAACCGTAACCCTATTACCATGACCATTAAGCCATGTCCTGAAGCGCCACATCTACATGCTCCTCAAACACCTCCAGGGATGGCAACTCCTCCACCTCCCTGGGCAGCCTGTTACAATGTCTCACCATTCTCTCAGTAAAGAAGTTTTTCCTAAAAGCTAATCTAAACCCTCCTGGTACAATTTAAATTCATTTCCTTTTGTCCTATTGCTAGTTACTTGGGAGAAGAGATCAACACCAACCTCACCACAACCTCCTTTCAGGTAGTCACAAAGAGCAGTAAGCTCTTCTCTTAGCCTCCTCTTCTCCAGACTAAACAACCCCAGCTTCCTCAGCCACTCACCAGCCTCACTGCTGGACCCCAGGACCTCAGTGTCTTTCTTATATTGTGGCACCCTCAAGCTGAGGCCTCACCAGGACTGAGCATAGGGGCACAATCACTTCCCTATTCCTGCTGTTCCTGATACAGGCCAGGATGCTCTTGGCCTTCTTGGCCACTTGGGCATACTGCTGGCAAATGTTCAGCTGGATGTGCACCAGCACCCCCAGATCTATTTCCACCAGGCTGCTTTTCAGCCACTCTTCCCCAATTCTGTATCATTGTTTGGAGTTGTTGTGACCAAAGTGCAGGACCCAGCACTTGGTCTTGTTAAACCTCATTCTGCTGACCTCAGCCCACTGATTTAACCTGTCCAGACCTCTCTGCAGTGCCTTCCTACCCTCAAGCAGATCAAGACCCCTGATCAATTTAATATCAGCTGCAGACTTGCTGATGGTGCCTTTGATCCCCTCATTAATAAAGATATTAGACAGAACTGGCCCCAATACCAAGCCCTAGGGGATACTGCTTGTGACTGGCCACCAGCTGGATTTAACTCCATTTATCACTCTTTGGGCCCAGCCATCCAGCAAGTTTTTAATCCAACAAAGTCCACCTGTCTATGCTATGGGCTGCAAGTTTCTCAAGGAGATTACTGTGGGAGACAGCGTCAAAGGATTTATGTTGTCCAGGGAGACAACATTTAAAATCTTTCCATCATCCACTAAGCAGGTCAAAGTCATAGAAAGAGATGAGGTTGCTCAAGCAGGACCTGGCTTTCACAAATCCTTTGATTGGGCCTGATCCCTCTGTTATCCTGCACCCAAGATGAACCACTCCTTAATCTTGCCTGGTACTGAGGTCAGGCTGACAGGCCTGTAGTTCCTTGGATCTTCTTTTTGGCCCTTTTTGTAGATGAGTAGCACACAGAAAAGATTCTGTCTGGCACCTCCCCTGTTAACCAGGACTGCTCATAGATGATGGAGAGCAGCTTGGCAAGCTGATCTGCAGCTCCTGCAGCACTCTTTGGTGAATCTCATCCAGCTCCATAGACTTGTGAGGGCCCAGGCAGGATAACAGGTCTTTAACTGGTTCCTCCTAGATTACAGAGGATTGATGCTGCTCTCTATCCTGTCAGGAGGCTGAATAGCTTGAGTTTTATTGAAATTGCAAAGTAGAAGATATAGTCACGCTATGCTATACTAAAACGGGGTTTACAATTTAGATCGCAATTATCTCTGCAAGCTAATTTAAAATCACTGACATTTTGTAATGAGCATCCAAAGATGCGAAGGTCTGCAAAGGAATCAGAGCATCCACAGACTTCACAACAAGACTACTTTTAATATAATTATAGCAATTAAGACTGTTCTATTAATAACTTTCTTTTCAGATTAAGAAGGCACTTATGTAGCACAATATAAAGAGGCTTCTAATTACAGTGACAACATTGTGATTTTTGAAAACTGTTTAATAACGTGCAATAAATGACTGCCAACTTGTATTAGATGTTTTAGGAACCCTGCATAGACCTGATGTTTGATAACCCTGTTTTGAAGACATGATTTGAATTGTAAATTGAAATCAAAGGAAAATGCAGCATTCTTCTGCCAAAAGGAGCAGAATCTCTATTTGCAATGCTGAGCAGATCTTTAAAAGCACAGCACCACTTGATGAAACAAGACTGCAATTTGATTTTATTTGATGTAGCTGGCCATATGAGTCAAAGCACACTGACGACAGAAAAACTTCTCTTAATAATCTGCGTGGATCAAAACCTTAAGTGAATTCTCTTATTCAAACATGTCCCCTCAACAGGAAAGATAAGACAGACCAGAAGAAATAAATAAGATATGTGTTATTTGACTTAAATAACATCAGGAAATTGTGAAATGTTGGAAATAAGTCTCTATTTGATTGCTCCAGGCCAATGTATCTACTTCTAGGTATTTATGAAATTACTCCCTTGCAGGATAGAATAGAATAGAATAGAATAGAATAGAATAGAATAGAATAGAATAGAATAGAATAGAATAGAATAGAATAGAATAGAATAGAATAGAATAGAATAGAATAGAATAGACCAGGTAGGAAGAGACCTTCAAGATCATCGCATCCAACCTATCATCCAACACCACCCAACCAACTAAACTATGCAACCAAGCACCCTGTCAAGTCTCCTGAACACTTCCAGCGATGGCGACACCACCACCTCCCCGGGCAGCCCATTCCAATGGGCAATCACTCTCTCTGTGTAAAACTTCCTCCTGACCTCCAGCCTGAACCTCCCCGGTGCAGCCTGAGACTGTGTCCTCTTGTTCTGGTACTAGCTGCCTGGGAGTAGAGACCAACCTCTGCCTGTCTACATTCCCCCTTCAGGTAGTTGTAGACAGCAATAAGGTCACCCCTCAGTCTCCTCCAGGCTAAGCAACCCCAGCTCCCTCAGTGTCTCCTCATAGGGCTTGTGTTACAAACTCCTCACCAACTTCGTTGCCCTTCTCTGGACTTGTTCCAGCAAGTCAACATCCTTCGTAAACTGAGAGGCCCAGAACTGGACACAGGACTCGAGGTGTGGCCTAACCAGTGCAGTGTACAGGGGCAGAATGACCTCCCTGCTCCTGCTGGCCACACTGTTGAAGTTCTTGGATTGCTGAATTAATTTTTTTTCCAAATGTCTTATGAGTTTAAGAGTTATTATTCTGAAATAGAAAAGTATTGTTCAGAAAAATAAATCAGTAAGACTTATAGAAAGTTAGAAAATTTTTTTCTGAATTTTTTAATCTCTGTTACATTACCTGGAGTCATGTAACTATTTCAGGAGACTAGGGTGAATGACTGCTGAGCTACATAGTATTGACAAATTCCAAACTCACTACCAAATTGTGACGTTTTCTGAGAACAAATTTTCTCAGAAGTTTCTAACATGGCAAAGGTAGAATTAAACTCAACTATTCTTTACAAAACATGAAAAGGGAAAACCCAGACTTACTTTCTGCAAAAATTCAAGTATTCATTGTACAGATTAGAAATATGAGACTTATTACCCATGAGCAGGGTTTATTCCTTCACAGCAGAGATTCTGCACAAAAAGGGATACATCAGGAAAAGAGTGTTTCTTGTCAAAGCTGCTTTGCTCAGCACAAAGTATTTTAAGTACTTACTTAGTGAGACAAAATGTTTCTGTACCTCAGAGGTTACAGCATTCATGTGGGAGATTCAGGATGAAAAAAAAAAGCCTATTAGACAAGGATCTCATATTTCTACAGCTGAAGGCCCTAACCACAAAACTATCCAAGAGGAGGCCAGTATATCCACTCAGCTTGTTTGCTGGACATAGCCATTAATTTCTGTTCAAAATGCCTCTGAAAAGAGCCTCTAGCTGTCAGTAAAATTTCCAGTGAAACAGTCCTGATTTTTTTTTTTTAATTCTGACAAAAGAAGGAAAAATATCATCCATAATTCACATTTTAGGAAACACCTTAGTTACCAGGCATCAACAATAAATCAGTACCTTTCTCTCCTCTAAAACATCAAAAAAAACAACAATTCATAGATTCATAGAATGGTTTAGGTTGGAAGGGACCTTAAAGATCATCTAGTTCCAACCCCCCTGCCATGGGCAGGGACACCTCACACTAGATCAGGTTTCTCAAGGCCTCATGCACCCTGGCCTTGAACAATAAAAAGAACATTTAAAAAACAATTATGATGGATAGGATGTGAGGGTAAAAAGCTTTCATCTGAAATGACTGATGTTTGACAAAGTTATAACAAACTGAAAATAGACCCTGAACTGGGAAGTGGTGATTAGCCTTGGCTATTGGTACTATATTTTGTCGTGCACTGAAAAATGAGCAAAGAAAGAAATGAAAGAAAACAGCATTGAGAGGTAGACATGTATGTGGGAATGTTCGCTGAGGACTCTCTGTGTACCTTTTTGTATATATTCCCATAGTAACAGATAAATGCAAGATGCTATCAAGCTACATTAAAATACTTTTTTTGAGAAAGGAAGGCAAAACATGGACTTCACTCACCCCATATAAGGGAGTGGGAAGAAAATGGAAATAAAACAACAGCAGTAAAGGGTAAGAGAAAGCATACATAGAAAAAAAAGAAAGAAAATCTCTAATTTGATGAACCGTGTCATTCATACTGTTTCTTTTTATTAATGTCTTGTGAATCCTTTAGTCCTTACCAGTAAAGGAGTACACCATATGGGCAATGAAGTGAAAACATAAAATAGGGTATCATTTCAACAGCTTCTGAGCTCTTCAGCATTCATGGACCATAATTAATAAAACCAGCTTTGAGGCAGCAATACACTCATTGTTCATTAGGACTGAACACTGACCAGTGAACAGTTTGTTTTTCAGTTCTTAGCTTATATACTGTCCTTATTTTACTACTGCCCTTTGAACAAGCCAGAATCTAGACAGCACTGTACTTCAGGGCCTGCCAATAATCTTTAGAATGTACAGATTTATTTTTTTTAATTCTAGTATGTACAAATAAGGAAAACATGAATGCTGGTGTGTCACTGAACAATCAGCTACCCATGCGTGTCTCTGCCTGTCCCATCTTCAAGGCCCAATCCCTAATCTTCTCTGGACATCATTTTGTAGTAAAGCTGTGTTGTGGCTGTCTTTAATAACCCTACCACTTCTACTTCTGCAATGACTTCTCTCTTTATCTGTCCCACTCATTGTGGATTTCCATGAGAACTTCTCTGCCTCCAGTTATACCACCCTGACCTTCTCCTTCTGCACTTTCTGATGTTCCATTTCCTCCTTCACAAGCAGTTCAGGTCACTAAGCTAACTGGAAATTAATAATGAATAAATTTCTTCTATGGGGTTGTACCAGGTACTGTAGGAATTATACAAGCACCAGAAGTGGCTGCAAGAAAGGTCATGAGACTGCAGAAAGGGCAGTAGAAAGGTAAAGAGGAAGAAAGAGAACTGCTGCTTTAGTCAGAAATGGATGTTTGATACAATCAGTTGTCTCTTCTAACTGTTCCTTAGCTACACAGACACCTTCACAGAATTACTTTTTCAGCACATGGAGATCTTTTTATTTCTTCCCAAAAGCTAAACACATAGGCAAAGTACTTGTAGGAAAAGGCCTAAAAAAGATCAGTAAGTTTATGTGAACATCAAACTGTGGCTGAACTTTTGGCTTTGTAGGTTCTTTGCCACAGGAAATTAAATCAACTTTCCAGAAAGCTTTTGAAAATTCTCTTTCATTTGTTGAAAATGCAGTTTGCTCTGATTCTTGATATGTTCTTGAAACAACATCACCTATCTTGTAGTGAATACCACTCCTGTAGATCAATCCTCTTGAGACACACTTCTCTTTTGTTTCAGAGCTAGAAATTCTCTACACCAAAGGCTTCCAAGTCAGACATCAGAATACAATGGCCAAAGCAAATTGTATGTGACAGACTCCAGAACTGCCACAGATGTGACACTTTCAAATGAAGGCATAAATGAAGTGAAATACCCTTCATGGATGACTTATGAATCCCAACTAGCATTCCTACCTGTTGTGTTAGGGTCTAAATTTGCATCAAATAGCAGCAGAAAGTGCTAGACTTATATCAAACTCATATCATTGTATGACACCACTTAAGTTTGTAGAAGAATTACAATGCAGTAGAAAATCTTCCAGGACTGAAAAAAAAAGAGAAGCAGCAAGCCCAAGCAGAGAGTTTGCTTATTGTAATTTAGATAATTGTCCTAAGGTTAACTTTTCTTAAGGCATACCATACATAACACCAGAAACTTCAAATCATTCCCAGTGAAGCTAGTCCTTTGACAAGATCTCAAATGGGTACCTTTTTGGTTGGTCTAAGAGTAGGTTTGATCAGTGACAGAAAAACACAAGAGTATCTGCTTTACTGAAGGGGCAGCTTGAAGATGTATGACCTTAATGACATCCTTAACCCACTTGAGAGAAAAAATTCTGCTTGTAGAGAGCCAAGCCAGAAGACTTTTTGATGGCTATAAAAGGAGTCTGGCATGCAGGAAATTTGATGATAAGTGCCCATTTCCTAATACTTAATAGACTTCCTTTTCTCAGATGTGGGTGGCAAGTATCATAAAGACCTGCAATTACAAACAGGCACGTAAAAAATTCAGTTACCTTTTAATGTGCCTTGGCATCTGCAGTCATAAAAGCATGATCTCATGTACTGTAACCACTTTCAATAGTTTTAGACACCATCTTTGAAAGCTTATGGTGATGCTTATTAAATGTACATTATACCAAGAGTCACTATGTTTCTATCCAGCTGGTACTTATGTTACCCCTTTCTAGATGTTATATACAATCTTCATGTAAATTATTACAAATGGAAAATCTGAGCACCACAGAGTATTTGCCAGAGCACTCTTACATGGGAAGAAAGCCAAAAAGTTCTCATAACATCTTGTTAGCAGAACTGTATAGGAAATTATTTCCCATCTCACAGTTTTTTTGAGATACCAAAATCATCTTGCCTTGCATTAGAATGAAACCAAGAATCTTCAAGGTCAGAAACTTGGCAGAAATATCCTTCACACTTTGATGAAATAAATACTCCCATAGTCAAAGCATTCACCACAGTTACATTTTTCTAGTCTGAGCCAGGTGGGGCAGGATCAGATACTGGTCTCCTGTAACTCATGTAAATAATCATAGGTGAGACTGAAGTATTTTGTCTATGTTGTTCTCACTGTGATCAGGAATTACACTTCAAGTGCTTGAATTCCTGCAGAAAGTCTCCACTGGAAAACAGCTGGCCTGTTCTCATGATAAAATAAAAACTGTTTGGCATAACATTTCCAAATATTCCCAGTTTCTGAACTTGTCTACTGCACATCAAGAGATCTCTCACATAATTTTCAGCAAACTATAAAAGGTTATCAGGATGATCAATCATGAATTCCCCTTGGTGAAATCATGTTGACTATCTTTTTATCCATTATGTGCCTGGAAATGGTTTCCATGATTAGCTGCTCCATCACCTTCACAGGGATCAAGGTGAAGCTGCCTGCCCTATATATCCCTCAAGTCCTCCTCCTTTCTTTTTCTGAAGTAACATTTGTCATTCCTTCAGTATTTACACACTTCTCCCAGTCACTAAGACCAATTAAAAATTATCAGTTGTCCTCCCAACAACATCATCCAGCTTCCTTGGCAGTCATGGATACCTCCCATCAGATCCCACAGACTTATGTATATCCAGTTTGTTTGTGCATGCCCGAGCCTGATCCTCTTTCATGAAAGGTGAAAGTCTTCACTCTCTCCCTGGTCTCTGAGACTTCTGAAGGCCAGCTTTATTAGCAAAGTCCCTTGTTATGTTAAGCTCCAGGTGGGCTTTGGATTTTATAAATATGTCTTTGCATACTTGGACAGCATCTCTGTACTCCACCTAGCTTACCTGTCCCTGCTTTCACCTTCTATACACCCCCTTTTTATGTTTGAGTTTTGCTGTGAACAACTTGTTCATCCACATTAAATTAAATCATTATAGACACTCACTATGCAAAAGACTTTCAAAGAACATGAAGTGTGTCTCTGGCTTCACTCAGTATTTAAATTCATAAATTTTTAAATAATATAATTTATGACACATTTTCAGTAAGTGTTGTGGGGGTTTTGGTCTAAATTGCTTCAAGTGGGAATGTTTGTTAACTCCTGACTATAAGCAGGACTAAAAGCAGAGATTAATTGAAGTTTTAGTTCCATTCTGCAATACACAGCTTCTAAGCCATAACCAGTAAAGGGCTTAGAAGCCTTAAAAGTTATACACTGTAATGGTTGGGGGTTTATGCTAGAGCTCTGAAGCACATAGGGTTCATGGAGCAGTTTCATAGTCCAGAACAGACTCCAAGCCATGAAGCACACTGAGCAAGAGAGGAACCACAGTCAGTAAGCAGCTGCCTTTCAACTTAGCTGAATCACCCGTACTTGATAGAAAACGTATCTCCCAGTTCTTTCAAGAAACAAAGTACACTTCATTCATTTCTTTTAGGTCTTCTTTTATTGTTTTCTCTCCTCCCCTTCTCTTTCTGCTTCTAGTACTGTCCACAAGGTGGAAGACACAGGTTCAAGTTCCTCTTCTGACTGAAGGAAGCTTGGATTTTTTCAGCAAGTGCCCTAATTACAAAGCTACAGTACATTTTCCCATCATTTTGCTTTGCCACTTTCAAGAGCTGAAGACTCACAAGGGCAGATAGGGAGAAGAAGAAAGAGGATGACCATAGTCTATATTAAGGGTTCCTTGGGTAACAAGTCCTCCTCACATTTAAAACTGCAAGCTTACCCAATATCTGTTTAATGCAGGTCTTGGGACCACATGCCCACTTAGACAGACATACCATTTTTACTACTTCAATGGTCCTCTTTTTATCTTCTGTGCAGTGGCATTACTTCAAAAGCATAGTTAAAACATCTCATTATATATGCAGCCAAAGCCTGGTAGCTAGGCCAAAGTCTTAACAGATGTAAGGCGCAGTCTGAATCGCTACTAAGCTGAGGGAAGCTTACAACTTTACATTCAAGCTTGAGGGCAAGTTCACTATCTACTCGAGCATTACAGAAAAAATATGGCAGAGCCTCCTCTCTAGATATTATTTTTAAAAAACAATAGCTGTTAGTGAATTTTGTAAGGAACTTAAACCAGTCTCTATTTCATACATGATCTCAAATTTCCAAACACGATAAGTCTCTTTGAAAAGACAAATACAGTGTAGTTTAGTCTCTGGATCCTGGATGGACCAAGAAACACTGTCAATACTGACATTCACAGAATCTCAAATCTCAGCAAGAAAAAAGTAAAACAATTAACCTACAATAGAGAACCAAGTATATGCTTAGCTGGGAAGCACATAATGCAGTGAGACTTACAACTTTTCATTTCAAGCCCAGAGAGTGGTGGTGAATGGTGCCACATCCAGCTGGCAGCCAGTCTGTAGTGGAGTCCCCCAGGGATCAGTGCTGGGCCCCATGCTCTTTAACATCTTTATTGATGATCTGGATGAGAGTATTGAGTCCATCATCAGTAAATTTGCTGATGACGCCAAGCTGAGGGCAGGAGTTGATCTGCTGGAGGGTAGAGGGGCTCTGCAGAGGGACCTCGACAGGCTGGACAGATGGGCAGAATCCAACAGCATGAGATTTAACACATCCAAGTGCCGGGTTCTGCACATCAGCCACAACAACCCCATGCAGTGCTACAGGCTGGGGTCAGAGTGGCTGGAGAGCAGCCAGGTAGAGAGGGACCTGGGGGTGCTGGTTGATGGTAGGCTGAACATGAGCCTGCAGTGTGCCCAGGCAGCCAGGAGGGCCAATGGCATCCTGGCCTGCATCAGGAACAGTGGGGCCAGCAGGAGCAGGGAGGTCATTCTGCCTCTGTACACTGCACTGGTTAGGCCACACCTTGAGTACTGTGTCCAGTTCTGGGCCCCTCAGTTTAGGAAGGATGTTGACTTGCTGGAGCACATCCAGAGAAGGGCAACAAAGTTGGTAAGGGGCTTGGAACACAAGCCCTATGAGGAGAGACTGAGGGAGCTGGGGCTGCTTAGCCTGGAGAAGAGGAAACTCAGGGGTGACCTTATTGCTCTCTACAACTACCTGAAGGGGGGTTGTAGACAGGCAGAGGTTGGTCTCTTCTCCTAGGCAACCAGTACCAGAACAAGAGGACACAGTCTCAGGCTGCGCCAGGGGAGGTTCAGGCTGGAGGTTAGGAGGAAGTTTTACACAGAGAGAGTGATTGCCCACTAGAATGGGCTGCCCGAGGAGGTGGTGGAGTTGCCATCACTGGAGGTGATCAGGCGGAGACTTGATACGGTGCTTGGTTGCATGGTTTAGTTGGTTGGGTCGTGTTGGATGATAGGTTGGACGCGATGATCTTGAAGGTCTCTTCCAACCTGGTCTATTCTATTCTATTCTATTCTATTCTATTCTATTCTATTCTATTCTATTCTAGCACCCAAGTTCCCATCTGGGTTTTTTATTGGACCTACAATGAGATATTCCATGTAACAATCCCTTGTTTTATCCAAATAGCTGCAAAAAAGGAAAATGTTATTCCTTTCTCAAACTGAAATGTTTTTGAAAATCAAATTAGTGCATTAAGACACTCTGAAGCAAGACAGACTCCTGTATTTATATCACACTTAAGATTATTCTTGCAAAAAAAAAAAGTCTTATAAGCACACAGTGTCATTAGTTATAATATATGAAGCACTAGGTAAACAGCACAACTGGAAGAATTTAGCTAGAAGCTAGTCTGAAGTATTTGCCTCAGAATTTAAATAGAAGAACTGTTTATTAAACAACAGCTTTATTAGAAACAATTTTTCAGCATTGCTAAGTCATTATGATACTGTCCTTTCTCTCATTTGAGGATGGAGTTATAAATCATCTAGATAATCCACATATTTAATATTTGGAGATATATAGTTAGTATAAATTCATTCATCATTATAGTATCCAAGTGCAAAAACAAAATTGCAAAACCAGGATGACAATCTAATGGATCATCCAGTCTGTTGTCTGTGTTCCCAGAAGCGTGTGAAAGTATTAGCCTTTTCACATCTCCTGCCTATTGTCTACATGAATGTTGTGGTGGGAAAGTTCATGTTGAGATGTGTCTTTCTCCTTCTTAAAAAAAACCAATAATATTTAAAATAGGTATTTGATACTTCCTAGACTGCTATGAGAAGGCCCAGCTCTGTGCCCAGGCACACTTCAATGCTGTGCAGTGGTAGCTTCAGAATGCTTAAGCACTGTACTGGATCACATTCACAGAATAGGAAGGTTTTTCTGCCAGACAAATTAAAGTCATAGGAAAAAAAAAAAAAAGAGAGAGAGAGAAATGTTAGAATCTTGAAGTGCATTCTTTATTGATTCATGCCTCAGAGGAAGTGTGCTCCAACAGCAGCTGGTTTGCAGTGCTGAAGTCTTATATTACAGTCTGCATTTTCCATTTAGGGTTCATATGCAAACTCATAGATAGGAAGGCTTTCAAAGTTTATTATATTTTGCTCCTAAATCACACAATTGAAAAATGCACAAATCACAGCCAGAGCATCTCCAACTCAGAAGGCTCAAGAAATATACAAGCAAAAGAAATTATTAACGCAGAGGTGTCATAGCTTAATAGGGAAAAAAAACCCAAAACACACAAACAAAAAAAATTAAAATGTCATGATCAAAGCTATTATTTACACTATTATTCTCAGGAGCAGTCAACATGGCTTTACCAAAGGGAAGTCATGTTTGACCAACTTGATAGCCTTTTGTGAGAACATAATCAGGTGGATAGATGATGGTATAGCAGTGGATTTCAGTAAGGCATTTGACACCATCTCCCACAGCATCCTTGCAATTCAACTGAGGCAGTGTGGTCTCAATGATCAGGTAGGAGGTGGATGTGAACTGGTTGAAGGAAAGAAGTCAGAGAGTTGTTGTCAGTGGGAGAGAGTCTAGTTGGAGGCCTGGGTCTAGTGGAGTCCCTCAGGGGTCAGTACTGGGACCAGCACTGTTCAATATATTCATTGATGACCTGGATGAAGGCACAGAGAGCGCTGTCAGCAGCTTTGCAGACAACACCAAGCTGGGTGGAGTGCTGCCATTCAGTGAGACTTGGACAGGCTGGAGAGCTGGGCAGGGAGAAATTTGATGAAGTTCAACAAGGGCAAGTGTAGAGTCCTGCACTTGGAAAGGAACAACTCCATGCACCAGTATAGGTTGGGGACGGACCTGCTTGAGAGCAGTGAAGGCGAAAAGGACCTGGGGGTCCTGGTGGATGGAAGGATGACCATGAGCCAGCAATGTGCTCCTGTGGCCAAGAAGGCCAATGCCATTCTGGGGTGGATTAGAAGAGGTGTGACCAGTATGTTGACAGAAGTTCTCCTCCCCCTCTACTCTGCACTGGTGAGGCCACATCTGGAATATTGTGCCCAGTTCTGGGCCCCTGAGTTCAAGAAAGACAGTGAGCTACTTGAAAGAGTCCAGTGCAGAGCCATGAGGATGATTAAGGGAGTGGAACATCTTCCTTAAGAGGTCAGACTGGGGGAGCTGAGACTGAGAGGTGACCTCATCAATGTTTATAAATATGTAAAGGGTAAATCCCAAGATGATTGAGCCATGTTCTTCTTCTTGGTGTACAATGACAAGACAAGAAGCAATGGGTGGAAGCTGAGGCATAGGAAGTTTCATGTAAATATGAGGAAAATTGTTTTAACTGTGAGAGTGATGGAGCACTGGCACAGGCTGCAAAGGGAGTCTCCCTCTCTGGAGATATTCAAAACTCACCTGGATGCGTTCCTGTGTAATCTGGTGTAAGTGACACTGCTCTGGCAGGGGGGTTGGACTAGATGATCTTTTGAGGTCCCTCCCAGCCTCTGAAATTCTGTGATTCCGTGACAGTCAAAGGTACCTAACAAGTCTGTAATTGCTGACGTTTTTCACTACTACATTATATCATTCAACAGTGAACCTTCATTCTCTGAACAGGAATAATCTCCTGTTTAGTCCTTTGATCTTAATGAGGAAATTATAAGCATGAGTGGTATTTAAACTATATGGTCCTAGACATACGAACATTTCTCTCATTTTTTCCAAGATTTGAGACCATCCTCTCTCTTTCAAACTTTTTTGCCAAGGTCTACTGAACAGATACATTGGTAGGAAATGGTTGGCCCATGTCATACATCATGATGGTTGTCCCATCAGAAGAGTCAGTTTACCAGAAGAGTCAGTAAACAGAAAAGAGATCTTGTCTCATTTTCACTTTGTTGGTAGTGCATTAAGACCCTTAATGGGAAGGTTGTGAGTTCAAGCCTGCAGTGGGCAGTAGTGTCCTCCCTACTCTAGTCGTGAGGTCTGTGGTGACAGGTTGGACTCGATGATCTTTGAGGTCCCTTCCAACCTTAGGCATACTGAATACTGAATTAATATTCGGCCTCTGAGGAAGAAACAATATCACCTCAGACTTACTTGAGAAAAGTTGATGAAAATATCAGAGTCTGCAGATGAATCACAAAATATGTATCAAATTATTCACTGTCAACACCTATGGTAGCTATAAGATCTAGTTGAATATTAATTACTTATTTCAAAACAATGAAATACAAAAGAATATGTTTGTGCAACTATTCAATTTTTCAAATGCCTAATTAGTCTGTCATTTTGCATTATATATACATCATGCATAAAATGCATTTTATATTGTCTGTGACATCCCAGAACTCATCCCATACATATGAAGACTGGGATTAAAGTCTCGATTTTTTTCACAACATTCATCCAGTACCAACAGGAGAAAGACTTGTTTTAGTTCATGAACAGAAAAAAAAATCACTACCGTACAATGTCTGAACAGTGAAGTTTCTGGAGTATCAAAACCTGTTGAGTGGATTAAGGTGGAAGCAAATCCTCTTGAGCAAACACGGTAATTTTCTGCAAATGTAGAAGGGGTGAAAGGGTGCAGAATTCGGGTGCAGAATCTGCGTCAAAGCGCAGTACCACAAAATGCCCTGCCCTGGGCAGTAGGGTGCCGCCCACCTACCGCACTGCCTGCCCCAACTGCCATACTTCTGGCCCAGACTGTCCCAGCACTCCTCGAGCACCCGGCAGCCTACTGGGCCGTCAGCAAGAAGGTGGAAGCTGGGACCTAGCCTTTTGAGCGCATAGCACTGGCCTTGGGAGTCGCTTAGGATGTAGACACAGTCTCGCTCAGGCAAGGACCCACCCGCTCCCGCCTCCTCCTCCTATTCATGTCAATAAATCACTAGAGTTCGAGATTATTCGAATTTTTTTTTATTTATTTTTTTTTTCTCCTTGGGGAGACACTGCGTTTCCAGGCGTCTGTACTCGAAAGCAAACCGCTGCGCCAGCAAATGCCTTCCCTACGCCCTTACCATCCCGCCAGGGATGACTCACGGTCCCTGCCCGTAGGGCAGGCCCAACTGCCCCGCCGCCGGCACCAGGCAGGGCAGGGCGGTGCGGCGGCGGATTGGCTGGCGGGCCGGCTGGCAGCCGGGCGGGGATTGGTTGCCGCCCGGCCTTTGTTCGGCGACAGCCACTGCCGCAGGGCAGCGGAAGTTTGAGCGCTGCGGCGGGTGCGAGAGGTGGCTAGTGCCGGGTGCCGCCTGCAATTCCACGCCTCCCTGCCCAGTATCGCCGGCCAGGACGTGTCTCACACCCCCCTCCGGAGTCCGACCCGGCCAGGTGACAGCAACATGGACCTGGAGAGTAAAGTGAAAAAGGTAAGGTGAGGGCTGCCCGCAGAGTGACCTGCCACGCTAGCCGGTGTCCCCCCTCCCTAGAGAGCGGCAGCCGCGGATTCCCCTTGTCTGGCCTCTGCCGTAGTGGGGGCTCAGCTGGAACTGCCCCGCAAGCGCTGGGGCTGGCTGCGTAACGCTGCGCTCTTTGTGGCGCCCTGCTCCTCCCGCTCCTGCTCCATCGTCTCGGCAGTGAGAGGGAGGTGAGAGGCAGAAGGAGCTGCCTGCGAAATGACTTGCGCCTCGCCCTCAAAAGGAACAAAAACTTCTCCTCGACGCCCGTCGCTAATCAAAACGCTGTAGTTTATTCTCCAGGTAGCCACTTGCTGTGCCATGCAAATGAAAACAACTATCCCTTCCCCGCGACAAAAACCTTGAAATCTGATTTCTGACCTTTGACGTGACTAGCTCATTACAGATGTTGTCAGCGTTTGTGTGGGTTATCCTACCGAGGCAGAAACTTGGGGTTCGTTGGTTGGTTTTCTTTTTATTTGTACAGGTATATTGACTAGTTTGCAGTCAAACTGGCAAGAAGGATAAGCAACAAAGTGATAGGTAGCCACTTATTACTAGATCTCTTTCCAAAACTCACTACTTAAAACTTAATATGTGAAACTGATTTCATGTGGGACACTCCTCTAGGTCTTTGTTTCTAGTGATTTTTGCAAATTAAATACAGCACTTTAACGAAGATTTCTAGTGGTAAGAGCTTCTTCATAATATCTGTTAAGATGCTATTTGATAAAGGCACAAGCTGTATTTACGAACGTGGGTTAAATCTGTACATAACCCTGATAGATATATGAAGGTTATTCATTTGAAACGCGTGTTGTATGGACTTGTGTGTGTTTTACTCCTGAACTGTAATATTTAAGGGTAGTAACTTGTTTTACAGTATGCATACGCCCTGTTGTATACTTGTCTGCTTTTCTGTGGGCTGAAGCCTAGTGAAGCAGGTTAGCCTTCAGTTAAAGCTTTCTCCAAGTGATGTTGCATCGTGGTGATGTTAGCCATACCAGAGTTCTGGTTTGCAGAAACTGCACATCTCATCCCTCAATCAACAGTAGGCCATCAGTGTATAGATGGATGTAGCTAAGTACTGTCATTGTTTTTAGAAGCTCATTGTGTGCACAAGATTGCCCTCCTTGAGGTTGTTGAGTGAATTTACTCATATTTTTAAAAGTACAATTTAAAAGATAAACTTGATGCTTATTCACTGAAAGTTATTAGAAATGCAGGAGAGAGATGCTTATTTTTGGAGGATGGAGCATTCCTATTCAGGACTTTTCCCATATAAAGAGAAAATAAGTAAGTGCTGTGAAATACTAATAAAACTCTGCTCATGGCTTGGTCTCACTTGGAGTGAAACTTGAAGTTGCTAAGTATCTGCTTTATATTGTACTGTTGTAATTCGCTGGTTGTGAGTGTTGGAAGTTTGACTATTTTTACCTTGTTACTCTTTGGCAATCTTTCACTTTTCTGCTTCAGCAACTTCAAAATTTCCTAAACACTCTTCTGAAGTTGCTCAGACTGACACACAAGCTAATGCTACAAAGATACCAGCAAATCTCTGTGTAATTTGTGTTCTAAACACCTGTGGTGCTAACACTGCTGAAAGATGTTTATGATGTGAAGAATCTTAATGTTTTCTGTTTGTACAGTATGTAGAAACAGGAAAAAAAATATGAGATAGACACTTGAGGTCTTCCTCTGTCTTCCCTCCCTTTTTCACATCTCATCACCTTACATTCTTTCTCTCTATAACTTGGTTGAAGTGCATTTCCCAAGAGAACAGATAAGGATCTGTGACAAGTCAGTGCAGGGAGAACTGGGAAATATTCCTATGTGCATTCAGTATTTTTTTTCTTTGTCTATTGCTATTTAATCAAAACCTCTCCAGATTTTGTGCACTGGAATGAACGAACATAGTGTCTGCAGTAGCAGCATGTCTTCAGTCTCCATCTTTTAATTCCTATTCTCAACCTGGTTCCTTCCATATCCTTTATGTTGTTATTTTTTTGTCAACATCCCTTTCTCTTGAAAGGTGGAAGAACATTCTGGAAGGTTCAAGTCAGGTTTCTCAAAACCAGTGAACTACTTGGCCATTAACAGAAATTTACCTTGAGGTGGAGATATCTGTGACAGATGTTTAGTCTGTCAACAGGAATGAGTTATTTAACTACATGTCATGGTTCTCACCTCAGTCTTTGTCTTGCACTAAGACCAAAATGTCTTGAGTCTTTTTACACAATCTGCTTGATACCTTAACTTTTTTTTTTAGTTTGTAGTGAGCTGTACCTGATTACCACCTAGTAAATGGAGGTAAACATTAAGGATTAATGAGTGGCTAACCCGTGTGTTGGGTAGGAAGTCCCAAGAACATGGAGCAGTCCAGATAAGTTGCCATTCCTTTGCTCTTCTGAACTTGGAGTGTGCTGCTCAGTTAGGAGCTTCTGTATTGTCTCTTTGGAAAGCTGCTGTTGGCTCTCAGGGAGCTGGTACTGTACTGAAGCAAAACGCACATATATACGTGACTAGTAGACTTGTATCTATGTGTCTGAGTTGGGCAAAGAGAAAGCACATTTCAAGCTAGCTCAGGAAAGTCTGTTTACACTGTTGATAATGGGTTTGGGGTTTTTCTCTCAAGTTTTAACAGTTCTAGCATCCTGCACCTGACAGCAGTTGCTTTCCCTTCAGTACAAGGTCTGTTCTTCAGCAGCAAGAGCTACTGTCTGACCTCTCACAATTTCTAACTCGTCCTTTTAGCAATGAACGGCTTATGCATTTGTCATCTCATGAGACAAAAGCAGCAGTCCTGTGTAGCATGCTCTTCTTGGCTGTGAGGATTCAATTAGTTCAGGACATAATTACTTCAACTCAGACTCTTCATTTAACTTCTGTTTGTTTTCTTTTATGTCTTGTAAAATACATCTTGCTGTCTTCAGAAGTGGCTAGAGTAGCTAGATGTCTCTGTTGGTTTGAATCGTGTATTCTGGATGTCCACAGTCTGCAGAAAACACAAATTTCAGAGTGGATTTCCGTCACTGAGAATATGCATGGAATAACATGTAGCCTTTTTGTAGTCAGGTTGCCATGCTGCTTAGAAGTGTAGAATGACTGGTGAAGGTCTGGTCAATAAATAGTGTGGGAAAATAGTTGTAAGGCAATCTTTTTAGCTACTCTGTGAATAGTAAGTCTGATACCTTTGTGTCTGATGATATCCCTTTGAAGGAGATGGGTAATTTAAGGTTAACTATGCGGCGTTCTTGTTCTCGGTAGGAATCAGATTTGCTCTTGCATTTGAGGATCATGGAAATAGCTTTTTATATAAAAAAGATTGCACAACAGAGCTGAAGCTTAAAAACTGTAGCTCCTGCTTGAAAAGTACTTGTGCAACCAACAGGCTGCTATTTCTCACAAATACAATATACGCTGTGTTCTCAAGTCTTTGAGGGTACAGGGAAAATGAGGATTTAATGCTTTTTATTGAAGACTGTTAGAACAAAGTTCTGCTAGTCTGGATTCCTGCCCTGTCTGTCACCTCTGAACTTGGTAAAATGAATCAGTAGGTCATGATCCTGCTTTTCAGCCATGCTGGCAGCATGGTCTCTTGCTTCACTACAGAAAACAAGAATCTGGCAGTGAGCCTGTTCTGTATAAAATTTCACAGTATAATACTTGTTTTATAAAAGGATTTTGATTGTGATGAAGAAGGGGAAGTTTGGGGAGCAGAGGTGCAACTACTCCAACGTTCAAGGTCTCTGTACTTCTTTTTCTGTGGTGTGAGACTTTGTTCACTTGTTACAGTAGAAAACTGAACAGTGCTTTAGACATCATTAAGTCAACAACTGTAATGCTCTTTGATAAATGAACGGTGAATAAAGTATGTACGGGAGCAAAGTCAACTTCTGGTGTTTTACAAAGTGTGATTTAGTAATACCTGCTGGGCTGTGCTTCCTGTTGAGGTCACTGTTTGTTTTGGTGTTACTGCCATGGAAACTCATGATAGAGCTTTTTTTGTTGCTGCTTATGTATAGTAAGATCAAGGAAATGCAATTTTATTCACAGGCAAGTTTTGTCTGCAGGGCGAAACATGAAAACAAGTGTGGAGATGTGAGAGGAACTACTGCAGTTGTGTTAACAAGGAAACTGAGTAACTGCTTCCTGCAAAGGTTGTGGTGGGATTTCTTTTTTTCTTCTTTAAAACTTTTTTTTTTTTAAAGAAGAGTAATTGATGTGAATTGTTTTCTGAATACACTTCTACTTACTTTTTGTCCAGTGTGTCTACATACCAGTTTGGCAATGGTGGAGCAAGGCTAAATGAAACTTTTTTTGGTAACAAAATTATTCTCCAGGTGTTTGACCATAAAATATAATGAAAGGCCTGAATGACTTCTATGATCACATGAAACTTCTTCAATATGGTGTAATTATAAACCAAGTTAACTTAAACTTACGGTATTCTGTCATTAAAGGCCCAAAGATCGGTTTCTGCAGGAGTTTGTAAGAAAGAGAACCAATGTTTTTTCCTTTAAGCAAATTAATAATAATGGTGAGTACAAACTGTGGAGGAAACTTTCTTGGTAAAATTTGCCTTAGAACAAATTTCCCTTACCTCAGGAAAACATACTGAACATGCATTGCAAATTAATGGCTTCTGCCTAGCAAACAGAACATTCTCAGATCTAATAGGGTAGTTGTAAAAGTATATATACTCTGCTCTATTATAAAATATAATGTTTAAATATATTTTAAATGCATATGCATGTTTGGCATATATATTTTAGAGTATGGGTTTTACATGGGGTATGTGTGAAATATACTTTCTATAAACACACAGAGTTGGTAAGGTTCTAGGTGCTGGAGACCTGCAGGCAGAATAGAGCTGTGAAGAGGAAAGCTTGTCATGCCTGTTACCTGGACTCTTAGTTTAGCCAAATGAAGCAGGTCAAGTGTGAAGGGAATTAGGAGGGTTCTGTCATGACAATTCCAAATTACACCAGATTTAGCTGTACTCTGGTACTGCTATAAATGTGTTTCTGGTATTTTTGGCTTTTAAAGTCTACCTGACCTTTCCTTTGTGCCTCATTTTCAGTATGAGGTTGTCTAGTTGCAGTTTCTAAAAGCACTGGCTGGAAAAAAGGCATACACTTCCCTGCAATCCTAAAGATCCTGATAAGTGAGTGTGTTGGTTTACAGGTCTTCTGAAAACCTAATGTTAGAAGATACAGCTGGAAAAGAGTGCTGATGTCAAAACAATATACACCAAATACTGTGGAAATGCCCCTGCAGCACTGGATGACAGATGGTGCTGTTTTGCAAGTTTATAGACAGTGTTAATGGTTTGTCAGCTGCATTCAAATTTAGCTGCCATAATACTGAACATTGGGAATAAACACCACTTGTTTTCTATTCAGCTAGAATAGCTTTAATAGTTAGTAGTCTTTTAAGACACTGCTATGCAGTCTACTATCAAATATTTATATTCTGAGCGGTTTGATATTTAGTTGAAGACATCACAATAAAATAAATTCGTAGTACTTGTGTACTAAAACAGGCTGTTGCAGCTCCTTGATTTATTCTTCTGTCCATCCTGCTTTCCCCTTGACAGGAAGAAGCAAAAGCAGCCAAACCCTAATTTAGCTCTGGTGTTTTGGTGGGACTGAGAAGGTAAAAAAAATCTTGGGGGAGGAATACGTAGAAATGCCATGCATTTGTTATGGTTTCCTCTCTCACCACCTTTTTGCTGCTATTCCCCAGGGGTCCTTAGTAAATGGACAGGAAGATCAGAACAACTAGTTTTGAATGCTTTTTTTGATTCTGGGTTTCATCACTATTAAATGATAACTCTTAAAATAATTAAAGACTTCCAATGAAACTCTGTCAGGATATTGTTCATATAATTTGTGCCCAGCTGCTTAGTGGGAGGGAGTAGAAAACATGGAATCAAATTCTAATGATTGTTAATATTGTCATTATGAGCTGCCAGTGTACACTTGCAGCCCAGAAAGCCATCTGTGTCCTGGGCTGCATCAAGAGAAGTGTGGCTACCACATCGAGAGAGGTGATTCCCCCATTCTACACCACTCTGGTGAGACCCCACCTGGAGTACTGTGTCCAGCTCTGGAACCCCTATTACAAGAAAGATGTGCTGGAACATGTCCAGAGAAGGGCCACTATGGTTCTCAGAGGGCTGGAGCCCATCTCCTATGAAGACAGGCAGAGAATGTTAGTCAGTTTGGAGAAGAGATGGCTCTGAGGAGACCTCATTGTGGCCTTCCAGTATCTGGAGGGGGCCTACAAGAAAGCTGTGGAGGGACTATTTAGGGGTGTCAGGTAGTGATAGGACTAGGGGGAATGGATCCTAGCTAGAGGAGGGGAGATTTAGATTAGTCAAGAGGAAGCTCTTCACCATTAGAGTGGTGAAACACTGTAACAGGTTGCCCAAAGAAGTGGTAGAAGCCCCATCCCTGGAAGTTTTTAGGGCTAGATGTGGCTCTAGGCAACCTGGTCTAATGGAAAGTGTCCTGACCTATGGCAGGGTGGTTGGAACTATGTGATCCTTGAGGTCCCTTCCAACCCTGGCACTTTTGTCATTCTCTGATTGTACAGTGGTAATATTGAGAGACAGTGGGCAGAAGCAGCCATGTGAGAAACTCTGATTAAACTACCTGAAGGGAGGTTGTAGACAGGCAAATGATGGTCTCTTCTCCCAGGCAGCCAGTACCAGAACAGGAGGACACAGTCTCAGGCTGTGCCAGGGGAGATTTAGGTTGGATGTTGGGAAGAAGTTCTATACAGAGAGAGTGATTGCCCATTGGAATGGGCTGTCTGGGGAGGTGGTGGAGTCGCTGTCATTGGAGGTTTTCAGGAGGAGACTTGATGGGGTGCTTGGTGCCATGGGTTAGTGGTTTAGGTGGGTTGGATTGGTTGATGGGTTGGATGCAATGATCTTGAAGGTCTCTTCCAACCTGGTTTATTCCAAATTCTAAACATACAGAATTTAATTTCCTTGGTGTGGTCCAATGTTGTCACAGGCTGTTGAACCCGCATCTGGACAACGGTTGCACCTGCATTTCGCGAGCTTTTGGGTGTCCAGAAGGCCCTTTCAACTTTTAATTTCTTTGAAAAATATAGATTATTTTTAAGATAAGCTTTAAAAAATACTGCTGTCATGTTTTAATTCATCTAAGATTTCTTGGACTTTTACCTTTTTGTTTTTACTGTAGCTGTTAAAAAGAATCTTGATTAATTATTTTTTTTTAACTCTTTTTTGTGATGTTACACTTTAACTATTAAAAAGCTAATCTTCCATTTTTATTCACTTATTTTGTCCAGCAGTACTATGAACTGTGGCACAGATATGTAAAGTTACAGCTTAACGACCTTAGCCATGATATACCACATAATAAAAACCGGCTGACAAGATATAATTGCATTTTTATCGGCCTGTCGACTAAACTGGACATCTGCCTCTACATACATAATCCATTTGCATCCGTGACTGCTTTTCTTTAGTAGCATCCCATGTGGGTAGATGTTTTGTTGTTAGATGATCTCTGAAATCTGCTGTATTTAGAGGAATTTGAACTTTGAAATTAGTAGCCTGAAATGGCAATAAAGCAGGACTATAATATAACATTTGCTGATGGGTTTAAATTAAATAGGCGGGAAGAACAGGACTTGTTGGCCTTCTAGTTGCATTCAATAAACTTAAAGCCTTCTGATAAGCCAAATTTAATTTGTTTCATAGCAGCAGCTGTGTTTTTCTCTTACACATCTGAATAACCTATTAGACTCTTGAATAGCACTATTTGGGCTGGTATGATAGGATAGAATAGAATAAACCAGGTTGGAAGAGACCTTCAAGATCATCGCGTCCAACCTATTATCCAACACCACCTAATCAACTAACCCATGTAACCAAGCACCCCATCAAGTCTCCTCCTGAACACCTCCAGTGATGGTGATTCCACCACCTCCCCGGGCAGCCCATTCCAATGGGCAATCACTCTCTCTGTGTAAAACTTCCTCCTGACCTCCAGCCTGAACCTCCCCTGGTGCAGCCTGAGACTGTGTCCTCTTGTTCTGGTGTTGGCTGCCTGGGAGAAGAGACCAACCTCTGCCTGTCTACAACCCCCCTTCAGGGAGTTGTAGAGAGCAATAAGGTCACCCCTCAGTCTCCTCCTCTCCAGGCTAAGCAGCCCCATCTCCCTCAGCCTCTCCTCATAGGGCTTGTGTTCCAAGCCCCTCACCAACTTTGTTGCCCTTCTCTGGACTCATTCCAGCAAGTCAACCTCCTTCCTAAACTGAGGGGCCCAGAACTAGACACAGTACTCGAGGTGTGGCCTAACCAGTGCAGTGTACAGGGGCAGAATGACCTCCCTGCTCCTGCTGGCCACACAGTTCTTGATGTAGGCCAGGATGCCATTGGCCCTCCTGGCTGCTTGGGCACATTGCAGGCTCATGTTCAGCCTACCATCAACCAGCACCCCCAGGTCCCTCTCTGCCTGGCTGCTCTCCAGCCACTCTGACCCTAGCCTGTAGCATTGCATAGTGTTGTTGTGGCCGATGTGCAGAACCCAGCATTTGGATGTGTTAAATCTCATGCTGTTGGATTCTGATGACAGTAAACTTCTACATATGGTTCCTAAAAGGCAGCCAATTGTTGATACTAGATTCCAGTCTGAACTGAAACGGAGCAGTCTTTCACTAATTCTCACTTAGCTGTAACAATTTAAAATTCTTTGCCTCAGGGGACTATTAATCTTGAAAGTAGCAATCAGTGGATGATCTCAATCATATTTATATCATCTTATGTACTGTATTGGGTACATTAGTAATACTAGATGGTTTTGAACAGCTTTTCTTGTAAGATGAAAATTAATGGCAGTAGACAGGAAGGAACCTTACTTCTGGCAGTATTTCTGCTGACCTATCTGTGCCATTTCTCTCATAACTCCATTTATGGGGAAAATGGAATCCCTTGGGCATGCATTTTCAGTCCAGTGAGTGCTCAGCCTGCTCTGAATCTGAGTGCTCCAGCAGAGAGCTGGCTGTGTCCTTCAGAAGGTATGGGGAATAGATGTAGGCAGCAGCAGTGGGGAAGCACACTTCAGCTTTAGGTTCTCTAATTTCCCAAATCACAGCAGAATTGGCTGCCAAAGAATAAACAGTCACTTTTGAGGCTGGTGCTTCCACTGAAAAAGATTGTGTTACAGAGCTGGAAGAACAGTTGACATGCTCTGAGATTTTACAGTCAAACTCAAATGCATTGTGTGCTATTGCTATCTTACATCTTTATTTTTTGACAATTGAACACATAGTTTCTCTGAAATCACATCTAGCTTGGTTGTCAGTGTGCCCTTAGTTTTGAGCTAAACATTTTCTTTAAGATGACCAGACATTGTGTGTAGAAAGATCATCCTCCTCTTTGTTTGACAGAAGATTGAGAAATAAGTTTCAAAACAAGTCTATTCCACTTCCTAATTCAGTTCATCTCAAGCTGCATAAGCATTTACTTGATGTATTCTTTTGTTACTAGGGGGGAATGTAAAATTCTGTGCTTTTGAAGAAATCTGTGCTGACACTGCTGGTTGTTGTGTGTTTAGTCTAGAGGGAGTATGTTTAGGTTGAAGTTTTTTGATGGTACATATTGCCTCTTCTTATTTTGCTTCTGGAGAGGTACTTTTAGCCGAAAAACTACAACCAACCAAAACTGTTAAGAGGCTTAGAAATTATGCATTTTAAAAATGGGGAAAAAAAAAAATTCATGTTCTTACTTGCACTTCAGGTTCTGTTTTGGGAATTATTAAAGTGTTAAGACTATTTCTCCTGTGCACTGTATAACACTGATCCTAGGTTTCTAAGCATTCTAATTGTAGCATGAGTAAACTTACCATTATTCTCCTTTCTTCCTCATCCCCTCTTTTTAAAGAGCAATGAGCCAAGGGCTAAACAAGGAAAGCCAATTAGTAGCTGAAGTAGCAGCAAGAGAATGTTGGCTTTTTTCCTGAAGGGCTGGTGATGGAAATTTGGGGCTTTGGTTTATTTTTTAGGGTAGTGCAAGTGCATGCTAACAGCTTGATGATTTTAAAAAACAGCAGCAACAAAACATACAAACAAAAAGACAATTGTTGTGTTACTTTAGCTTCCTCTTTGTCTTTAAAGAATATCCTGGCCAACATTTTGTTCTCTTCATTTGTAACTTGACAAGGGTGCTCCCTTGTTTCCTGATGTACAGTATGTGTGTAAAAGGCAGGGCTCTTGATTCCAGATAAGACTCCTATAAACACCCATCTGCAAGTGAAGACAAACTTTTATTACCCCATTAGCTTTATATATCCAATGGAGACAAAAAATGAGTTGATCTGGCTTTGGGTTCACATTTACAGCATGTGAGCTTCTTGAGCCCTTAAGGATGATAAAGATGTCACCATGATCACAGCAAGCTTGTATTTATTCTTTCATGTAAGAAAGGAATAAATAATTTCATGTCCTTATGTCCATTCTTGTAGCTCCAAACAGTGGCTTGATAGCTGCCACAGTATCTCTTCTCCCTAGATACTGTAACCTACAAAACAGTTTTGTAATTTCATAGTTTCATTCAGGGTTGGAAGGGACCACAAGGATCATCTAGTTCCAACCTGCCTGCCACGGGCAGGGACACCCCACACTAGATCAGGCTGGCCAGAGCCTCATCCAGCCTGCTCTTAAACACCCCCAGGGACGGGGCCTCGACCACCTCCCTGGACAACCCATTCCAGGGTTTCACCACTCTCATGGTGAAGAACCTCCTCCTCACATCCAGCCTGAATCTCCCCACCTCCAGCTTCATTCCATTCCCCCTAGTCCTATCACTACCTGAGATCCTGAGAAGTCCTTCCCCAGCCTTCCTGTAGGCCCCCTTCAGATACTGGAAGGCCACAATTAGGTCACCTCGGAGCCTTCTCTTCTGCAGACTGAACAGCCCCAACTCCTTCAGTCTGTCCTCATAGGAGAGGTGCTCCAGCCCTCTGATCATCCTTGTGGCCCTTCTCTGGACACGTTCCAGCACCTCCACATCCCTCTTGTAATAGGGGCTCCAGAACTGGACACAGTACTCCAGGTGGCGTCTCACCAGGGCTGAGTAGAGGGGGAGGATCACCTCCCTCGACCTGCTGGCCACACTTCTCCTGATTTCCCTGGGGATGCCTAATGACTGGGGAGGCAGTGATCCTTGAAGTGTATAAAATATCTGAAAATTTGATCTTCCCTGCATCTTGTCATGTGTACTGTTGAACAGGTGGTTTGTGGGTAATCTGTTCCTTCATTTTGTCCAAAATGAAGTTGGAAGTTGAGCTGTTTATATCCTTGTATGTACAACAATAGCTACATGACGACTCAGAGTAAATTGTGATCTCCTTAATAAAACAACTGTATCACTACATCTAATTAACCATGGCATTGTATTATCATTGCCAGAGCTAAGATTAGTACTGGAATTTGTCAGCTCTAGCTCACTTTCCATTCATGGTAAGGGCCGAACTGCAGGTGAGCTGTCTCCTTCTCAGTGACCATCCTTCCCACTGCATCTGTCCACAGCTGGTTTGCTGATGACACAAAACTGGGAGGGCTGACTGACACATCAGAAGGCCATGCTGCTATCCAGTGTGACCTGGACAGTTGGGCAGAGAGTAACTCTATGACCTGCAACAAGGGCACGTGTAGGATACTGCACCTAGGGAGGAATAACCCCATGTTCTAGTACAGGCTAGGGGCTGACCTGCTGAAAAGCAGCTCTGCAGGAAAAGACCAGTGAATACTGGTGGGGAGCAGGATGGCCATGAGCCAGCACTGTGACCTTGTTGCCAAGAAGATCAGTGGCATCCTGGGAGGTGAATCAAGAGTGTGGCAAGCAGGTGGAGGGAGGTTCATCTCCATTTGGAGTATTGTTTCCAATTCTGAGCTACCCAGTTCAAGAGGGACAGGGTCGAGAGGGTACAGCAAAGGGCTATGAAGATGATTAGGGGACTAGAATGTCTCTCTTAATGAAGAAAGGCTGAGGGACTTGGGGGTTTTTAGCTTGGACAAGACAACAAGACAAGATTGAGGGGGGGATCTTATTGATGCTTATTAATACTTAAAGGGTGGATGTCAGGAGGATGGGGTCAGTCTTTTTTAAGTGTTGCCCAATGACAGGCACAGTACTTGAATGTAGTAAGCTCCATCTAAACATGAGGAGGAACTTTGAGGATGGTGGAGCATTGGAGCATGCTCCCCAGAGAGGTGGTGGTGTCTCCACCTCTGGAGTCATTTAAAATTTGCTAGGATGCCATCCTGTGCAACTTGCTTTACATGAATCTGCTCTGGCAGGGAGGTTGGACTAGGTCATCTACAGAGGGCCCTTCCAACCCCTGTCATTTTGTAACTGAGATTATTAATTGGTTGTATGTCCTTTTAATCTTTTCAGTGAAATCTTTTGTCTCTCATTCATGGTCATTGCTTTTGCTTGCTCCTGTTTCTCCTTGGGAAGTAAGAAATTATTAGTCCAGCTGAAACATAGTAGTTCCAAATATACAGACATACCAAATATAATCACTTAGATGTTTTCTTTACTCATATCAGATGCCCAGGTAAGTGCATATAAATAGGGGGTCTGTTTGTTTCTTGAACTCCTGTATTTTGTCAAGTCATATACTACAAATTTCTTTGTTGTGACAGATGGATTAAGTCCTTTCAGTTGAAGTCTTAAGGCTTTGCTGGCTGTGGCTTCACAGCTGTAAACCTAAGGAAGGGGTGCAAGTCTACTTCATTCCTTGCACAAAGCTTGCAGTGTAAACTAGTGACAAAGAACCAGAAAAGTACTCTGTTTTAACTAAGGCTAACTTTGCTAGCTCAGCCGTTTGAACAGGCTTGTGTGAGCATTGTCACTTACATAGGTACAGTAGAAAGGTGAATGGACCCCAAAGTACCGCCCTGATGTCATCTTAGTCAAATGCTTAATTTTTTGCTTTAGTTGTAGATTATAAAGGCAGCAATAAGATTGTTTACACAGCATATTTCTTGAAGCTGACTCTTCATCTTACTCTGTACACAGATGGGCTTGGGCCATGAACAAGGTTTTGGTGCCCCCTGCTTGAAATGCAAGGATAAGTGTGAAGGATTTGAGCTTCATTTCTGGAGGTAAGTGACACCAGATGTCTCTAAGCCTGACTCAGCACTGCAGAGCTTGGCACATGTACGCACATGTGTAAGTAATTGCTTTTGTTCTCTTGCAATTAAACTATTCAGATGCTTTAAGGAAGCTGTGTCTGCATTCAGGGCCAGGCCTTCTCAGCTGCATTACAGCAGTGTTTAAGTATGTATTCAGTTACTAACATTTCATCTGCGCTGAAGTCAATACTTATACTTCTACTGAGATGTTTGCTTTAGCTTAATAAACAGTTGAAGTAGGTTTGTAAAAACATCTCTATCCCTACAGTAAGAGAGATGACAGGGAAGAAGTATGCTTCATCTCAGTACTAAAAAGCTTTCTCAGCTCCTGACCAGATACGTAAACTTTGATCTGGGATTTTCAGTAGAATTATCTGTGTTGAAAAGATGTTGAAACTTGTTATACATCTACAGATGACTCAGAGAAGAAAGAGTTGTAATATTTCAAATAAAGTAGGTAGTACTTGGCTTTGTATGATACACTGTTCCTAAACTAACAAGAGTTGATGATAGTAGCAGTAAATAGTCTACAGTGTGGTCTGTGCAATTTACTTCTGCAGAAAATTTGTGTTCTTTTACTGAAACTATGTATATGCATGTATTTGCATATATTTAGCTAGCCAAGTTCACTGATAAGTGGGTGTGCTTTAAGATATAACTTAGTGGTTCTGATTTAAAAAAAACCAAACCACAACTCCCTGGGAAGGACATAAAAATAATTGTTAGTTGATGAGGATATAGCTTCTTGATTATGCATCTGCAGTATGTATAAAATAACCTACAAATAATGACATGGAACAAGAAGAGGTAATACATTAATGAATGTGATTATCTAAAGATAAATTATTAAACTTAATTTTAGGGTTAATTTTTTTCAATATTCACTTGGTCACTTGAGGGGACTCATGTAAAGGTACCAGTACAATAAAATGGAATACAGTTAATGTGTGTTGGTAACTTAATAAAACAGAATTTTTAAATGCAGGAGTAGAGTGGAGTTTATCCATAGTTAGATAAGAAATTGTGTCACTTTCTAAGAAAGCTCCTTGTTCATAGGGAGTGTGGTAGAGGTGGAGGTCACAAGTCCAGTTAACTTTCTCAACTCTTCCTTTTGTCATCTTTTTCTCAGTTCCCATTGTTAGACCTTATAATTCCTGGCTTATTCTTTAACAGGGAAGAATTTTGGACAAAAAGGAAAAATACCTAAAATGATTTAACCACATAATAGCAAGCTACCAAGTAAGAAAATGTCTGCTTTTCTGTGTGTATTTGGAGGTTTCCCTGTGTGTTTTCCTTTATACACATTTCACTATGCTCCTGTGGTTAGCACTCATTGTGCCACATCCTGAATACATAGCTCATCCGTGTACTGTCTCTTCTAGAAAGTAAGAGCTTGTAAGGAAAATACATAAATCTTAACTAAACAGTTACTGGCTTAAATTGAGGAACTGTATCTATATAGGTTAGACCAGCTGAATAAGGTACCTAGAAGTAGTCTGAAAAGCATCATCTGGGTGTTAGACAAATGTGGCAGGTACCTCTGTCATATTTGAAAAGCTCACCATTAAGGCGGTTCTAGAATGGCTTAGAGCATAGCTGTTTCTCCAGCAGAGCTGCAACTGGGAACAGTAAGGGTATGCATCCAAACGCTGAAATCAGTTTTGTGTAAACAGGTTTCCATGGAAAAAATATATTAATATGCTTTGCATGATACAGATTTTGGCAATCCACCACTTGAACAGAAAGGAATGGAACAGCAATCACTTAGCTCTTTCCACTAACAAACTGATAACCAACCAGTCTCCAAGCAGTGTCCACTTTGGATGTCAGGAACCCTACCCTCTTCTATTTTAGTACTCAGCATGATGTTATGCAGTATTCCTCTGGTCAATTTGAATCCACTTCTTGCCTACTTCTGTCTTACTCCTCTGGCAGAGTCCAAAAAGACAGGAAGCCTCGGCACTGTGCCAGAAATGCTCAACAATAGCAGGGGATATCAAGGCTGGTTTAGCCACAAATCCCAAGCACAGCACCATGCAGGCATTATGAAGAAAGTCACCTTCATGCAAGGCAGCAGCAGTCCTTGCTGTAATCTCTAAGCCTGACACCGCCCTCTTCTGGGTGGAGCTGGGGTGCTTCAGCAGATAACTTAGATTTTAGGTCTCATGCCTGAAAACTCCGCTGTGCCTCAGAGAGCAAAGATGTGATTTCCTTCTGTATTTCTGTACAAAAGAAACTCAATTCTACCTTTGGGGAGTCAGACAGGAAAGTGCATGGGGAAAAAAAAATCCAAGTGCAACTATTTAGTAGCAGGCTTTGACATGGAGTTTGTACACCCTTCTTCTGTATGCTGGGAACATTTGGAAAATGTCTCTCCTCAGGTGGCGAGTGCTCTATAAGCATTTCGTGCTACAATTCTTGGGATGGTTATATAGGTGCAGAACTGTTAATTTAGGCTAGTATAGACATGGTGGTAAACAAAGGCCTTAATAAAAATTGTTTGTAAATCTTTAAGATCTGAAAGCCTCAATAATGTGAGGTGTGTGCAAAATGAATTAAATGAGAGCCACTGTCTACAACAGTAGCTGAATAATGGGCAATTATTTGTTTTATCTTACTGTATTAATAGCTTCTGCTTTTCCAGTTGCTTTCAGTATCATGCTTCTGTCCAAGCTTAGCAGCAGCAGGTGGGGTCTGTGCAGTTCAGGTGTTAGACTTCTTTGAGATTGCAAAACAGCTTCCACAAATTTAGCAAGGCAGGCTGGCTGCAATAGCCTGCTGCTTGGATACGTTTGCTCTTTGGGAATGTTTCACACAGGAGTCAGAAATTGCTAAAAGCAGGAGGGAATGTTCTGATTTATCTTGGTTGTGTGTATACTAGAAAGTGATAATTGTTTCCAGCGCAGCTTGCCAAGATATTAAAAAGCTTCTGGAGAGAAGCATCTTAAGCTTGGGAATGACCACTTCCAGTATCTGGCTTTTCTGCACAGATACAATCCCTGGAAGGCATGGAGAGTTTTAAGTTGACTTTAATGTTTTCTGACACTAAGCCTGTCAGGCAAATACTGAGGCACAGTTCAAAGTATTTACTATAGCTGCACTAATAGCAAAAAAATCATAATCGAAGGAATCATGAGGAAAAATTAATCTTTCTGTGTGGAGGACATAGGGCTTAAAACTTCACAGAAAGTTGTTGAGAGCTTCTTTGTGCTTTCAACTGCTTCCTTCTGCCACTAGGTACCACTGCAGAACCAGCGTATGAAGAGTCATGATCTGAATTACTCTTTTTTCCATACATCCAGACATGGAAAATTAAGGGAACTGATGACATTTGCTTTTGGAGAAAGAACTGGAAGTCTTTGACCCTTGCTGTCAATAGAAATCCCAGACATGGGAATTTCCCAGGCTGGGAAAGAAGATGGGATCTGCATATCCTTCTTTCTCCCTCTTTCTACCCATCTGGGACCTGGAAGCAAGGCACAGTCTACTTATCTGTGTTTCAGAAAAATATGTAACGTCCACAATTTTGAAGCTTCATCCCTGTCTTCCATGATGTGAACGGGAAGAGCTGGGAAACTGCTGAAAATTGACTGGAGAAATACTTCTCTCCTTTGCTGAATTCCTGATAGCTGTGAGCATTTAAACAGGAATGCCTAGTACTCCTTCAGCAGGGATCTTCCTGCATGTCATCAAATGACGGGAAAATGTTTCTTGACTCTGCACATGAAGAGAGAAATATTCTCACTGCCAGTCTCCTTAATAGAGCCAAAGGAGATAATTAAGGCTATACATACGCATGTGCATAATAGCAAATGTTTTTGTTGGCACATGTGAGGTGTTTGCTTTAACACTAAAAAGCAAGCATCAGTTATCAGACAGACTAGTGAAGCTTCAGTTTGAGGAAATGGGACAGTTTCAGTAAGATGGCTGTATAGTAGCCAAAGAATTGGCTACATTCCCTCGTGCTTAAGGGACAGGACTCTGATGTGGCAACTCAGTGGGAAAAGGTCTAGCAAATGGTAAACATTTTTATGCAGGAGTTACATGTGTAAATGTCAACTTGATATCTTTTAGAACTGGAAATTATTAAAGAAAAGTGATTATAAATCAGGTCAGGAAACAGTTTTTTGTCTTTTTGACTGTTAGCAGTATGCCAATATCCTCATGTGGCCAAGACCCAAGGGAGCTTTGGGGAGCAGAGGAAATGGCAACAGCTTCAGGGACTCTCCTTCCCCTTAGTGAGATATGCTAATATCAGCTGTGATTTGGAATTCTCCACATTCTTTCTGGTTTCATTTCTAACCAATGGCCACTGCACTTATAATTTTGTAACATAGCCACTGCAACAGCTTCTTGAAAGCTATTTATGCAAAAAGTCATTCACTTAATCTTGAAAGAGCAAGGAGGTAATATTAGACTGCAATTAATACAGTTAAATTATTAAGTAAGTCTGGGGTGAGAGGAAATCAGCGAGTATTTCATTCTTTTCAATGCAAGGTTTTCACAGTGGGATCCAGGAAGGACCTGAGAAGAAGCTGTATTTTACTTCTTTGCAACTGTCTGTACATCTATTTATCAATACAACAGAAAATTTCTCAGATACTGAAACTGGTGAAATATGTTAATCCTCAAGGTGGGACTGAGGATGATAAAAGCAGTTGAGTCAGGGTGTTCTCATTGGAAGTAAAAACAATCTCACAATCTCAAAGCTATTCTGCATTCAAAGAGAATACTGCTAAAAAATAGGTAAGAAATTTCATATTGTGACATAAGGAAAAAAAAAGGTGCTGTTGTGGCTTTTACAGCATGTGTGAAGGTCTCAGGAAGAATTTTGCTGCAACTTACTTGGAATGGTCTTGTCTCTGCACACTGCTGCTTCACTGTAGCTGGTTGTGGTACAGAGTGGGAAGAGCTACACAAACTGCCGCACTGCCACCATGATCACAAGGGCAGTACATCAATATGAGATGTTCCGAGTTCTGTTTTGCAAGCAGAACAGTTCTGAACAACAAGATTATACTTGACTTGCACTGCTCTGTGCAGGTTACTTGATAATGTTTGTTCATTCACCAGTGTTACTAGATCACATCCTGTCAAAAGGCAAGAAAGAAACCAGGTCTTACTCCTGTTTAAAGACTTAAGCTGACAAAGTGTAGAGAATATCTGTTAAGCTATTATTCAAATGGCCTAACTGCTTTGATTCAAGTTGCATGTCTGCTGTTAGGCACATTGCTGCATGATGTTCATGATATAATAATGAACTAAACCTGCAAAAAGAAAGATCTGATTCTGTCACTGTTGCAGGATTTTGTTGCACTGGGCAATGCTAGTTCATGCTTGAATGTTTTGGTAAACTGAAAGATTGCAAAGTGATTAGTATTTACTAGAAATCCAGGTAAGTATCAGCTCTGAAATCCTATGAAGCTTTTCTGTTGTAGAAATGAGTCCACAATTCAAGCTGTCAGACAACCTATGCTTCAATTACTGATGTCTTCAGGTTCTTATGTGGCAAGGCAGAGTCTAATCTACTCAGTGGTCTCATTTTGCTCAGTTTCCAAGTAAAGTGTCTTATTTATATTGCAGAGATATCTATTTTTATTTGAAGTAAGCTTCATAACTTCAGATTATCATAATTTTTTGGTTGCTGTGTAATTGTGTGACCTGGGCAGTATCCATTGGATGCTGAATTGATAGTACTCTACATACCTGGTGTATGTAGTGCATATCATTGGGGTTGACTGTGCCTCACTCCTCATGACCAATCACATTCAAGTCCTCCTTCCTTCCTTTCTTACCACATGATGGGCCTGTGATAGTTACAGCATGTTCATGTCAAGTACTTCTTAGCTGCCTTGAGGTAAGGTATGTATCTTGCCTTTAATACTTCATTAATATTGTTCTGCATCTTACTTTGAGTTCAGTGGGTTTTGGCAAGCAGGATTGAGAGGATTTTAGTAGTTTTATGCTATTCATTGCATGAAGGATAAATAATGGGGTAAAATAATACTCATGGCTCTCAACTTTTTGCTAATTTCCATATACTGTAGCTGACTGCTTTGGTCTGAAACTGAGGAAGCCATTGATTAATAATAAACTAGCTTGTCTAATCCAGGACTCTGTTTATTATCTGTGAATTGTTTAATTATGCTTAAGGTAATAAATTGCTATCTAATATCCCTTGTTCAAAGGAGTTCAAATGTGTTGTATATGAAAGAATACCACTTAGATATAAGTAAGTAAACCCCTCTACCTTTTAAGGATGTTATGTGTGAAAATTCTCTGTACAGCGTGTGCCTGAGTACCTCTGACTTGGTTCAGAGATGTTTGAAAGGCTTTGTCCGTATAAGCCTTTCACTTTTCTTTCATCTTCTCTTTTAAATGCTGAACTTTGAACAGAACTTGGCTGTATGCATTTTTTTCCTTTCTAGGAAATACGTGTTTCTGCTGTGTAGGACCCCTGTGATAACCAGTGAAATGCATAGGAAGAAAACAGTATTGTGTGTGTAATTTTGACTGTACAAAAAGAACCTGAGAAACTGAAAGCCCAAATAAATGATTGCTAAGGGGGATTGCATTGATGAGTTTAAGTTAGCTGATGGGAGACTACCTGTAGTAAAGCTGGTATGTGGGTAATAATGGGATTGTGTTTGTGAGTCTGATCAGTATCAAGGCATAACTGAAGAAATGAAATACCATATTCAAAATACATTAGTGTCATTGATATCTAGCAAATCACAATCTCTGTAAACAAACCATATAAAAGGAGAAATGGAGAACAGCCTCACGAGCTGCTTGGCATATTGCAGAATAACTTGTCTGTTCCCTAATCATAGCACTGAAAGCAAGATTTTGGGTTCTCAGTGATATTACTACACATGCATGCAGCTGGCATGAGATGTGATTTTCAGCTGAGGCTGTAACTTTGTTTCTATTTCCATAACTTCCAGAAAAATATGCCGTAACTGCAAATGTGGCCAGGAAGAGCATGATATCCTCACAAGCAATGAGGAAGATCGGAAAGTGGGGAAACTCTTTGAGGATACAAAATACACAACCCTTATTGCGAAGCTGAAGAATGATGGCATTCCCATGTATAAACGCAATGTCATGATACTGACTAATCCAGTGCCGGCCAAGAAGAACATATCCATCAATACTGTGACTTTCGAGTGGGCTCCTCCCGTTCAGAATCAGACACTTGTAAGTCCAGCTCACTTTTTCCTGCACATGTAAGGCAGGAATTGATGGGAAATAGAAAAGTAGTGCTTAGGAGAAGGATACATTTACCCTTTGTGGTCGTCTTTTCCTCCTCAAAACTGAAAATATCATGTGGATAGGCATGCTGCTGCTTTTCTTGTTCTTGTTTTTTTCCAATAAAGTTGAAAAAAGTTGTATAGAGTGTGGACTTTAAAACAAAAACAAATAAACAAAACATAAAAAATAAAGGGGGGGGAACCCAAAACCAAGCAAACCCAAACACCTCCATCCTTTCCCAAACAACCACCAAAACCAACCCCACAACAATTCATGTCCTTGTTTAAAGTTAAGGAGAACGCTCAGTCTTGCATGTAGCTTTTACTGTATATGGTAAGAACAAGATCAGTGTTGACATCTAAAAGAGCAAATCTCTTCTAGCATGTTTTCAGCTGAAGTAGATGAGATGGTAGATAGCCTTCTGAGGATTTTGCTTCACTTTTCAAACTTTGATTGCTAATTCACTGTGCTGCAGTGCTGTGTGATCCATGCTAGAACCGTGTTATCTCTGACCTACCTCCCAAAATATCCGTTTTCAGTGAATTAGTCAAACCTTGCGCACCTAAATCAACTGTTACTTAACATTCAGTTAACCCTCTTATTTTTACACTTAACCTTGCTTTATTAAAACTAGAGCTTTTTACTTTATTTGGCTGTGTGCCTCCGGGCAGACTATTTCAGCTTCATCTGTACAGCTTTAAAAAGTAGATCAGTAGTTTTATATAGCCGTGAAGAGACAAGGTGCTGTGTAAATATTGTTACTTACTCTAGGAAGTAATGGCTCTATTCTGCATGTTGTAAAAAGCTTAAAAGGAAGCCACATAATTAATCTGCTGTATTTTATCCTAATCTACTGTGTTTCAAGAGCTTAATGTTTATTGGGGGGGAAAAAAATGGGTTTTGACAAATTTGACTGTCATTAACAGCAGAGATGGCTTTAGTCATGTATTTGCTTAAAATGTCGAATTGGCATCTGATATCTAATGTCTTCTGGTTCAGGCTAGGCAGTATATGCAGATGCTACCAAAGGAGAAGCAGCCTGTTGCTGGCTCAGAAGGCGCGCAGTACCGGAAAAAGCAGTTGGCTAAGCAGCTGCCTGCTCATGATCAGGATCCTTCAAAATGCCACGAGCTCTCCCCCAATGAAGTTAAGCAGATGGAACAATTTGTAAAGAAGTACAAAACCGAGGCACTTGGTGTAGGAGATGTCAAGCTCCCTGCGGAGGTGGAAACGAGAGCTCCTGACAAGAATAACTTGGACAATGGTGACAGAGGTACCTCAGCTGCTGTAGGAGTGATGGAAAACAAGTCCTCAGACCAGAAGGCAACTCAGTATGTAAGTATAAGAAAAAAAACAAAACAGAAGGTATATTATGATATTTGGTTGTTTTACCCCAATTACCATGCTTATTAACTTGGAATAGGGAAAAAGCTGGAAAGGGAAAGAAAGAAGGGGAACTGGAAAACACTGTGAATGTCTGCAAAGAGCCCTGGTTTCTGACTGCAGTTAGTGCACTTCAGCAAATATTTTCCTAGGTGACTTTTTCATCCTTATTACAAAAGCATGTTAGCTTGGAGATAGTGTAGCAGGGTGGCTTTTACAGAATAATAATCAAGAAACTTCTGTAGTTTTACAGACTGATTGCTGCACTTTTCTTCTGTTGAAAAGAGTTCAGTTTAATTTTAGAAGCCTGTTTTATCATCTTTCTGGGAAGAGCCCCAAAATTACCCACTTGAAAAAACTGGTGAAACTAAGAAATGATGAAGTAACACCTTTCCCTCCTGTAATGCCTGCTTTTACTAGCCTTGTTTTCATATTCAGGTCTTTTAATTCCATTTGGGTTTTTTTTAGGTATGTAAAATTACCTAATTTTCATCTTCTTTCCAAAACTTAATAAAATATTTGATGTAACTTGCTTGATTTTGCTGTGCGTGTCCCTGCTACCAATTATGAATACAAAATAGGGATAAGCTTGCTGAAGTAACACTAAATTAGTTTAGTGGAGGTTGACCTTCACTGTAGAGTGGCAGAACTTCTATACCATGGTTCCCAGAAATGTTGCTGTTTATATGTATGAGTAATATACAGGTTCTAGATGGAGATTACTGTTTTTAACATGGTTGTAGAAAATGGCTTCCATGGTGTTAAGGAGTGCAGTGTGCCTTTTTTTGGTGTTTATTGTTTGTTGTTTAAACTGACATAGCATATTACTTCTGGTGTAATTAATATGGAATGTAGAAATAACATATTTTAGCTTTGAACATGCCCACTTGCCTTAATCAGTTATGTGCTGTACCATTTGGTTCCCTCTATCAACTTTCTAAATATAATTATTCAGTTATTTTTGCAATTATCTTGTCATGAAGACTCTAAGATGTTAAAAAGTAGCACGAATAGGTTGCTGTCATTCTCTCTCTCCTGCTAGGTTACTTTAGTTTAACCACAGCAATTCTTCACTTAGGTGCTTGAGAGAGACCTACAGAAATACACACTTTGCATTGTACCCTGCTGGCCAACTGGCTTGAAATGCATTAAGTCAAGGGCAGGAGGCACTCTATCCTCTTGAGTAATTGTATCAAAAGGTGCTTTGTTTTTACCTTACCCCTTCTTAGCACTTCCAAACTTCTTACTTGAGCACCTGAGTATATCTCATGCTGTTTTTAAGTCATGTATATGTCATCACTGTGATTTTAAAAAGGACTTAAAAGTGTTTAATACTGTAAATGAACATCTGAGTTGCTTATCTATTGTAAGGTACTAAGTTTACCCTGTGCTAAATAATGAAGATTTAGATTTTAGTTTTTTTAAAGTATCTATTTTGTCTGATTTCTGTGGTATGAGTGCTACTGCTGAGACTATCTCAACTTCTCTTTAACAGTTCAAAGTAAACCACTACAAAGATGAGCTCTTCAATACCTTGCAGAAGAATTGCCATCCTTGTCGATGCTTTTTCTTATTAATTAGTTCTGCATCTTTGCTCTGCAAGTTTTCTTGTACACTGTTTTTCAGACTGAAGCTGAAAACGTGTATATCTGTAGCTGTGGCAAATAGAGTCTCTTGAAAAACTAAATTTTGTTACAGGACTGGATTGCAAGTTGTTTTTCAACATGATTTGAAATATACAACAACAAAGACATCCAGTTCTCCACTAATATTAATATATCTACAGTGATGCCCTTCATGTTAAAAACAAATCTATTTCACCATGACTGAAAGCCGAAAAACCAGAATAATTGGGCATGCAGCATGTTTTTAAAGGAGCAAATCTCTTTATGTACTTTTTAACCACCTAGGCTGGGGATGTTGCAAACAGTAGGTAAATGAATTACCTTGCCCTCATCTGGGTCCCTTTAGCTGCTAAACCTTCCAGCTGACTCTTACTTTAGACCTCATACTCCAAGAGAGAGTCAAAGTATTATATTCCTTTTCATTAGTTTCTCCTTTCATGCTGCTCTTCCTCCCCATTTGACATCTCTCTATATTTTGAAATTGCTTGTCTGAAATAGATCTGGAGAGCTTATCAATATGTTTTACAACCAACACATTTTATATATATTTTGATTTTTTTAATATGCATACATGCACACAATTCAAAAAGCCATTCACAGCTGGCCTTGTGGTGATGTGAATCATGGAGAAAACCTTCCCACAGGATGTTCAACCCAGTCCACAGACCAACTGGAGTGCAGGAAATGCCAAACTGCTGATTAAACTTTAGATAACAATTTTTGTTTTGGTAATATAAACCACCTGTGTTTTTTGACTTGCTCACAAAACCCTCTCTGTGAGCAGGTATAGGCCAGGAGACTGACTGTACATTTTTGGAATTATTCATAGTGTAGTTGTGCTCATAGTCTCTGTGGTCCCTTTTCCATAACCACAATCCCCATACTAAGATTAACTGCAGATTACTGGACAACAGCTGTGAGTGACTCGCATCCCTAGAATACCACTTTAAGTAGGATGAGTTTGAAATATTCACAACACTTTTTGTTTTTTTCCTCACCAGTGATGCAGATACTGCTTAATCTTCTCACCACCTATAAATACAGCCATTTTCTTGTGTCTTCTAGTCAGTCTAATTGGTTAGCTTGGGAGGTTTATTGTATTCTCCTCTTGAGTATGTAGAACATAACTTGGGTTTTAATTGCTTGTTGTTCTTTTAAGAACTGGTCTGTAGTTGCAAGCATGTGAGTATGACAATATACAGTAATCCATTTAAGTAGCAGTATTGCTGTGTTGCTAACATGTGCTTCATCTTGAATTGCTTAAACCTGTACTGTGGAATCAAGTCACACTACTCTCTCATCATGAGAGCCATGGTTTAGTTGATTAGATAGTGTTGGATGTTAGGTTGGACTTGATGACCTCAAATGTCTCTTCCAACCTGGTTAATTGCAGTGTGCCCAGGCATCCAAGAGGGCCAATGGCATCCTGGCCTGCATCAAGAACAGTGTGGCCAGCAGGAGCAGGGAGGTCATTCTGCCCCTGTACGCTGCACTGGTTAGGTCACACCTCAAGTACTGTGTCCAGTTCTGGGCCCCTCAGTTTAGGAAGGATGTTGACTTGCTGGAACGAGTCCAGAGAAGGGCAATGAAGTTGGTGAGCAGTTTGTAACACAAGCCCTATAAGGAGAGACTGAGGGAGCTGAGGTTGCTTAGCCTGGAGAAGAGGAGACTCAGGGGTGACCTTATTGCTGTCTACAACTACCTGAAGGGAAGTTGTAGACAGGCAGATGATGGTCTCTTCTCCCAGGCAGCCAGTACCAGAACAAGAGGACACAGTCTCAGGCTGTGCCAGGGGACGTTTAGTTTGGGTGTTAGGAAGAAGTTCTACACAGAGAGAGTGATTGGCCATTGGAATGGGCTGCCCAGGGAGGTGGTGGAGTCACCATCATTGGAGGTGTTCAGGAGGAGACTTAATGGGGTGCTTGATGCCATGGTTTAGTTGTTTAGGTGGGTTGGGTTGATTGATGGGTTGGACACGATGATCTTCAAGGTCTCTTCCAACCTGGTTTATTTATTATTATTCTATTCTAATGCTTCCATTTCAGTCTGATAACATGAGATAACATGGAGCTTATTAAACATGTCAGTAATAGGTGGTACTTCAAAGTCATGTTTAATTTTGTAATACCTCTTTCCAGTCCTGCTATCGCTGCAAACTGACCATGAAAGAAGGTGACCCAGCTGTCTATGCAGAACGTGCTGGATATGATAAACTCTGGCACCCCGCATGTTTTGTCTGTTGCACCTGCAGTGAACTTCTAGTAGACATGATCTACTTCTGGAAGAATGGCAATCTGTATTGTGGAAGACATTATTGTGATAGCGAGAAACCCCGCTGTGCTGGATGTGATGAGGTAGGAAACATCCTAGTCCTTTGTTTTAGCATGTAAGTTTGCTCTCCTGAGAAGTGAATATGGTTTTTAGCATAATATTTTGGTGTGGGGAGTTTGTGTCTTCACCAGTTTTAGCTGTTGTAGTTGCAGGGAAATTAAACTGACACGGATGATCCACGTTCAGGAATATCTATAGTTTGCTTTGGATTTGGTGGGTATTTTGAGCAATCTGCAGAGACACGGAAGAATCTCCACTCGTGGATTGCATTCTGCAGTCCAGATTATGCAGCCATTTCCTCGTGAGAGGCACTAGGGGGAGCACCTCGCAAGGTTACCCCTTGCACAGGCTACAGAGAACAACCTGCTTAATGTCTTTGACATCTATGGGCTCTTTAATGAAGCAGCCAAATAAGTGAAGACATTTGTTTTCATTGTTGAAACAGGTGGGATCACCAGGAGTTCCTTGGAAATTGCATGACATCTTGAGACTAGCTTTATTCATTTAAATAGCATTTCTTTTACTGTATTAATATTTGGTTGTGTCTTCCAAATAGCTAATATTCAGCAATGAATATACTCAAGCAGAAGGTCAAAACTGGCATCTGAAACACTTCTGCTGTTTTGACTGTGATTGTGTTTTGGCTGGAGAAATCTATGTAATGGTGAATGACAAGCCAGTCTGCAAACCCTGCTATGTGAAGAACCATGCTGCGGTAAGATCCTCACAGACATGTTGGTGCTATGGAGGAAGGGAACTTACTTCTATGGAGCTCGAAACTCTTACTTTGCTCCAGTGTGGGAATGTCTGAAGAAAATAAATTGAATGAAAGCTTAGGTTCAAGTCAATCATTATCTTCCTCTTTGGGGGAAAAAAACCCAAATGTTAAAAGCAGTCAACTATTTTGGCAACTCATAAGTTTGGAAAAAAAAGCCATTGGTGGGGCAGGGGACAGGACAGACTGTTCTGAAAGTGCCTTTAACTTTGCCAGTGGTGAAGCAGGATTTTGTAACAGGAGGAGTAAGGTAGTAAAGTAGTAAGATGAATAATGCTGTGTCAATCATAGTTCATTGTGACTAGTGGGATTCAATTTCAGCTGATCTACCAAAAGCTTGCAGTGGCCACTGCAGTCTAGGTACTTTGTTTGCATCTCTAACCAGGAGTCATAAAGGAGAGTGACTGACAAGATAAAGACAGAAGTCTGGGAAAAGATGATAGTTCTTGATTCCTAATTATGCTGGGAAGTCTAAGATGGTAGTCCATTTTTATCTACCAATTAAGTAGATATTAGTTGGGAGTTCAGTCAAACACAGATCTAAACTGTTTATACAGTTAAAGGATGGAACAACTCTTATCTCTAGCTAACATTTAATAATCTTCTGAGGTAAGTGTGAGGAATTATCTTCTATAGAGGCTATTTTTTTTTCTTCTTACAAAGCATCAAATTCATTGAGGTCAAAATTATAGCTTTTGACAACTGGATTTTAAAACTGATTGCAGCCTAGCCTTGTAGCCTTTAAATCTTGGCATTGGTTTACAGCTGCCAATGGGCAGGAAGATTTGTAACTGATCTCTTCAAATGTATGGGTTAATACAGGGAGAATTGTGCTGTTTGACATGACAAATTTGTATAATTATTTGGGCTTTGGGAAATTCTAACTACCATAACTCTTCTAAATTTAGTCTAATCAGTTTAGCAACTAATTTCTTATATGCACTTTATTTTGTGTTCTGTCCTTGGACACACTTTGAGCAGAAACTGCTTTAAATAAAATCAAAACCCAGAGGCTTAGTGCAGAGGGTTCTATTAACACCTGTTTCTGTTCTCCAATCATAATACTTAAGAATTCCAGCCTTTATTGGACTTGAAATTATGTGTGTGCTTCACTTAAGTGTCACTTTATTTTTTAACAGATCTGCCAAGGCTGTCATAATGCCATAGATCCAGAAGTTCAGCGTGTGACATACAACAGCTTCAACTGGCATGCTACACAGGAATGCTTCATATGCTCCTGTTGCAGCAAGTGTCTAATTGGCCAGAAGTTCATGCCAGTGGAAGGGATGGTCTTTTGCTCCGTTGAATGTAAGAAAAAAATCATGTCTTAAGACATGCACAGACCCAAGCATTGCTTCATTCCAAAGGCATTTAAGATCATTGAAAGTATTAATGAGCATTTTTCCAAAGTTGTTTTAATGACTAAAACTTGCTATATAATCTTAATTTCTTAGTTGTAATAATAACTTCCTTTTCTGGAATATTGTTCCTGAGTCTTACGTCAAGTGTCTTCATGTTCCAGAAATGTAAGGGAAAAATGTGTTGTGAGCTATATACACTTTAAGGGAGCACTTCACTCTGTGAAGGATCTTTGTGCTTTATCTTGACTAATGGAAAAAGACTTTGTGAAAATGCTCCCATTTTTCTTGGTCTGTATGATAAATGTGACTCTTCCACTTCCAGTTTCACTAACTTGCGTTTAGTTTCGCTGCTTTCATCAAGCACTTTAGACAAAATGATCAGCTTTACTGCCACATGCAGTTTTGTCTGCTAGACCTCAAGCACGCAGGGAGAATGGATCTTTAAAAAGAGGAAAAGTTGCCTCATTTGTGTATTGTGGACACAAGCCTTTGAGGGATAGTGACTGCTCTCACACCTAGTACTTCACACAATTGCACCAGTAGAAAACTGTGGTGGATCATGATTCTTATAACTGTTTGTGCCTGGAAAAGTTTTGATTTTTATGAATGTCAGAGTTATTTTATAGATTTTTTTTTTTTTTTAGGAGGAGGGGGTCATATAAGGGAAGGTCTTGCTGAGATTAAAATAAAACAAATAAACAAAATCCACCAGTGTTAGTGGGTGTCACTTATCAGGACTGGCTTCTGTGTTTCTTGGTTGGTTGGGGTTTTTTTTTAATGAGTGTTCTTCTTGGAAATTGTGCCTTCTATCAGAGGAACACGGCACAAAATACCACATGCATTTCCAGGAATGTAATTCTGTAAAAGGAACTTAAATAGGCTTTTGATTTTTACAAGTTCTTAACCAAAGCACAACGACTTCCAGTATTTGAGTCTAATAAATATCACAGCTGTGTGTTAGCTTCACTTACTAGATAAACCAAATGTGTAGTTCTTTCTTCTTAAGACTTACGGATCTACAGTGAAACTCGTTAGATATCTGTGTGCAAAATAATGAATGGAGAGTCTTTGGGCCTAAAATGAAATACAAAAACTAAATCTATGCAAGTCTTATGTTCAACTCTTAAGTTTTACGGTAGCTATATTGTAACATTTATAAATAAAAATCAGCATTGCTCGCTTCTGTTGTCGACTCTGTTGTTGTTGAATTGCCATTAGGGAAGGTGTGCTAGGTTAAACACAGCCCAGGAAGGGGTGGGCTGAAAAGAACCTAGCCCCAAGTGGACAAAGAAACCTGACCCAGGTGGGCAGAGGGACTTGGTCCCTCTCCAGGGGAAGGGGTCCCCAGGTCAAAGTCTACTCCACTTCCTGTCCCCAACCCTATTTAAGAGGAAGCCATTGCCTGGCTTGCTCTCTTTTCCTGCCCTTGCCTTTCTGACATCCTGCTGCTGTTAGCCATGTCATTGGGCCTGTTCCACGCTGTTCCAGATTCCTAAGGTACTGTATCTAAAGAGAATTCCTCTTGCATCCAGAGAATCCTTTGCTGGCTGTGTCTTTTTGTGTATGTATTTGTATTTACCATTTTTTCCTTATACCTTTGTAACCTTCCTTTTACTCAAATGCCTTTTATATTTTGTTAAACTTACTTTTTTACTTCCAAATTGATTCAAGACTTTCTTTCATAATTTTCCCTTATTTTTCTCCTCCTGCCTAATTTGCTGGGGAAAAGGGGAGAGGAGAGGCAACCTAAATCTGTAACATTTGGGGCTTTGGGGCTAGCAGAAAAAGCTTAAACTGCAACAGGAGGCAAAGAGGAAATTTTCCCATGCTTCTTTTTAGCTTTGTTACTTCCAAAAAATCTTAAGGCCTGTTGTAGGGTGAAGTGCTTACTGTCTTGTGTAATATTGCAGTGTTGCTGATGCATTTATAGTTGCAAAACAATGGGTCTTGTTCCAACAAATACACAACTCAAGAGCTTGGAGTGAATTTACTTTTTGTTCACTAAATTGTGACCCTAATTTTATTGTAAGATCTAGCATGGGAAGTTTCACACAGATGAGCTAATGTGGTGAGAAAGTACATTGTGATCCTTTGAGTACAGCAAAAATAAGACACTGATACAAAGCCTGTACAAATTTTCTCTGGTGATCCTCAGGATATACCAGAAAGTGTATGCCTTTCAGATCACATCAATAGTGCTGTGTTCTTGCCAGATTTGTGGTTCCAAACCAAGGGAAACAGGATGTCTCATTAAGAGAACGTTACTTGTATTTTTTCCATGTAAGTGTTCCTTCCATAGTATGTGAAAACTCCTGGCAGACAGGTGAAGTGACTGGAAGAATGGAAACATTACACCTGTTTATCAGAAGGCTAGAAAGGAGGACCATCAGCATCTGCCAATCTCTCAGCCTCACCTCTGGGAATATCATGGAATGGATCCTCCTAGAAGGTCTATTAATATGTAGCAGGACATGCCATAAGAATGCCCTTAGGGAGGTGGGTTAAGGGCTTGTTTAATGGTCTATAAGGTCTTAATGGTCTTAACTATGTCTGAGGTTTACTTATTTTGAATGCATCTGTCCTCACCTGCTCACTAACATCTATTCTAGAAGATGCAGCTGACCTTTCTAAAAAATTCGTTGTGAAAAGTTGTTACAACTTCCCTTGCCACCCTGCATAACACCTCTGTTTCTCATCAGTGTGCTTGCTTGCACTAATGGCAGTTGTACTTTTTGCCTTAAATCTCATTTGGTGCAGTTCTGTGTGTTAAACTTCATTATTGTGTAACCTTCATTTAAAAGGATGAGCAGGTGCAGCCTTCCAGTATCTGAAGGGGACTTACAAGAAGGATGGAAAGGGACTATTTACAAAGGATTCTAGTGATAGGACAAGGAACAATGGTTTTAAATTAAAGAAGAGTAGATTTAGGTTGGACATTAGAAGGAAGTTCTTTACCATGAGGGTGATGGAATACCAGATTGCCTAGGGAGATAGTTGAGGCCCTATCCTTAGAGATATTTAAGGACAGGCTCAACAGGTCCTGGGCAACCTGGTCTGATGGAGGATATCCCTGCGTACTGCGGTGGGGTTGGACTAGATCACCTCTAGAGGTCTCTCTGGATCCAAATTATTCTATGGTTAAGAATTACTCATTCCATCAAGCCAGAATTGCTAAGGAAATTCGTGTCATGCCAAGCACCATCTTCTGAAACTTCCTTTGTCCATATAATCTTTTGAAGCATGTTGACTTGCTGTCTTTAGCTAACTTTTGAGACTCTTCCCTTGCCTGATTGTTCCCTTTTGGCTCTGTTGCCTGGAACCGGATGCACCTAGGTGTTTCCTCTATGGGACAACCAAACTTTAATCTATGTCTATGCAGTAACTGGAAAGGATTGTGTCATAAGAAAGTTGAGGTTAATGTGCAGGTGATGGGGAGGACAAAGATACTGATGTGTGACTACATAGTGAGGATATGGTTAGGAGTGTTAAACCGCTCTTCTAATGACCTAGAAAGCAATTTATGTTCCTGAAAATAACACTTTCTGTGTTAGCTGAAACATGTTGACAGTGGAACTTGAAAATAAGCACTAAGGAGATTCCATTCTGTCGCTGCCATAATAAAGATATTGGCTATTAAGTGTTGAGTGTTTTTCCTTTCTTTTGGCTGGTTTATCATGGAGGCCCCTTTGGATCTATTTGTCTTGATAAGCTAAGACTACAAGCTGGAAGCATTAAGATTTTGCATACTCAAGTAATAACAACACATATTTTGTATATAAAATGTTGGACTCCAAGGATGAAGAATTCAAGTTCTACACTTAAAAGCGGAACTTTGCTTGTAGAAAAGTCTTGTAAGCTTGTTATAACAACATACTCTTCAGAAATAGTTGCTGTGAGGAACAGCCTGAAGAGACAGTCAGCTCTATTTATCATGCCACTGCTGGAGTGACATTTAATTTTAATTCTTCATGTTAAGCACCAAATTAAGACAGATTCATAGCAGAAGGCAAGTTTGGCCTTATCACTATCAACACATGAGATGAGAAGACTAAATTTGCCTTGGTGATGTAACTTTGTGCCTGTCTTAGCTTTATCTTCTGTGTTACATTTTACGTGGCTACTGTGACAGTTTGGGGTGTTATGACTCAAAGTTTGAGATTTTTAGAGCAGTGTTTTTATTAGCTGTCTGAAGAGCAAGTAGAGTTAAACAATTGAACGTGTTAACAAGGTTTAAACATAAGGAGTGGGGGATGCATCTTAAGCACCAAAGTTGCAGCTGAGAAAAGACCATCCTGTCACTGATCTAATTGGGACATCTGGCAAGGGGGGAGGTTTTTGTGTTCATTCCCCCCCCGCCATGGGACAGTAGTGCTAGGGGGTGAAAGGCACCTCTAGAGATCACCTAGTCCAACCTCCCTGCCAGAGCAGGTTTACCAGACAGGTTTTTAATTACTTCAGAGATGGAGATTCTATCACCTCTCTGGGCAGCCTCTTCCATTGATCCATCACCTTCAAAGAAGTTCCTCCTCACATTTAGATGGAGATTCCTATGTTCAAGTATTGTGCCTGTTACCCCTTGTCCTGTTACTGGGCACCACTTAAAAAAAGACTGGCCCTCTCAAGCAATTCCCTTTCCTTGAACCTGGGAGCCCAGAACTGGACACAGTAGTCCAGATGAGGCCTGACTAGGGCAGGGGGAAATAATAACCTCCCTTGACCTGCTTGTCACACTCTTCTTGCACTCTAGGATGCTATTGGTCATCTTTGCCACAAGGGCACATTGCTGGCTCATGTTCATCCTGTTCTCTACCAACTGTCCCTGCCCTGGTCTTTCTCCATGAGCTGTTTCCAGCAGGTCAGCCCAAAGCCTGTACTGAGACATGGGGTTATTCCTCCCTAGGTGTAGTACCCTTACTTGCCCTTGTTGAATGTCATAAGGTTATTTTCTGCCCAACTCTCTAGCCTGTCCAGGCAGCACAGCCTTCTGGTATGTTAGCCACCCCTCCCAGTTTAGTGTCTTCATCAAACTTGATGAGGGTATAATCTATCCCTTCATCCAGGTTACTGATGAATATATTGAGTAAGACTGAATCCAGTACTGACCCCTGAGGGACACCACTTGTTACAGACCTCCAATTAGGCTGTGCCACTGACCACAACCATCTGAGCTCTTTCAGCGGGTTCTCTCTGTTCATCTAACCCATGCTTTCTAAGCTTGCCTATGAAGTTGCTGTTGGAGATGGTGTCTAAAGCCTTGCTGAAGTCAAGGCAGACAATGTCCACTGCCCTCCCCTCATCCATCCATCCAGTTATGCCCTCAAAGAAGGCTGTCAGACGTAACTTCCCCTTCATGTATCCATGCTGACTATTTCTGATAATCTTATTTTCTTCTACATGCTTTGAGATGACTCCTAGATCAAGCACTTCTGTCATCTTTCCAGGGATGGAGGTGAGACTAACTGGCCGCTAGTTTCCTGGGTCCTTCTTGCCCTTTTTGAAGACTAGAATGATACTGGCTTTCCTCCAGTCCCCAGGCACTTCACCTGTTCCCCAGAATCTTTCAAAGGTGATGGAGTATCCCACCAACGACTTCTATCAGCCTCCTCAGCACTCAGGAGTGCATTCCATCAGGTCCTATGGACTTGTAGATATTCAGTTTATTTAACTGATCTCTAACTTGATCCTCTTTGGCCAAAGGAAAATCTTCCTGCAGAATTTCTCTGTTATCATCAAAGTCTGGGTCTCCCAAGGTCTGACCTGAGCAGAAAAGATTGAAGCAAAAAGGCATTCAGTAGCTCTGTCTTCCCTGCATCCTCTGTCACCGTGGCAGCTGCCTCATTCAACAGCAGCCCCCCATTTTCTGTTGTTTTCCTTTAGCCTCCAATATACTTGAAGAAACCTTTCCTGTTGATCTTGACATCCCTTGTCACATTCAGTTCCAAGGAGGCTTTGTCTTTTCCTGTTTAATCCCTGCATATTCTGACAGCATTCTAATATGACCAGTTGGGAAGAATACATGTTATGCAAGGGCACCTGGGAAGTTGGGGTAGTTACTGGGCAGATACACCTGCCGTGCCTGTTGTGCTGGGCAGGAGCTTCTCGTCATTGCCCCCTGTCCTCCAAGCCAGCACATTCAGTTGGGCAGGTAGGGGACAGGGAGTTCTCTGAAGCAGAGGTGCCCACATGCTGCATTTATCTCTTGGGATGCAGGGTACAACTGCAACTATCTGTCTTTGTCTTCCATTCTCTGATGGCCCTCAACCTATTTACCTCCTCCCTGAGCTCCATCACTAATCTCCTGGGTATTAATCCGAGTTTTTACAGTCTGGATGAAGAAAGAGTAGCAAAGATATTGTAGCTCTTACAGTACAAGGAATGAGGTTTTATTTGTTTGTTTGTTCTCATTAATTGCTGCTACAAAAGCACATTTTATGTGAACTCCAGGCAAAACACTTCCTTCCTCTGGGAAAAGGTAAAGTCAAGGCTGAGACAGTTCTGTATAGGATGTTTTTTGGAGGACATATTAGCATACAGACATAGTTTTGGATTTAATGAGATTGCTACTACCATTATACAGTCAGAACCTAACAGTGCCTTTAATTTAATGAAAAGGTGTCCTGTGAGTCTGTAAAGTCCAGGCTGGCAAAGACCTTGTAGAAGTTTTAGAGGAATGGAAACAGATAAATGAATCTTTGAATTAGTAACAGATGTAGCAGGAATAACCTTTAACTTTTATTGAGATCAAGGCTGCATCTCAAACATTATTATTATACATATGCTAGAAAGAAGAGAAAAACATACTTTAAGCAGCTTTTAATATGTTTGCTTTACTTCTGGAAACCTAACATCTGTTTCTCCTAAAATACATGCTAATGTGCAATCAACACAGCAACTTCCCCCTGTCCTGCAGAATTCTAGGCCTTCAGTGTTGTGAAACACAGTTTGGTGTGAAGTAAAGTTATCTGATTTTGTTGAAGTAATGACCATTAGCACAAAACTATTTGCATTCAGGACTCATTTGTGGTGCTTGGAAGCTCTAGAACATCTGTTCCCAAAAAAACATGTGAGGTAGAGGGGGCAGAATGGTAATGCTTGGATCAGCATCTTAAGTTTAGCAGTAGGTGGCAAAGGGGATGTTGGCAGTCCAGGAAAGGGTCAACAATTCAACTAGCAGTAGCCTCTACAAGGGAAGAGGGGCACAACAGCCATCATGTAAGAACAGGATGAAGGGAGCTAGTATAAAGATGCAGCAGTTCCAGGGCAGGAACTTTCTCCAAAAATTTGAGGATTCCTGTATGATACCCACAGGTCCTGGGTGTGCTCTGCCACCAAGGGAGAGTCTCATACCTTGTGGCATCAGTAGAAGGCCATCATAAACATCACCTCCACAAAAGCAGTGCCCATGTGGTCTTCCTTCCCAGCTCAAGCAAAGCACTACGAGATTCTGGTCTGATTCACGTCAATATATATGAATGCCTTTGTGGAAAAGGACAATAGTAAATATTTTGCTAGGCCTCCACACCTCTTCATCTCTCAGGACTGTAGAGTACTAGTTTTATCTCAGAAGTGACAGGAATTAAGCAGCCTAACGCCTGCTACTCACATACATCCCTATGTTCCATGAGGCGGTGGTTGGAACTCTCCTTAGCAGCCTGGATCCCCACAAGTCCATGGGACCAGATGGGATTCATCCTAGGGTGCTGAGAGAGCTGGCAGATGAGCTGGCCAAGCCACTCTCCATAATTTTCCAGCAGTCCTGGCTCACTGGCGAGGTCCCAGAGGACTGGAAGCTGGCCAACGTGGTGCCCATCCATAAGAAGGGCCGGTTGGATGAGCCAGGGAATTACAGGCCTGTCAGCCTGACCTCAGTGCCAGGCAAGATCATGGAACAGGTCATCCTGAGTTCAATAACACAACACTTACAGGATGGCCAAGGGATCAGGCCTAGCCAGCATGGATTTAGGAAGGGCAGGTCCTGCCTGACCAACCTGATCTCCTTCTATGATCAGGTGACCCGCCTGGTGGATGTGGGGAGGCCTGTTGATGTAGTCTACCTGGACCTCAGCAAGGCCTTTGACACCGTCCCCCATAGCAAACTGCTGGCCAAGCTGTCAGCCCATGGCTTGGACGGGAGCACACTGCGATGGGTTAGGAACTGGCTGGAGGGCCGAGCCCAGAGAGTGGTGGTGAATGGTGCCACATCCAGCTGGCAACCAGTCACTAGTGGTGTGCCCCAAGGATCAGTGCTGGGCCCTGTGCTCTTTAACATCTTTATTGATGATCTGGATGAGGGCATTGAGTCCATCATCAGTAAATTTGCTGACGACACCAAGCTGGGGGCAAGAGTTGATCTGCTGGAGGGTAGAGAGGCTCTGCAGAGAGACCTGGACAGGCTGGACAGATGGGCAGAATCCAACGGCATGAGATTTAACACATCCAAATGCCGGGTTCTGCACATTGGCCACAACAACCCCATGCAGTGCTACAGGCTGGGGTCAGAGTGGCTAGAGAGCAGCCAGGCAGAGAGGGATCTGGGGGTGCTGGTTGATGGTAGGCTTAACATGAGCCTGCAGTGTGCCCAGGCAGCCAAGAGGGCAAATGGCATCCTGGCCTGCATCAAGAACAGTGTGGCCAGCAGGAGCAGGGAGGTCATTCTGCCCCTGTACACTGCACTGGTTAGGCCACACCTCGAGTACTGTGTCCAGTTCTGGGCCCCTCAGTTTAGGAAGGATGTTGACTTGCTGGAACGAGTCCAGAGAAGAGCAACAAAGTTGGTGAGGGGTTTGGAACACAAGCCCTATGAGGAGAGGCTGAGGGAGCTGGGGCTGCTTAGCCTGGAGAAGAGGAGACTTAGGGGTGACCTTATCACTCTCTACAACTACCTGAAGGGAGGTTGTAGACAGGCTGATGATGGTCTCTTCTCCCAGGCACCCAGTACCAGAACAAGAGGACACAGTCTCAAGCTGCGCCAGGGGAGGTTCAGGTTGGATGTTAGGAAGAAGTTCTATACAGAAAGAGTGATTGCGCTATGGAATGGGTTGCCCGGGGAGGTGGTGGAGTCGCCGTCATTGAAGGTGTTCAGAAGGAGACTTGACGGGGTGCTTGGTGCCATGGGTTAGCTGTTTGGGTGGGTTGGATTGGTTGATGGGTTGGACACGATGATCTTGAAGGTCTCTTCCAACCTGGTTTGGTTTATTCTAATAATAAAGGTTTATTCTAATACATGCTTTACTGTGCCACCAGGACAGCAGCAATGCTGAATTTTGTGGGTGCTCTGAGCAATTACAACAACATGAAACAGATCACAGTTTTCCCATTGCCTCCCCCCTAAAAAGTGACAAATGGCCTAAATGAGAGGATGCTTCTGCTACTGATTAAGCCCAGAATTGTTCAGATTTGGCTCCAAGCCTAGCATTGTTGTAGGAAAAATTTGCGTCCAGTTTATGAGAAATTGGTCGAGCTTTATATATTTGTTAACTTTTCATTTGTCAGAAGCATGTAACAGCACAATAAAATATTGGGAGTATTTATCGGTTTCCTTGGATGAGTTGTTTACATGAACCAAGCCTTGATTTTTGCATTGCCAGTAACTGAACTATTTAGAGCAGCCGCATGATGTTCTTCAGTTACCCAGCAGATGCCGTCTGTGCTACACTGAGCACGTGTGCTGCAACCATAGCAGAAACCCTGGGAAATACTCTGCAGGGGAGGAAAAGAAGGGGGGGGGGGGGGGGGGGGGGGGGGACGACGGGGGACGCGGAAAAGGGAAGAATAAGAAAGGTTTGCCCTGAAAGAGAAGAGTTTTAAGAAAGGTATTAAGATAGGAATAAACTGTGGAGGAGGCTGTAAGCCCAATGCTGTGCTGGAAAACAGCATGATCATGCCTTTGGATAGGAGGAGGTGGTACAGGGGAGATATTTTAGGATGAACATAAATAGAGTGGTAAAAGGGAGGGGGGGGAAGAGACAAATAAGCTGGAGGAGATAATGTCGAATCATGGAGGCACTCTGGGATAATTTGGATTTAATGATGAAGTGGTAGAAAACTTAAGGTGGTAAAGGGCAGTTGCTCTAAACAAGGGAAGTTGATAAAGTTGTTTAATTGCTGTGGGTAGAAAACAGACCATGAACTTAAGAGAATAGCCTTCAATAACCAAGGTTGGGAGATAAAGAGAGCAGGTGGTGAGGAAAAGTCGGTTTTCAACAATTATCCATTCTCTTGAAGCTGCATGCTTGTGATATATCTGCAATCTAATCAGTTGTGCCTGTACATTGATTAATAGATGTGTCCCGTTTCAACATAAAAAGCAAAATAATGGTCTGATGTTCTGTGCTGAAGTCTGCTGCCTGAGGTTAACTTTGTGATGCTACCAAGGAAGATTTGACTCTGAGGAATCAGATCAGTAATGAAACAGCAGGATAGCTAGAGAAGGAATTTGGAGAAGTATAAGCTGATCTCTGTCTTTCCAAACAAGCAGGACACTAATGTCCACTTAAATTTTCCAAAAGCTAAGGGCATCCAGGCCAAGTGTTCATACAGCGGTAACAGTTAAACAAAAATAGTCAAAATAATAGCAAACTTTGTTTAACCATGAACTCAGGGTTTGAGGGATGGTAAAATAACAGAAGAGACCTCTGAAGGTCATCTAGTCCAGACTTCATCAGTGTATCACTACTCCAGGCTTTGTCCAGCCAAGTTATAGTTACCCATCTGCTAGTTCCAACAATAGGTGTATTTTAGTTCGATTTCATGGCCTGCTCACAATGTGCTCTTTCTCCCTCTAGCTGAGATCATTCCTCCATTGTATCTTCTCTAATTAAACCCAAAGCACTCAGTAAAGCTAGAGCCTGGTTTGGGGAAAAAAAATTCCCAAGTACTTGAACCATTAGCTCCCAGTAGTTTTGCGATTAATTGACAATCTAATTGTACTATATTAAGTTTATCCCTTGCAGACTCCAGAGAGCCTAACTGGAAACCACACTTATAAATGTATTTATGACTTCTATCCTTGTCTGCATTTTATTAGGCAGCAGAGACTCCATACAGGCGAGAACTCCAGTTCGAGGTTTTCCTCCTGTTTAATTTATAAACTCTGACTAAAGCATTTCCCAAGGTGAGGGAATTCATTAGGTCTCATTTGCTCGTGTGAAATTTCTCCTGTCTTCTAGAGGCTGAGGCTCAGCAGAGGCTCAGCATTAACTTGCTCTGCATATTTCTCAAAAGTTGTAGGAACTTAGTAGGTGTTAGGTCTCCATCCCTCTGCCAAGTTTGGCTGAGGTTACAACAAAAGAGACTCCTCTGTCTCTCTCTCACACACACCCCCTACTTGGAAAACACATCCACACATGACTCACTCTGAAGAGTCTTTCCAAAAGAACCTTAACTAACAGTTTAGTGTGGTCTGCTCCCAGTTCTGTCTGACACTAGCAAGCTTCAGAACAGACTGAAAAAACCCTGTTCAGCATTTTCAGCATTTCCTACTGGTATGTTTTGGTGGGGTGACCCTCTGTTCAGCATGCTTGCTGTTTGGGCTCTAACCAATTCCACATTTCAAATTCTGGACCTAAAACTGACATTTTCGTATAGCTCTTATAGGTACTGACACATTTATATGGTCATTTATATAGACTGTGTAGGAATTTGACTGAGTGGAGCCATTATTGGGGCTTAACTTGTCTCATTTGGACACAGACCTTCATCAAAGAAAATATGGACAAAAACAACACCACAGCTTAAAATTTCACTAGAAACAAGATGGGAGGTATTTTTAGTGAATAACTTGAAAGTGTGTTTGGGACAGAAATTAGGAATAATCAGTCAAAATAAAATCAGTAAACAGTTCATCAGTTCTTAGAAAACATTTTAATGACCTTCCAGAATAGAAAGCCAGAACACTGTGGGCAGAATACAAACAGCGTCTCTCTCATTCCAGGAATTCAATGCACATTTTTCAACTCAAAAACTCTTTATATGATATGCATTCACATCTATTCCATCACTTCTTTCTTTTATTTTTTTTTTCCTTTCTTTCTTTTTTTTTGTTTTCTTTCTTTTTTTTAATATGTTGGGGAAATTATCTCTGAAACTGAAGATTCCACTACAAACTTCTTATTTACAGCAAATGGACTCTTGGTCTCTTGCATTTTAATCATAATGCATTGAGAGTATTAAGATAAGCTGGTTGGAATCCTTTTTATGTAATATTTTCTTCCCGTTTAAAGGCACAAGGAGTCAGATAGTTTAGTAGACTGCAGACTATGACTGCAGAGCAGAAACATCTGACGTCGTAATTCCAGTCCTCTGTCAGGGAACATTGTCTAAATTCTTCGGGCATTCTATTCCTCAGCTAGCATCCTATGTAAGGTGGATGTAACAGCAACATCATGGCAATATTTTGAGGCTTGGTTCACTCTCACTGGTGAAGTTTATTGAAACTGTATACTCTTTAATTGCAGCCATTAGGACAGGCAAATGATCTTAATAGTCTTTTGCAAAGTACTTTTTGTTTTCTTGATTTTGGCATTCCCATACAAAACTGCCAAACATAATCTGAAGTTTATATTTATAAGACATGTTATCATTCCATGAAGTTCAAGAAATCTGGCAGTGATGTGAAAAACTTAGGAAGTAACAAAGTAAAATCTCATCAGGAATGTAGAGCTGCCTTGTATGGTAATGGAGAGTAGAACCAGTACATATTTTGATGATATAGCATAGCTCTTGTCTTTGGGGTTGGCCTTGGTTGTATAGTTCCGCCAGCATTTGAAATGCATGGCAGTGTAAACATTCTTCTAATAACAAAAAGGTTCTCTTAAACATTTGTAAATAGTTCAGCAATTTTGAGAAACAGGGTGGAGTGTGTAGATGGCTAAAGAAAGAAACTTTATTCTCATACTTGTTGAACTCGCTGCCCTAAGCCGAGTTCTGCTCTTAATGTAAACCACTGCCACTTGCCTTCAGGCGTAGTTGTACAACGTGCATCTGACCAGACTTGGAAGGCACATGCTGTTCCAGCTGGGGCTGTGCTGCATCCAAACCTGACCCAAATTTAATACCCTAAACAGAAGATTTGTTTCTACTTAGCAAGAAAAGGAGCAGTATCAGCTGTGTTGTGAGTGGTTTGGAGGAAATACCATCTTTTTTACTGGAAACTACTTAGGGCAGAAGCTGTAGAGGGAAAACCAAAATTGTAGGATAAAATTAAGTAACATTTTTATCAGCTTTGATTGTGTCAGAAAAGCAATTTTGTAACACAAACTGCGAAGTCCACAAAGGATAAGAAATTTTGAATTTCAAGAATGCTTATGTTAGTTAATCATTAATTAATTAATTAGTTTCATTAGAATAACAGCAATGCACTTCTGAGGAAAGATAATAATAGCACACTTACTTTCAGCAATAGTTACAAAATTAATGATGCTCATGAAGGACCAGAACTCCAGTGTTATCATTTGGGGGCTGGCTTTTATCCTTTTCACTACTAATCACATACAGAAAGCCATTACCTTTCCTAATTCTCTTATCTCATTTTTAAAATGAGGGTGACAGCACTAATGTTTCTGGAATCTCCTTGAGTCAATTAATAACCTTAAAACAATTTGAAGGTGGGAGGTGGTAAAAGTTTTACTCCAGGTGATTGCCTGCATTGTCAACATTCCAGTTTCATTCCAGTTTTCTTGAGCAACATTACCTGGCCATTACACGTGGGTTTTGAGGATCTTGTATCCTGCCTCTCAGCTGCCATGCTCTGAATCATGGCCCCATGCTCTGAATCTTGGCCCAGGGTGCAATTTTGTGTATTTCAGAGATACTCTGATACTGTTTCTGCAGGTAAAACTTCCCCTGCTTGGTTCAGACAGTTGAACCTATACACTGAGTTAATTCCAACATTTTATTTACTTACCATAAGACAGCATTTTAAATAAATAAAATAAATAAATAGAATAAAATTATACTTTTTAAAAGCCCAGCTTTCCTTTATTGAAAATAATCTAAAATGGTGTCATAAAGACTGCCTGATTCTAAGTATTGTTTACTGTGACATCACTATTACTGCTAATCATTAAAGAACACCTATAGCATGGGAGGAAAAGGCTGTATCTGCAGTTCTTCATCTTTCATCTAGATAAGAACAGGTTTCCAGTGACAGAAGTCTGTGGGAAAGGAGTAGGATGTGGAATTTAAGGCTCTCATCTTGAAGGACCCTGCCAGCGTTCATCATACGTGGTAGTGCACAAGTCTCACTCCCATTAGCAGAGGTAATAGGAAGAGGAAGCTCAGCAGAAGGGGCTCCCTAGAGACTTCTGCAACAGGACAAGAATTAGAAGCCTCTGAGGAATGTCAAAGCCCCACCCAATTAGCTACTCTAAATCCTTTTTTTAAAGTTCACAGGGATCCATAAATGAAGTAACAGTAGTGTTGAGTAATCTTATCTAGCAAATTATTTTCACAGGATTCTTCACTTCATGTAAAGTATACAAGAAATACCAAGGTATAACTTTTAAGCACAACTCTTGTACACCAAGCAAGTGCCATCACCTCTGCTATTGCTAAAACCCTAAGAAAAAATGTCAGAAAGGAAGACACAGGAATGAGACCTGGCTAGCTGCACACACCTACTGGTCTGCAGCTAATTTAACTGCCTGACAGTTCTCAGGTTTAGGAGGAACTTCTTTTGGGTTTACCTCAGAAAATGCCGTGGGTGAAGAATTTGCTTTACTAGTGATGAAAGGCCCAAAATTCCACTGTCCATAATGTCTGCATGCAGCTGACAGTTTCTCTTATGTTTAAACAAAGCTTACTAGATGCTCTTACTATCGCACTGTGCAGCAGCTTACTTAGATCATGACATCAAGCACTGTCTGCCTGGAAAAGTAGCACCAGTCCATTTGGAGATAAATGATGATGTAAAGTCTGGCAAACAACAGTAGAAAACTGTCTCGAGAACAAACAAAAAGCATTTCCTTTGGAAACTATTGCTTCTGGGTCCCCCAAATGAACTCTTAGGCCAGGAGAATGAGCTAGATGTTGACTTAGAAGGGGCTACTAGAAGATGTCCAAACAGAGGAAAAGCTGGGAGAGCTGGATCTGTTTAGCCTGTAGGAGACAGAGGGAAGGTTTTGTTAATGCTGATAAATATCTAAAGAGTGTCAGGAAGGTGAAGCTAGACTCTTTTCCATGGTGTCCAGTGACAGGACAAGGAGCAATAGACACATAAACATAAGGAAAATATTCTTTACTTTGAGAGTTAAAGAACATTGCTACAGACTGTCCTGAGAGGTTGTGAAGTCTCCATTCCTGAACGCATTCAAAACTGGATGATTTACTCTAGGTGATCCTGCTCTAACAGGGAGGCTGGACTAGATGGTCTTCAGAAGTCCTTTCAAACTGCTACCATATGTGATTCTATGAAAACACAGCAAGGGAAAAACTATTGAGCCGTGTGGATGATGAGGAGACAAATGCTTTACTTCTGTCTCTAGTCTTTTTTATTTAGCAACCCAGACACATCCCAACACTAGACCAATTTTGTATACTCTTATCAATGTGAGTGCAATCATATACAGATGATGGGCTAAGTGAAGAGGAAATCTCAGAACTTTCCTGCAAGTTTCTGGAGTGATACATCATATCATCTTTCCCGATATGTAGGCTTGCAAGGAAACATCTAAAGATCTGTGTTTTGCTGTGATTGTAAGTCTCAGATTTTTGGGATGCTGAAGTCTGATGGCTCTGGCATCAGAAAGGCTGTGAAAATCCAGACCATTGAATTCCAGTTTGGTGACTGTTCTGTAACCTTCCTACCACACCAAGAATTTATTTCAGTCTTGTGCACCATTTCATGCACCCCTACAAGACCTGACCTGTATGCAGGGGTTGTTAAGAACAGTATATCACAGGCAGTTCCTCTTTGACATGTCCTTTATTATGTTTTTGCTGCTAATGCCATACCTGAGATGGTGGAAGATAACTGCAGAAGTATCCTTTAATCCCACTCTTGCTTTCAGAACAGTGGAGGTGGCTGTTTGTTAGATGTGTTTGATTTCAAAGCTCAGTTCTCAATACCAGAGTGGTCTGTTAAAGTGACAAGTCTGAGAGTTAATAAGCATGTCAGGTTAAGGTCTCTTCTTTAAACTAATAAACAATGCTTCACATCAATAAACAGATCAAGGCAGTAATAGTAATTTCATATCTTTGTGTGAGAAAGTGATACAAGTGTAGAAATTGGTCCATCCCACATGAAATGTCTTTTTTGCTGGTGCACTTCTCTAGCACACTGAGTAGCAAACATTTACCAATGAAGCAGATATTTCATTTCTCACCATGGGAGGGAGAGTGAAAATTTAGGCCACTATCTAAGACAAGACTTTTCTCAAAATTAAGCTATTTACAGTGGAGGCTCACATAAAATGTGAGTCATTTTGGATGAGCAGCATTGCCAACCACCTATTGAGGCAACTGCAGACAGAGAGGAAAATGCAAAGTCCTGTTTTATATAAGCTGGAAATAATTCAGTGTGTAATAGCTTAGTAAAATCTGAAATGTTTTCTTTCCTTTGTTTTGACTCAATTTGTAATAAGTCAAACAGTATAATGAAAGTCAGAGCAGAGATACTTAAGCCAATCCTTACCTAAAAAAGCCCCAAACAATCAAGAAGCATTTCGTTCTTTCAGGTCATTTGGGGAACTAAACTGGGTGGCTGTGTAAGTCAAAATATATTTTTCTGGAAATCTCTCATAAACTCAACATATTTGTTTTGGCAGGATGATAACATGCCAAGGCACAACTTAAGTTAGTTCTGTTCTACCTGTTTGTGATACACACACAAAAAGAGTTTAGCTTCTCAAACTGCAGCACAGTTTATGCAGGTCACTTATGTAGTCTGCTGTGAAATAGTACTGTAAAATGTAGTAAATATCATGTGGAAAACACCTTTGTACTGCTTTGACATAAGACTTCAGTGAAAGCAGGATTTGTTTGCCAATTTGCAGGGGAGTTAAATGGGCTCAAAAAAAATAAAAAAGGAAAAAAAAGTGCTCTGTGTTCTTGCAATATCTTATTTAATGTCTTATTTTTCCATGTGTACTTTATACCTTGCCAGGAAACCACCAGGCATGAATGTTGCAATTAAATAGCAAAATGGGTAACACCGGAGATTATGAGGAGCTAATTCTGATGCTCCCACTGGCCCTCTGAGTCTCTTTTCATGGACTGTAAAGGAAATCTGGATCCCTCAACTTGTATGTCCTGAATTGCACCTACAGTAGATGCCTAAAGGAAGCTTACTTCATCATTATAGAAAATTTAATAGTTGTATGTGAAAACTGTTCCCATATCAGGTTTTGTGCTCTAAATATTCATGCCTTTTTAAGAAGATTCCAAACAAAAATAACTTTGAGATGCACAGTATTTGGCCAGATGTGAAATGTTCAAGCTAGTTTTCTACACCTTCATTTTCCTCTGGTAAAGACAGCAGCATGGATGGGTGATAAAGAAACCCTCTCAAGTCTGGCCATCACATTTTGAAGCTGTAACTGCACATTGGACAAATTATATCAATAGGAATTTTAACTGCTAAGCACCATTAAAGATACAGTGTTTGATCCTGCAAACTGATGAGTGCTCTGGACCTGCTTCAGCAAAACACTTTAAAAGATTTACAGCACTTGTCTTACATTTAAGTATAGGCTTACTATTAAGTGCTTCGCTGAATTGAGTGGAAATACATAATGGCAAGAGAAGGTTCATGTCACCCAGTTTTATCCATTTAAAAGTAAGGTGTCAAACTAATCATCAGAGCTCAGCTTGTTACTAAGAAGAGCAGTTAAGCATCTCCAGATGCTGATTCTGTTTTAGACACATTTCTGAAAAGACTGAATTGTACTCATCAGTTCATCTCCTCACTCACTCTTGATAGAGCTTTTAAGCTTAGACTAGACACCTGACTTTCAAAGAGACAAAGTCATTCATGTTAATTATTAATTTCTGGGGAATTTTTACTGATTTCACATTTAATCCACATTAATATTACACATGGGGTGAAATCTTGGCCGCCAAATCATAGAACAGTTTTGGTTGGAAATGGCCTGTAAGTTCATCAAGTCTAACTATTATCTACCTTACCAAGTTTGGTGCTAAATCATGTTCCTTGACACCTCATCTGCACATCTTTTAAAGACCTCCAGAGACAGAAATTCAACCACCTCCCTGGGGAGCCTATTCCAGTGTTTAAGAACCCTTTCAGTGAAGAAGTTTCTTCTAATATCCAATTTAAACCTCCCCTAGTGCAGCTTGAGGCTATTTCCTCTCATCCTATCACTTGTTATTAGGGAGAAGAGACCAACATCCACGTTGCTCCAAACTCCTTTCAGGTAGTTGTGGAGAAAAATAGTCTCCCCTCAGCCTCTTCTTCTCGAGACTAAACAATCCCAGTTCCCTCAGCCACTCCTCAGAAGATTTGCTCTCCAGATCCTTCACCAGCTTCATTGCCCTCCTCTGGACCAGCCCCATGATTGTCTGTCTTGTAGTGAGGAACCCAAAACTGAACACAGTACTCAATGTGTGGCCTCACCAGTGCTGAGTACAAGGGGACAATCACTTCCCTTATTGAGACAGAAAAGCACAGCATTACAGTACTTACATATTAACATATTTTCACAACACATTAACCATAACTGAAGCTAAAGACTCTCAGAAAAGCAGCCACCCAGTATTGTGGACAACTCTGTATTGGATGTTTGCCAAGGACCTCCTTGTGTGGTCCTGAGATCATCTGAATACTAATAAAAGTCCTAGAAAATGATAATAACTAATGACTTTTTCTCTGGAAGCAGATTTGATACTGGAAGGAAGACCCAGAATGCCTAATCATTAAGAAACTGGAATTAATAAAATGTGCATAGAAGATACAATATTTCACTTGGGGGGGGGTGTATATATATATATATATAGTGTCAGCAACATAAAACTTCTATCACAACCTTGACACAGTGTATTTCTTAATGTGGTGAAGTACTGGAGAAGGCACCTTAATTATATGTTTTTGCAAGCACAAGTTAGTACATCTTAATTTCCTGTCAGTCAAATTGCAGTGACTGAGTGTGCACATGGTCCTAAGCCTGTGACAATCATGCAGTCAAGCAAGCAGCTTAATGAATTTTACTTTGCATTTGCTGCAAGCTAAGAGTATACTTGGATCAGTCAGTCAGTCACTACCATTTCATTGAAAGCCAGTTTATTGTTACTATATCTTGCAGTCAAGAAGGCAAAGGAAATTGAAATGGGAACCTGAAGAACTGTGGACTCTTTCACCAGTGGATCTGGGGAAAGAAAAAGGTAAATTTTCCCCATTTAATAAAGTGTTCTTTTTTGGTTGGCAAATTATTATATCATGGTGTAAGTCTGATCCACAAATTGATTACACTTTGTGACTCCACAAGTCAGTTTGCTGAAAGACTAAGTCACATATGGTTAGCCAATAAAAAGACTAACTCCTACCTGAGTGAAAAGATTCAGGAAAGGAATTGATTTGCAAACTCCAAACTCCAGCTTGTTTGTCTGTGGTGAATCAAGACTAAAAATTGATGTGCCACTTACGTTTTCTTTCCTGTGTTTTCTCTACATTCAGTGATATTTAAAACAAAGTTTTCATTTGTAGTAAAACTGTGATTTATTTTTTCTCAGATATGGTCTATATTTGTATAAATCATTGAGACTCACAGATATTTTTTCTTAATATACAATTGTGGTGTGGTTTATTTTGCTTCCAAACTATTTACATCAGCTGCAGGTCTTTCTTGTAATCTACTGTTATGCTTTTATTTTCAAGAGCTGCATTTCTCATCTGTCAGTTTAGATGTCTGAATTGAGCTTACATGGATATTTAACACCTCTTCATTAAGACAACTTTCTCATTAGGAAGAAGTGAAAAAATTGAGGCATACTGATCACAGAAACATACTGTACTAATTATAAAAGGTCACTGCTGTACAATTAGCCTGCATGGACCCAGAGAGGTCACTGGGGTTCCTTGTGAATGTAAAAGTCAGTGTGGGATGTAGGGCTGGGGCACAAGTATCTGTTTACATTACCTAGGAAAAGGATTTGAAATACTCCCGCGAGGGCTTTCAGGCTCTACCCAAATGAATGTGTTCCATCCAGAAGATGGGTAATACTGATAATACACAGATGTTGTTTATTTGTAGAAACTAATTTCTTAGATTTTAGAACTATCAGGAGTATACTGAGGAAAAAAGTTTTTCCAGTGTGGTGCAGCCTACCCTCACTAACAAAGCATTTGGCACTTTCCATAAACTGTGATCTCAGCAAGTGGCTGTTGGAAGTAAGTAGTCTGAAGTGGCTAGAACCATGCAGAATTGTTTTAACTGTAGGGCTCAGAGAGTCTGGGAAAAGAAATCTCTGGAAACTGCTCGGTAGCCACAAAAACCACATAAAGTTTAAGAGAGCTTCCAATGACTGATGGATTAGATCTTCAGCTGTTGTCTATGTGTCACTCATAACAGTCTAGTAAGTTACATGAACATGAAAACCCCATATAGTCTAATACCCTGTCTCCAGAAGGGGCCACAAGTGTGAGGAGGAGCATAAGAACCAGGAAAATGAGATATTTCACTGAAATGGATTCTCACCCTTGTGTCATTTTCAGATAAAACTAAATTAATTTGCCTGAGATCAATACAAGTTTGTTGTTCAGTTCAGTTTGGTTTTATCTTGTTTTTGTTTGGTAATATTTACTGATTTCTTATCCCTGGGCTTGTCAGGAGTGAGGACAGTTGTGGCAGCTCATTGAGATGTCTCACAGTAACTCTCATTAAGAAAATACTAAGACTTGCAGAGCTGATTCAGCTTTTGCACTGGTGAGTGGTGCCCTGTCTCTCTTCCTGAGAAACAGCCAGGGTCAGTTGCCAGCTCTCCTACAGGCTGCCTTTGCACTCTCTTGGGCTCTCTTGACCTTATCTGCAAAACCAAGTATTGAAAGTGCTGGCAGTTTAATCTCCTTACGCTCAATTTCCACATTGTAACAATAGTCTACTTCCCCTACCATTCACCTGTCTTGGATAGATAGACAGAATGGTTTGTCTGGCAAAGGGTCTGTTATTTTTCTTAGTATTGGTAGTCCTTCAAATCCAGAGCAAGCACAAATAAACTTTGAGATTGAGTTGAAAGTTGTAACACTTAAGAAATTTAAAAAATAAAATAGACCAGAACTTGTCCTCTTTCTGTTCTATGCATGGTTTTGAACTCTTCAGGTTTTCTGCACAGTTATGTGAACAATAGCTTGTCTTTTTCATTAAGCAATAGTGGAGACTCTTACATAGCATAAGAAAATGAACAAAAAGATTTGCAGAACACTAAAAATTTTGGAAGCTGTAATGAGATAATGTGTACTACTAACTTCAGTTACTGTATGTTCACATAGTGCCTAGGGCACAACCAATTAATTCCATTTATTGTTTTTGCTCTCATGTCTCTGTCTGGTGTCAGAAGTATTACAATTCTGAGGAAAAGAACAAAATGCACTTCTGTGCTTTGCAAATTATTTTCTTCTTTGCCCAGTTGTATTTGCGATCACTTTGCTTGCAAGAGGTTATCTCATAGCTTGCAACATGAAATTCAGGAACATTTGGTTTGGGAGTATTTCAGGTGAAGCCATGTTAACATTATGATCACACTGGTGTGTCATGGTATTATCAGGATCAGAGAAAAGAATTTTTGAAAGTGATATTCTTCAAGATAAGCATTTCTGCAAGTCTTCTTTTAAGTCAAATATGAGTATGAATTGGCTCAGAGACCTACTCAGACATCCAGTGACTCCAACAGGAGCAGAATCTTCTTTCAGGTCAAATTATGCCTCTCTCTATTCAGATCAATGAACACGGTTGTCATTATTAAATTCTTTCCCTTAATAGATAAAAACTTTTTGGTTACAGAGAACTCAGGATATCACTAACTCACCTTCTACTTGAACCATTACCTAGAGGTGATTGTTTATCCTCCTTTTATGTTCCAGTGAATACCCTGCAACATCCCTAGATGTAACTTGTTAACTACATGTTGCTAAGCTAATCATACTATTTGCTGTAAAACACTCTCAATTTGGTAATTTAACCTTAGTAAGATCTGCTTTACAAGGAACATTTTCATCCCCATTAAACTGATTAGGTAGTCATGCTTTATTTACACCTAACACAGATTTTTTCCCCATCTCAGAGTTGAAGCTTTTTAGTGTACTAGACAGCATTGATTTAAAATAAATACTACTCCTCAACATACCTTTAGAAGTATGTAGCTTGCTGAACTAGTTCTTCCATTTTTTTTCTTCCAAACATTTTCTTTCTTAACTGTGGCTTTAGGTAAAACAACACATTTATGACCTTCACAATATGGCAGCACACAAATCCCATGAGGAGGTCAAGAAGCCTTCATGCATTGGGTGCTATGTTCAGACTCCCTACACCATCACGATGGAGGCCCATGGCCTTCCACAGCAGGACCACCCTGAATGCAGCCAGCCCACCCCACCAGGACACTGAGACCCACTGCCACTGACCACAGGGGACACTAATGAAAATTTATTGGAATAAACTTGAAAAAACACCCACCTCTTTTTTACCTTAATATTGGTGGGGTTTCATTTTACACAGCTCCATCTACACTGATTTCACTGAGCACCAATTTTTTTTCACTGCGTTTGAATCCTTTCACTAAGTATCAAAAAGGAAAAAATATTTAGAAATAGCCAGCTTTGAATACTATGCAAAAAATGCAGCTGTAGCAATGAATAATGTTTGCTGGCATTCCCTGAACATATTGCAGATCATTTACAGGTCTCAGAAAAATGCCTGCAGTGTGCCAGGACTAGGGAATGAATTAGTGTGCTTCACGTTGGTGAAGCCATTTTCTTTAAACAACAACACAAAGTTTAGGAACTGTATGAAATTTCCAAATGGCTTTTTCTCCTTATGTGGATAAGAGTTCAGGAACCAATTAATTATTTCTAGTTTGTTAGTCTTAGATTTTTATAATATCTTTCAGCTCCACTGTCACTGAGCAATTCCGATGTATATTTTAGGTCTCTTACATAGATTGCGGTCCTTGAGCTGCTTACCACAGTTCCTACCTGCCATCTAATTATTTTCCCCCTGTAATTTGCATGAGATATATCTGTGCTATGTCAGGATGCACTCTGTCCAATAGCCAGATGTGTTGCAAAATTCTCTTAATCTTTTTTTGTTCAGCTTAGCAAAATTACTTGAGCAACTTTGAGTGCCTTGGGTATCTGCTGAAAGGGAATCATTTTCCCCATCTGATTCTAAAGAGTATGGGTTCTACTTTATTTTTAATAAAATGGACATCTCTCCTTATGCAAAAGAACATCTCAGAGCAACAGGAATAATAATGTGACACGCAGCTACAGTCCAAGCAGCCAGCCAACCAGAGTATGATCCTTTATCATAGTTTTGCATTGTTCTGCTAACTGCATGATGCCAAAAAATAATAATAATAAAGAGAAATCCTTTGTTCCCTTTCACTAACCCAGAAGGTCACAAAACAGACAGTTCCTTCTTGATTACACTAAATAAATAAAAGTCTGATTCACAGAGGGGAAACAATCATCTGCCAACTGCCAAACCCTATAAAGGGTAAATCTGCTTTTACTCTGTGATGAGTCACCGAGGCTATGACTAATACCAGAAAGAATTAAAATGTACCCAATAATATAACCTCCCTTTGTACTACAGAAGGGTTACAGCAGACCCCAGTCTAACAGGTGCTCCTGGGGAGCAGAGACCACCCCAGTATCTACTCTCTAGAACCACAGGCTCTCTCTGTCACAGACACTGACATAGATTTACTGTATTCACAGGAATAAACTCAGCGTGGGAGTTGAATAATTAGGTTCTCATTTGAGAAATAAGCCACTATGGAAATAAACAACCCTCTCTCCTCTCTCCTCCCCAGCTCTGGGTGAGCCATCTTCAGAACATGCTGTAACTAGAGGTTCCTCCTGAAGCCCTGCTGGTGTGCATTTGGAGACTTTTCTCAGGAAAACCCAAAGAGGCTGGTTCAGACAAAACCAGGGGTGTTGAGATAAAGATTAGGGATTGAATTTGATTGTTCTTGAGAAACGTACCCTCCAAGAGGCTCACAAATGCTGCATTTTGAAAATTCTGCATGTTGAAAATTTTGTGAGAAAAAAAGCATTTGGTTTTTCTGTTTGTTTGGTTGGTTTATTTTTAGAAAAGGTGTTTGTTCATTCATTTCCTTTCTTTAAATGGGTGAATTTCATAGTATCATAGTATCATAGTATCAGTCAGGGTTGGAAGGGACCACAAGGATCATCTAGTTCCAACCCCCCTGCCATGGGCAGGGACACCCCACACTAGATCAGGCTGGCCAGAGCCTCGTCCAGCCTGGTCTTAAACACCCCCAGGGACGGGGCCTCGACCACCTCCCTGGACAACCCATTCCAGGGTTTCACCACTCTCATGGTGAAGAACCTCCTCCTCACAATTTGCTAGTCCATTACAGTCACTGGTAAAATTCCTGGTGATGATAACCAGGCTGGGATTTCACCAATTATACTCATCCCCCTACCTGCGTATTTTAGTAACTCTAATGTTCTAATCCTTTGATTTTAAGTACAGTTCTTACTAGGAAGACACATTACAACCTAATAGAAATTGTCTTCAAAGAGATAAAGAAGATCTTTGTCATGCCTATGGATTAAAGCAGTTGTCAATCCACAAATAAACGCCTGGCAGGCACCACCTGGCATTTGGGACCCTCTGCAGCAAAACCTAGCATGGAGCTGAGCTCCTAAAATGGAGGGATTCTTTATTAAAAATCAAAACTATAACATCACCACAGATTAGGTTAATTGTCCAGTCAGATGATTAGAAATTTTGTTGAGGATGTTCCAGTCATAAAAAGAAAGAAACAAAGAGAATGACTCTGCACCCAAACACTTCATCATGAACAGGGAAGAATGCAGATACCTGCAGAGCTTTTTAGACCCTACATGGATCTCAAAATTAGAACAGCTTTGACCTGTTTTGGACTGAAGCAGTTGCAACTGCTACTTGAAACTGGATAGAGAAGCTACTTCTGTGTTTTATACTGCACTGTAATTGAACACTGTAACCTTTGGAAAGTAAGGCTGCCAGTGCTGAACTGGAAAACAGTATCCTTTCCCCCCCCCCCCCATAGTATTTAATTTCCTTTTGTTTAAAGTTCTATATGTCAGTCATTTTTCTGATCAAGCAAAGTTTACTTTGATTCAGATATTTAAAATTATTTTTATTGCTATTTAAAACATAATATGTTAAGGAAAGGAGGGACTGGCTTGAGTCACCTTTCCAGAGAACCTAGAAACTCCATATTTAAACTGCTTTATATATGTTTAATATTTTGGTTTGTAGTGGAATCAAAAACCATGAGGTTACTTTATTATTGGGACTACAGCCTTTTGCATTCAACTACTGTCACAATAATGACAACTGAATATGTAATGGAATATAAAGAAATATGTAAAGTGGCAAAGCAAGGTATTTGACCTATAGAGTTGCATATAGACAATGTTCAGATACCAAAGCCATCTGTCCTCCCAGCATTAACTTGGATACAAATGCCTACTGAGGTTTTTGTTTTGTTTTGTTTTGTTTTCCCCTGGTGATTCCATCAGAACAAATCACTGTATGTCCCTTGGGAGATCAGGGTTATAAACTGCAGTCATATCACTGTCTATGAAACCTCTGAATAATACATGTAACTTGTGACTCATATGGCAAGAATCTCAATTCAGTGTGTCTGTCAGCAGTATTGTGTTCACAATTTTTGTTTTTAAATAAATGAATGAAATGCTATTAGTCATCAAACAGGTATAAAACATTCAAAATACCTAAACATACATATATATATATACACACAAACCTGTACAAACGGGGAAGCGAAGGCAGCAAACTCATACTGTATATATGTTTGAAAGTTCTTACCCAACCTTGATCATGCAGCTGATTTTTCTGCACCTCAATTTTCCAGTTACAGTAAGGCCATAAGAATTCTTTAACTTGGAGAAGTGTTGTGATGACAAAGTCATCATTATTTGAGAGGTTTACACATACAATGATGAAGGGAGTCATAAAAATGAATAGGTAGAAGTGATTCACTGGATAATATAAAATTGTGCTAGTTAAAATACTTTCAAATGTCATCTTCTTGGCTGTATATAGAAACCTATGGCATGGGAAATAAACCATGGGTTTACTGCAGAGATGACCATTAGAGAAACAAATGATTATTCCATTATTCCCTTTGTTCTTTCTAGACTTCAATTTATTGGATTCTATTTTTCCATGTTTCTGTGGCTGTTTGGCCCTAGCCTAAGGGCCAGGTGCCCACCAAATCCACTCTATCAGTTCCCTCCTTAAGTGGACAGGGGAGAGAGGAAAAATACAACAAAAGCCAGTGATAAGGTAGAAACAATTTTAATAACAATAATAAGCAAAGGCAATAGACCACACAGAAGTGAAAGTAGAGAGAGTGACATATTCATCTCTGCTTCCCATCAGCAGGATGATGGTTGGTCTTGGGAAGCAGGGCTTTCTAAGCTTGGTGTTTGCTTAGGAAGAGAGATGCTATGGGCCAATCCCCTCAGTTCTTTCTTTCACTTCATTCTTATATCTGAGCTGACATCATATGGCATGGAATATCCCTTTGGCCATGCTGGGTCAGCTGGCCCAGCTGTGTCCCCTCCCAAGATCTTGCCCACCCTTCAGTGTACTCTTGGGGCAGGGAAAGTTTGAAAAGACACAGCATGGATACTGATTCAACAATAGCCAAAACACTGCTGTGAGGAGAATTAACTCCAGCTCAGCCAAACCCAATTTGGAAATTTCAGAATTGTTTCTCTCATGTTCCCCCTCCCAAATGAAATATCTGGATACAAGTGTGGGCTTGAGCTGCTCAAGAGATCTTGATGACAGAGCAGGCTGGAGCACGACAGGGCTGTGAGCCTTTGAAGGACTGGGGCTGTGCCCCAAACTCAGTCGATGGAACAGCTCTGGCAGAGGGATATGTTTGCGGAAACAAGATGACAGACATGTAGAGGTGTCTGATTTGAACTTAGCAAAGACCTAGAACCGTGAGGAGACAAAACCCAAAATGCCAGTGACAGAGAAGGTTGTCCAATCTTACAGTTCTGTGTGAAAGGTTACACACTTTTGTGTTCTCTAGAATGTGGAATAAAGAATAAGTTTTAGAATTTTTTAGGCTATTATTTGTTTTGGCTACCATGAGAGTCTAAAGAAGGTGCACTGTAAACCCAGGTAACACATAAGGCTGGAGAGTTTTAAGCTGCATGCATCAGTTTGGCATCTAGTTGCTGCTGGGTTTCTGTTGTTGAGAGACTCCCAACTTCTGCCAAGAAGATGTAAGCAGAAAGCAATGTATGAAGCCACTGTCTAAACAAAAAGAGGAGGAGAGGACTGTGGATCAAGTGAAGCTGAAGACTGAGCTTCAGTTTATAAGGCCCAAAGACAAGTAGCCTGAAGGTTAATAAAAGTCTAATGGTTTCTTTTCAGCAAGTTTAAGAAGGTTACAGCAACAGATAGAGAAAAAGAAAACAAAACAAAAAACAAACAAGAAAAAACAACTGTGTTTCTACCAAAAAATAAATGTAGCTAGAATACAGTCTTCTTTCTTTAGAACTATAAATGATATCTTTGTGTGTGAGATACAGCAAGGTTCCAGAAATCTTAAGAAAACAGGATGATCAGGGAGGAGTTTGGAGTAACCTTCACAATAGAAGTGGTAACAGTATAAAATACACTGCTCGTAGTGAAATGATTGCTTGATGGTGCATGGTTTTCTCCAAACCAAAAGAGGTTGTAAAGGTGATGAGCTTTTGTTGTTCTTCAAGCTGTATGCAGTGCTGGTGTAGAGACTTTGAGAACTCCGTTAGAGAAGTGCTCTTTGACAGAGGGCAAGGAACACAGAGGCAGCAGCACTACTGCTATTGTGACTACAGCTCAAGTCGATCCACAAAGTGCTGTCTTAGTGTTGTGTGATTATTTCCCACAAAGTTATCAGCTCTCCCTAAAGTCTGGCCTCACTTAGCTAGCAGAAAGCCTTGAGGTTTCTTACTCTTGGTGCTTTCACATCTCACTTTCTTTTGAACAGTATGTCAAGTTGTGCTGGTTCTTTCAGGATGCTTGGCAAACAAAAATAGGAGAGAATGGGGAAAATACAGTGTGTCATACCAAATTCCTGGCTTGAGGAAATGAAAGGGAGACAGAGCAACATTAGCTTTCTGAATATGCTCTAGATCACAAAACTGTGAAATTGCAACAGAACTGAAAAGAAGGGTAACAAAATAAAGGGTTGCCATATCTTAGCTTAATGAATAAACATACAAAAGGAAAATGCAACAGCTGAGACTACAGTGAAAACTTATTCAATGACACAAAACAAAACAGGCCATCTGAGCTCAACTACTTTGGCATTTATTGCAAAACTTAAGTCCAAGTGTTTTTCCTACTAGTTCATTGGTAGTCTTCACCAACCACTCCTACAGTTTGACCCAGCTGATGAGCATGAGTCAGATACCCAAAGGGTCAGGAATGTGAGCTGCACTGAGTTGGGCACTGACCACTGTGTCTTTGTAGCTAGGACTGAACTGAAACCAGACAGAAAAGTTGTTCACCTAATATCATCTTCCCATTACATGTAACACTGCTGTGGGAAAAGCTCTACCTGTGAGCCAGAAGAATATACACACAGATGAGAGAAAATACCAGGTTCTTTAATGCATATAAGAATGACAGTGGGAATGACACGGTTGGAAAGCAGAACCAAGAAATGAAGAATGATTCTGTTCTCCAGACCAGCATAAGGGTTGTGAGATAGCCTTAGAATTTGCAAGGGCCTGAGCTGCTGGTGATGAGACTGCATTGCAAGTTGTCTCCTTCTGCTCTCTGGCGAGTGGTGGAATGATCATAAAGAAAATTCCTTTTGACTCTGTCTCAGCTGTCAGAAATTGACTTTAGTCTGCATTCCCTGCATTTATCTCTGACAACAGTTATTTGGCACATAATCCTCAGTGAGAGCCAGCTGTTGCAGTTTCACTGTTGCCACTTAGAATCATAGAACTGTTTCAGTTGGAAAAGACCTCTAAGACCATCAGGTCCAACCATCAACCATGGCCATTAAACCATGTCCTCAACTGCCATGTCTACACATTTTTGAACGCCTCCAGGGACAATGACTCCACCACCTCCCTTGAGCAGACTGTTTCAATGCCTGATGACTCTTTCAGTAAAGAATTTTTTCCTAATATCCAATCTAACCCTAACCTGGCACAAGTTGAAGTGCTACTTCTTGTCCTATCTCTTGATATTAGAGAGAAGAGACTGACACCTACCTCACTAAAACCTTCTTTCTGCACTGTATATAACACTCATTTGCAAGGTACTAGTACAACCAAGATTTTTTAATTATCACCCCAGAAGGAGTTTCAATAGAGTTATGAAATAGAAATTAATCTCAAGGGTCAGAAGTTAAATAGATATTTTTTAGGAAACGCTGCATCTTTCTCCCTAGGTACTGTAGCATACTATGACCTCTACTAGGCTGCAGTATATGGGAGAGAAAAACAATTAAAATGGACAAGTAGTAACAGCAGCAACTAAATTGCTAAGTCCATAATTGCAGGCATCAGGGAAGATTTAAAGGTCTGCTACATCCTAGCAGTTAATGATAGACATCCTGTGTACTTTAGAAACCACTCAGTTTGATTTATTTCTAGTTTTCCTTTCTCCACTGGTCAGGTTTTCCCTAAATAATTAATTTTCATTTTCTCAATCTTTCTCAGCCCTATGCAGCAATTAATTCTATCAGCAGTAATGTGTGTTGTTAAACACACACAATGCTGTATCTGTTCTCTGAAAACAATTACAAGAAGAAACTATCACATTACTTTTCAAACTTTTTGACTCGCCTTCATTTGACAGAGAAACAGAATTACTCTTTATTATTATTATCATCTTGCTTTCTTAAAACGTAGGAAATCGTAGGTGTTGATTTTCCCTGTGAGCTCTCTCCTCTTTTTCTGTTCCACCTACCCTTCCTATCACATAAGAGTGAATGATTATTACAAGCCCCCATTTTTGCATCCTTCACAACTTTACTCTCTTCCCTGACTTATCCCAACTGTATTGCGGTTGCACCACAAGCCCTGCCTCAGTTTCCTGAGTGGATTTCCTTGGAGCTCACACACAGCGGAGTATTTACAAGCAGTGTTCCTACCCCATAAGCTCCATGAGCCATGAATGTCTTTTATTTTCTGATGTTTCTGCAGTGTTGGCTTGCAGCACTTTCTAAGCAGAAAGACACCTCACACATCTGCTATTTGTTTCAGTGCCATCATCACCCTCCTCAGTCCATCTTGGATAGGGGTACATGGCCCTGCAGGCTGAGACTTTACTTAAATAAAGGGAAGCTTGTTTAGACCTCCCACATCCAGATTTCTCCCACAGTAACTCACAAACATCTCTGGAAAGTCTTTCCACTTCCTGGCCCCAGTCCCAGTGGACAGACCTCTTTCTTCCATAGGGCATGGTTTCCAGGGCTCTGGACATCATCTCATGGGGATCGGGACAAAAGACCCAAACATCTTCTGACTGAGCCTTCCCTGAACACAATGTGGTGCCTTCCTGGATGAGTATTACCAACAGGTCCTACTTCCAAAGGGTGCTGCTGATGCTTCTCCCACTCAAAGCCCACCTTGAGTATGTTGTGTAGAGATGGGGAAGCCAAAGGGACTGCCCCTGGCCTAAGCAGGTCAATACATTCTGGTCATACCAGAGGAGATTCTATGTTTCTACTTTCCTCCCAAAGGCTTTTTGAGTGATAAAACATTTTCTAAGCCTGTGAAAGAGGAAACCCTGCAACATTTTCATATTTCCACTTATCATTAAATCTCCTCCCCTTTCTGACCATGCTCAAATGGAGAGAAATGAGAAGGATATTAACAAACTATTTTTTAAACTAAAATTCAATTTTTCCTCATGTCAAGATGAAAAATAATCTGTGTAACTTCAGAGGTTTTAAGGCCTTTCTATCAGAAAATGTCTCTTCCTTGCATTAGCTAATTTAAGAGATCCTTTAAATAATCCTCCAGAGATGCCAGTTCCCTTTTAGTAGAGTTCATCTGTCTTTTATGGCTTTGCTCTCACGAAAGATTAATAACTGCGAAGGTCAAGGGCCATTCTGATCATTTAATCTGAGCTGCACAGCATAGACCATCAAATTTTACCCGGTAATTCTCACACCAAATCCCATTAATTGCAGAGGAAGCATCATATATCTTTTAGCAAGAAACATTTTCTTTATTTAAAGGCAACAAATGATGAGAAGCCTGCCCCAGAAATTTGAAATTTGTTCCATGGTTTATTTATCTTGACCTTTTATGAATTTTCGCTGTGGCCAATGAGGATCTATTTCAATTAAGTATTTTGCACTGAAGAAATGTAGGTATCACCAAAGGAGTGTAGTCCTTGAGCTTTATCTTACTGTTTTACTTACAGAAAAGAACAAAACAAAACAAAACAAAACAACAGAAAGTAACATATCTTTCAACGCATCAGGCTTTTTGTTCTGATTTGCTTTGTGGATGTTCCTCTTTCTCTGACTGTCAAGACAATTGGGGAACTAGCCTCCTAATGTTAAATGTGTGAAGTTAGACAGTGACAATACCTCTCATGATGCCTCAGCCAGACCATTGTCAGACACAGTGAGCTGGGAACCCCATCCTCATCAAGTAGATAACTACAAATACTAGCAAAACCCTATCATTTCTCTCAGTCCTGCGGTCCTACGTAAAAGTGCCATAAAGCCCATTTGTGCCTCCTGGGTTTGGAAATAAGGCCTGGGCCCCAAGGAACACATCCATTCCTTTCAAATAAACCACTAACAATGAATTCGTCTGGCAGAAGGTTATAGGTTCATAGGGACAATCTGCTAACTTTCTGGAGAAGTGTTTGAGAGCAGTATGTCGACAGACAGATGACAAGCCAGAGAGGCCTTGGTGATATACAGCCTGAACTGCATGGATTAGTTTGACCCAGTAAAACAATGTACCACACAGACACTGAAGTGATGATAGTAGAGTTGTGGTTTTGGATTGCTTTACATCCATTCCCAACAGATTATCTTTCCCATAGATTGAAATATAGGTTATGGTGGCATGAATTTATCTAAGCAGCTCTGACAGGGTTTTCTAATAACTAATTTATTCCTTGTCTATAGTATAATATTCTAGATAGAGCAGGCTGAAGGACTTTAAAAGAACTCTTTTGTAGCAGAAAATGTAGTTTCTATAAGCTGACATTGAAAAAAATTATGGGGTATGCATCAAATATTTTTTTAAAAGGAAAACTTCTATAAGAGTCTAATTCCCTTTCCTGAAATAGAATACTTGGTTTGCATATTTTGAAGCTTTTTTTTTGTTTCATAAATAATGTCTTATACCTAGCTAAAAATAAAACAGATTTTTCAAAACAGTATGCTAAGAAGCTTTGATCCAAACACTCCTGATGTTATGGAAGTCAAAGCCAGGGACGGGGAGGAAGAACTGCCCATTGTAAGTGCAGATCAGGTTCGTGATCATCTGAAGAACCTGAAAGTGTTCAAGTCCATGGGACCCGACGGGTTACACCCACGGGTACTGAGAGAACTGGCAGATGAGGTTGCTAAACCCCTCTCTATTATATTTCAAAAGTCCTGGCAGTCTGGTGAAGTCCCCACAGACTGGAAAAGGGGAAACATTGCCCCCATCTTCAAAAAGGGCAAGAAGGAGGAACCAGGGAACTACAGGCCAGTCAGTCTCACCTCTGTGCCTGGAAAGATCATGGAACAGATCCTCCTGGAGTCACTACTCGCTCAAAAGAATAGTGAAGAGGTGATTGGGAACAGTCAGCATGGCTTTGCCAAGGGCAAATCCTGCCTGACCAACCTGGTGGCCTTCTATGAGCAGGTGACAAAATTAATAGATGAGGGGCGAGCAACTGATGTCGTTTACCTGGACCTGAGCAAAGCCTTCGACACTGTCCCACACCACATCCTGGTCTCCAAATTGGTGACACATGGGTTTGATTGGTGGACCACTAGATGGATAAGGAACTGGCTTGATGGCCGCACCCAAAGAGTGGCTGTCAATGGCTCCATGTCCCTGTGGAGGCCAGTGACAAGTGGAGTCCCTCAGGGATCAGTCCTGGGACCTGTCTTATTCAACATCTTTGTGGGGGACATGGACAGCGGCATTGAGTGCACCCTCAGCAAGTTTGCTGATGACACCAAGCTGTGTGGTGCAGCAGACACGCTGGAGGGAAGGGAGGCCATCCAGAGGGACCTTGACAGGCTGGAGAGGTGGGCACAGGCCAACCTCATGAAGTTCAATAAGAGCAAGTGCAGGGTCCTGCATCTGGGTCGAGGCAATCCCAGGCACAAATACAGGCTGGGCAGTGACTGGCTGGAGGGTAGCCCTGAGGAGAGAGACTTGGGGGTGCTGGTGGACAAAAAGCTCAACATGAGCTCTCAGTGTGCACTTGCAGCCCGCAAAGCCAATCAGATCCTGGGCTGCATCAGGAGAAGTGTGGCCAGCAGGTCGAGGGAGGTGATCCTCCCCCTCTACTCAGCCCTGGTGAGACCCCACCTGGAGTACTGTGTCCAGTTCTGGAGCCCCTATTACAAGAGGGATGTGGAGGTGCTGGAACGTGTCCAGAGAAGGGCCACGAGGATGATCAGAGGGCTGGAGCACCTCTCCTGTGAGGACAGACTGAAGGAGTTGGGGCTGTACAGTCTGCAGAAGAGAAGGCTCCGAGGAGACCTAATTGTCGCCTTCCAGTATCTGAAGGGGGCCTACAGGAAGGCTGGGGAAGGACTTCTCAGGATCTCAGGTAGTGATAGGACTAGGGGGAATGGAATGAAGCTGGAGGTGGGGAGATTCAGGCTAGATGTGAGGAGGAGGTTCTTCACCATGAGAGTGGTGAAATCCTGGAATGGGTTGTCCAGGGAGGTGGTCGAGGCCCTGTCCCTGGGGGTGTTTAAGAGCAGGATGGATAAGGCTCTGTCCAGCCTGATCTAGTGTGGGGTGTCCCTGCCCATGGCAGGGGGGTTGGAACTAGATGATCCTTGTGGTCCCTTCCAACCCTGAATGAAACTATGAAACTATGAAACTATGAAACCATTCTTTTACTGATTATTTTAACAATTTTTTTATTATGCAGCAATATCAAATGCCACAATATCATAGTCCTCTGCAAATCATAATTTCTGACCTCATTATGACCACCTCGCTGGAAGAGCCCTGGAGCAGGCTGCCCAGAGAGGTTGTGGAGTCTCCTTTCAAAACCCACCTGGATGTGTTCCTGTACAGAATACCCTAAGTGATCCTGCTGTGGCAGGGGGGTTGGACTGGATGATATCTGGAGGTCTCTTCCAACCTGTAAAGTGCTGTGCTGTGACTTTCTTTTGTCTATTGGTAAAAGAAATTTGAACAACGTATATCTCATGACCTCTGTCCATCACTTTATGGTAGAACACAATGGAAGTCACTTTCAGATTCTTGCTCAGAGACTTTTTCGACAGGCATGAGATCTCTATCACACCCTTCAACTCTCTCCATTGTACAAGGATCTCATGGCAAGTGTACTCCTAATCTTGTCATCTCTGCTCTGTGGCTAGCAAAGAATGATGATTCTTGGTCCAAGTGACCATGGTAAGACAGGATACAACCACAGAATGAGATAGAGAACCTCTGAGTTCAGAAACAGAGGCCCAAAATGAGAAAATTCACATTTAAGAATACCAACCCAAACCAATTTTAACCTAAAACAATTTTAAGCCTTTTTTTTTTTTTTTTTTACATTTATGCAATATGTATTTTTCTTCTTTTTGGAGTACTAAAACATTCAGGAACTAAAGATTTTGTGAAGTGCTGTGAAAACACGATAAGTGAAAGTATCATGCCAAAAGCATTCGCAGCTGAAACACACAGAGAGACCATGAGGGTGCTCAGCATTTAGCCAATAAATACATTCTGGCTACAGCTACAAACATACCAGACTTGTTTGTCCTTTCAGCTACATTGTGTGCTCTCAAGTGAGTATGGTGGTAGCTTCTCACAAGTGAGAATGTTACTGCAGGACTTTGCTGAAGAGTTGTTAGCCATTGGAATGGGCTGCTCAGGGAGGTGGTGGAGTCACCACCCCTGGAGGTGTTCAAAAAGGGATTGGACGTGGCATTTGAAGCCATGGTTTAGTAGTCATGAGGTGTGGGGTGACAGGTTGGACTTGATGATCTTTGAGGTCTTTTCCAGTCTTGTTGATTCTATGATTCTATGAATGGGAATATTATTGTACAAGATAGGTATAAGTTGCAAAAAAATCTATGTTCATTGTTCCTTAGGCTGGAAGATAGAGGGTGATTTTTGCAGACTTTCAGCGGTGATGATCAAAACTGAACATTGAAATTAATTCTCTGACACGCTGAAAATTATTAGGATAGACCTATCATTTAGCAGTGGATTTTCTTTTCTGGATCTGATGTTCCTAACAGCTATTATGCTGGGCACATGATTCTCACAGACTATTGTCAAATTTGAACAGTAGTTACAAATTCAAGCATTTTCAAGAACTTCCTGCATTTTGGCAGTTGAATTATTTTTTCCTTTTTTTAAATGAGCTCTGTGGTTTTTTCTGTTGTGCTCATCATCTCACCATTTTAGTATCCTATTTGAAAATAGTAAGTGGTTAAAGTCCATGCTGAAAATAGTAAGTGGTTAAAGTCCATGCCTCATTCTAAAAAACTTGCAGTTCGTGTATGTGTGCTGTGGGACCCTGAATCTGTGATATTTTGATGACAAGGCAAAAGTCTACTTAGTTGTGAATACACACACTTATTGAAAGATCAGTGTTTGCCTGACCCAGAGTGTTACCTCTTCTGATTCTTTAAGTATTAAGGTTACTTCACTTCAGAAACATAATTTTGAAACACAGTGCTTCAGCACAGGGTCCTGGAGCTGGTTTAGTGATGGACCTCACATTATGATAACACTCCAGCACCCACTCTGAACATTGCATTTATGAATGCACAGTATTCTGCTCAAATAGTGCCTTAAATAAACAAACAAACCCAAACAACCAAACAAACAGGAAAACAACAGCAAAAAAATATTGCTTCAATTTTAAGATGGTCTGATGCTTTTTACTGCATAATTCACATTTTTCTAACCCCAAGCATGGACTATACCATACACTGTGCTTTCTCATGGGATCCTGGTTTAGGACAGTTGCTGGGTTTGCTTTAGTCTTTTCTCCACAGTGTCATTTTATCTGCAAAGTGTATTAGGAGTATTATGAGTGCAGAAAAACATGAAGGCTCTGCACTCTGTGGACAAAAGGTAGATTGAAGCAATATATAAGTTCTTGTCCTTATATGTCTAGGCCATTTATGGAGAAGGAAATAGAAAAGCTGAGGCATGTGGCAGGAGCCAAGCCCATTCTGGCTTGGAGGGGTGCACGCTGGAGCCTGTTGCTGGCTTCTCTGCAAAGAGTACAGTGTGCGGTGTGTATCACTCCATCTGCAGGAGTGGCTGCATCGACTGCATCATGGGGGCTGAAACAGCTATGAGCCACCCTTTCTAAGACAAGCCCTGCAGAAGCAGACAACCCCAGGCTCCTGCAGTGCAGCTCCTTGCTGGACACCAGCGCAGCAAGGTGGCTACAGAAACAGCCTCTTGACTAATGCTTCCTAGAGGGGATCACCAGGCAGAGGCAGGGGTATGTTTGCCCAGCTGGTATTTGCCTTCACACACACAATGGGATTTTATAAACAAGGCATACATCCGTTAGGCTGTCCATGGCAGTGAGACATTTCCTATTCCACCCTTCACTGAGCAGAGGGCTGCGGGGTTTTTGTATCTGTTACTGATTGGATAGAGATACAGTAAATAACCATAAGCTTGTGACTCAGGCTGTGCTAGCCTTCCTCACTAGGAAACAGGAGTCCTAAGCATCTAAAAGTCTAACACTCTTCCAACAATCAGGACAGCCTCTTAGTCACAGTGACTAATGATGTCTTTGGTCATAGGATTATTGTTTTTCTAATGCTTCTGAGCAGTTTATGCCAGGCTAAAACCACTCTGGATCTCAAGTGCTACAGTCCAGCTATGTGCTGCTAATCCCACAGGGAGAAGTGTCTCCAGGAACGTTTAAGATAATTCCTCTCACTAATATCTAACACCAGAGACTGAGCTGACTTTAGGGAGCTTTACAATTCTCTCCCCTCGGGATACTGTAGGGACAGTCTGTGCAGGATGAATCAATGCCATACGTCAAGCACTGTTTGTATATGTTTCAGTGTATCCAGGCAAAGCCTTTTAACTTTCCATCCTAGAGCCCGAGCAGTACTTTCCTGAACGTCAGCCAGGAAAATTTTGTAGATTTGGCAGCAGGACTGTGGGAAGCCTGGTTGAAGACCAGCCCAGTGTGCTGGAGCAGAGGCTTTATATAAAGAGAGAGAATCCAAACACCTTCCTTTGTTTCATGCTACAAATGAACACAAATGGAGCCCTGAGATTGCAATCAGGCCCTATTGTATAAGTACAGGCCTTTCCATTACTCCATTACAGCTTTTTGGCATGTAGACCTTCATTATTTTTCATCTGGAAAACTAATTAAAATTAATTATTTTTTATTTATCAGTGTGTTTGTGCTTTAGCTCTTGAGTCCCCCTCTGGCTTCCAGCCATTTAATTTTGGTCCCTAGGGCAAAGCCTGACAAATTAAGATAAAGCCATTACTTAATGTTCTCCTTCTGAGAGAAAACAAGAAGTATTTCCTGTACTTATTAATTGCATGAAGTCAATTTCCATGATAAATACTGAGTATGATCAGAGCCTCTGCATCCAACATGTCTCTCCACCTGTACTCCCCATGCAGCTGCAGCTGCAGCAGCAGAAACAGGGAGAGCTGCCGGGCTTCCGCAGGGCTGCCTGCAATGCTCAGAAAATCGCCGGGCAAATGGAGCATTTACTCAGGTGACCGGTCTTTGCCACTCGGGAGCCACCCTCTCCAGCACCTCCAAGGTTGCTTTAGCTTCAGGAGTGCTGCGCTTTACCTCTAAGGAGAAGCCCTCCCGAGGGATCCCGGCCATGCCAAGCAGGTGAGTCAGAGCTGTGGTATGGGCACTGCCCAGTTCAAGTGCATTCAAAGCGGCCAAAACCCGGCTGTTATTTTTTTCTTTTTTGGTTTTTTTTTCCTCCCCAGAGTGCAGACCACAAAAGTTCACGCACTTATCAAGCAGCGCGTTGATCTAGCCGATACCACTTCTTTACCCGCCCCAGCTGTGCAGCCTGGTGCAATAGGTAACAAACAGCCCTTTCCATGACAACACGGTTTAATGCCTTCACATTGAGGGGAATGGAGGACTCCCGCGAGTAACCAGCTGCTGAGCCGCGGCGCGGGAATGCAGCCAGGATGATGCAAAAAGTTTAGAGGGGAAGCAGCAAAACAAACAGGAAAGAAACACAGCGACGTGCCTGCAGTTGTGAGGGGACAGACAGCAGCACTACTATGTTTCCCTGCCCGTTCGGTGTCCCTGATACAAACTTCACGCCCCTTGGCTACCAGAACTCTGCCCAGCACTCTTCAATGCTCTCTTTTATAGCATTCTTGCATTTCAACAAAGATGAATCCATTGAAACCCAGCTCAATAGCAGAAGTTCTCCCAAATATTTTGCTAAAGCCAGCTTGTTTAGGGAAAGACTTGGCTAAAGAAGCAGACAGTGTGCTGAGCGCTGTTGAACTCTGTTATCTAAGGTTTGTTGCCATGTTTGGGTCTGACAGCAGATATGGCAAAATGCCTGTTCACTCCCTGGCTGTGGCACACGCCTGGCATCCTGGATCAGGCTAAACCAGAGCCTTAGGCAGTTGAATTATTTTCTGCAGTCCCCTTCAGGCTTGCAACATCCTGCTTTGCTGGCCCTTGTTAGTGGCCAGGAGAAGCTTGCACTAGCACCAGTACACCTAAGCTGTGTTGACAAGGGGCCACAGTCGGTGCCTTTGTTCACTGCAGCACCCATCTGTGCCCCACAGCCTCCATTTCAGGCATGTCTAAATCAGAGCAGGCTCCCGCTTTCTGGCAGGGGCTGAGCCTCACCACGGTGCTGCTGCCCAGACTGCAGAAAAACACATCCCAGAGACATCCCCAGACACGGCCATCCCTCAATTTGTCCATGCCACCACAGTGGCCATCAGGTTCCCTGATAGCGCAAGTAAGATGGGAAAGCCAGGAAGGAGAGGGCCGTTCCCCCTAAGGTTGGACTCAGGCAAGGAGGGCACTGGAAGCCCCTCACTCCGGCGAGGCAGGCACAAACAGAAACATCCTCAAGAACAGATGTTTGGGAAGGAAGCAAAACACTTGTCTCCTCTATTGCTAGGATACATGAGTTAAGGAAGTAGCTGAATGAGGCATACTAAGAACAAAACCAGTTCACCAAACCCTTTCATCCTGTCTGAGTACTCAGAAATATGGCCCTTTTTTACCTCTACCCCAAAAATCAGGTATTCTTTTTTTACTGCTCTTTATTTGAAGAGTGTTGTTCACTACAAAATGCACAGGATTTAAAGATGCCCTTTTAACTATTCTTTTACAATTCCAGCATTTTATGGCAGAACTATTAATTTTATTTCTAGCCTCCTACAGAAAATGATGGCACAATCTCAGTTTTTCTAATCTCAATGCAAATCTGTGATGAATCGTCTCATCCTGTCATCTGTCACTGAGTTTCATACAGCTGAACTGTACAGGGCACATAACATTGTTAAAGCAGCTGGTAAGGTTATGAAAATTGCAAAAAATGCATCCTGTTGCCATTTGGAATGATTCAGTGGATTAAAATCTGAAAGTGAGCAATGGGGAGAGTCTGGAACACATTTTTTGCTAAAGCACTTCAGATAGGTTGTTGCCATAATGGAAAAAAATCACGAAGACCAGTACTATGTGACAAACATTACATAAATCAACATGATTCATGTGCACCTTTGCACTAGCCATCCTGAGAAGTACATTTTAAAGTGTTATCTTCTTGAAATGTTTTTGAGGAAGACTTGAATGGCCAGTTTTGCCAACAGCTTAAGCAGATGCAGTTTCTGTGCACTTTGGGGCCGATAGGGAATTTGATCCCTTTATAGTTTTTCACATGCAAGCTTTAAAAACCCAGCTGTCACTATCACCCCAGATAAGGTCAAGGGAAGATACACATTCTATGTTAAATAATTTTGTGTGGCATTTGTATTGGGAAGTTCTTCTGCCTGCTATGAGGGAGGGACTTGAATTCAGTGGAAAGGCAAGATGCAGGATGTAGCTTTTGAAGTCCCTGAGAAAATAATTAATTCACTGTTACAAACCTCTGACAATTCTCATTTCCCATAGACAATAGAGTTTTATTTGAACTCGGTCTGTAGTTTCTCCACTGTCTCTTTACCTCTCAAGGTGCTCTACACAAAGTATAAGCAGTAATAAGGCAGTATGTGAGGAAGAGTGTCACACAGTAGCAGCCAGTAGCAAGGGAGGACATGGGATAAGAAAAGAGGAAGGAGGAAAATGAGCCTATTGGCCAGTGAGATCATCGAGAGTGGAGGAAATAGGGAAGACCTGATATCTGGTCCTTACGGTTTGCCACAGCCTGTATTGCACAGGTTCTTAGAGGTTTTTTAACCCCTCTGTAACACAATTTCAAGATACCAATGCACTTTCACCATCTCTCCTCTTACCCCCTTCTACAATAACAGGCAGACTGGCAGCAAGGATGCTCCCTTGGGAGCACTCAGTGCAGATATACCATGAGGCATATTCTATAGATAACTGCTAATAATTCATCCATGAGACAGATGCCAAGGTGTTTTGCATTTGCACAGAAAGCCTCTGGGGAACTTTGGTGTTAAAAAAAAACAACACAAAATCATCACGCAATGATGTTTGGGCAGCCAGACTTCAGAAATCTTAGCAGAATGTAAACTCTGTTTTCCAGCTTACACATGTCCAGGTTAGAATTTTTCTGTACCATTTCAAAACTTTTAAGCACTTCACATTGCTAGATAATGATTCATTAATTCAGGTGTTTATATGGTATCTCTAGGAAAGTATGTCATTATAAGATATATTGATCATCTAATGTCACTAACAGTGACATTATTTTGCTTCTATTTACAAAGTGAAAAGGCAAACCCTGTTGAACTGCTAAAAAGTTAAAAGCTTTCCTGCCATCAAAATACCATCTATAGCTACCGTAAAATAAATTGCCAGGTTTTTCCTCTTTAGGAAGACAAGCAGAACAAAAGACTAGCAATTTTACTGAGTGATCCTATAGCCACAGGCAACTGAAAAGAGAGACACCACCTCTGTTGCAGTCTTGGGAAACCCTATAGCCCTGAGGGACACAATCTTCAGTAGGATCCAACATTTTGTCTTTGGATTAGATGTTCAAATGAGTCATTTCATCTGAATTGCTGCTGGCTATAAGGATTAAGAGAACAAAACATTTCATAAATACTTCTACACTGTATGAAGAAGGAATGATGGTAACATGTACAAGCTTGATCTAGTTTTCACAGGCAACCAGGAAAGATGTTGCAGCATGGGATGCTAGAAATTTGTCTAAACATGTTGACATCCACATGGCTTTGTATTCTATGCTGTAGTTAACTGCATTTGGGCGTTGTGTGCAAAGCACAGCTGAAACCTTTTACACCAAGCCTCTATTTCCTCCCTGATGGGGAAATGTAAGCTCCTAGCATAAACATATATGGTGTTAAAAGAGGACAACCACACTGTAAATTGCACTATAGATTAAAAAATAAAACCAATATAATTAATAGGAGAGTCCAAAGTGCAGTATTTATCTAAAGAGGTTAACTTACAGGACAAGACAGCTAAGGTCAAGACATATGATTTATTGCTGAATAGTTTGTGCCCTATAATGCTTAGATGAAATGATAAAGGCATAAAATATGACAGTGTCAAGTTCAGTTTCTGAATTAATTCTATTCTAATTTTCGTTTCCCACAAGTTACAAGTGAGCAAGTTTGTGAGTGGTTTAGAAAATGTAGAAATTGTCTCACCACACAAACTCAGGTTTCAAAGAATTTTCTCAGTTATGCAGTGTTTTCCTTCATGATTAGAATAAACCTTTATTAGAATAAACCAAACCAGGTTGGAAGAGACCTTCAAGATCATCGTGTCCAACCCATCAACCAATTCAACCCACCCAAACAGCTAACCCATGGCAAACCATGGCCATGATGTTTCTTTATATATCAGATGCTTATTTCTTTTTAGTTTATTGTGTGATGCTTAGCGCTCAGCAGGATCTGCGCTGATGACCCTGCAATATAATGGCTTCTCTTCACCCACAGAACAGCAACACTTGAGAGAAAGGTGGTTTAAACACCCTGCAGGACCTGCCAATGTGCTTCATGCACGGCACAGGGTGGCTCCCCCTTCACAAAGTCCACATACTCAGGTGACTGCAATGCTATATACATCCCCTGTATAAAACCGTACAGTGCTCTCTTCTTGAATGCTGTGGTAAGTTCTGATTTGGGGAAATTCCTCCCTAAGCCATGAAAGTGAAGCTGCAGCTACAACTTTACAGGGTTTAGAAATCAAGGAGGTAGACCAGTGGAAGAAAAGGCCACCAAGGGCTGCAGCAGACGAAGATGATGCCTACAGCTATGGAAACCCCCTTGGCTGTGATAAGCTGATAGCAGGGAAACCATGCCCGGCAAGTACTGTCACACATTTACTTTGCCTCTGCACACATTCTTTTTCATCCAGTTTGAGCCAGTGGCAGGATAATAGGCTGGGGACATCTTTCATCAGTTGCAGCAGAGTGTGTCTCAGTTCCGACATCCACTTTCTGGAATGGGCTGAGTGGGTCACATGCCTTCCATATAGCAAGTAAATAACTGACAACGGTATAATGAACCAAGATGTGTTTAAAATATTTTCAGGAGGGAAACTGTTCCATAGTTGGGAAGAGCTGTTCAAACTGGCAATTTCTGTACCAATTCTGTGTCCTTTTTGCCACTTATATAGCTCCTTGGGACAAAGTAGATTGTCTTTCCCTACCCCAGGCCACTGTTGCAGGCTGGGGGTGCTGGCCACTTTGAAGAGCAGAAAGACCTATGTCATTCTTCCATCCAAACATTTTGAACACCAGATTGTGTGTACCAGATGTGGCTGGAGCACAAGGTTAACGTACAACATAGACACTGAGTTGTGATCACATAGCTAAATATTTCACACCCCCCCCTTTTTTTTTTTTTATAAATTAGAAACAAGTGGTTAATTTCCAACTTACTGCAAGATAAAAAAAATAAAGAAGAGAAGAGGGTCAGAAATGTTGTTACTATTATGTTTATCCCTAGTGTCAAAAGGAAGTAAGCAAACTTGGGCTACTTTAAATAATTTTCAGCAAAAGCCTGCAGTGATGATAATAATAATAATAATAATAATAATAATAATAATAATAATAATAATAATAATAATAATAATAATAATAATAATAATAAAAAACAGGTTGGAAGAGACCTTCAAGATCATCGCATCCAACCCATCAACCAATCCAACCCACCTAAACAACTAAACCATGGAATCAAGCACCCAATCAAGTCTCCTCCTGAACACCTCCAATTTGCTATGGAGGACGGTGTCAAAGGCCTTGCTGAGGTCCAGGTAGACTACATCCACAGGCCTCCCCATATCCATCAGGCGGGTCACCTGATCATAGAAGGAGATCAGGTTGGTATGCTGGGGATTATGTGACTGAACATTTCCATAGTAAGTCTATGGGGTTTATATCTTTCTTATAAAGGACTTACAACAGCACATGGAGAATATTCATATGAGACTAAGACAAAAAGAGATATGTGGTTACTGAATATATTTAGAAACAAACCCTTTACAAATAATTGAGTAACTGAATGCTTCAAACTGGAAGACAAACTGGAGAATATATGACCTAAAGTATTTTAGTGCCAGAGCTATCAAAGTATGCAGCCATTATATTCTAACTTCACATTAAATTCTCCATATTGAGCCTTCTATCAGAAAGCTGAGTTTATAGGCTGAATCAAACCAACACATTCAGTGGATCCCAAACCTACATACTATGAGCAGCTATGAGCTATTGAAGACAGAGATACTCAGTCTGGATATACAAATCCAGCAGAAATACTTGCCAGACAGGAACCCCTGACCAACAAAATAATTACTTCTTAACAATCCTTCATTCCTAATTTTAGGCTAAAATTGAATTCCAGTTAAAACCATGCAGCTATCTCCCAGGAAATGTTTTCTTTCCCTACATTTAGTAAAATGGAGATCAAAAAGCTTATTGAAGTGATTCTTCTCAACAGTTTCCTTGGTTATTTTTCACCCTCATGAACAAGGGACTTTCACAGTATCACAGTATCACAGTATAACTAAGGTTGGAAGAGACCTCGAGGATCATCAAGTCCAACCTATCAACACAGACCTCAGGACTAAACCATGGCACCAAGTGCCACGTCCAATCTCCTCTTGAATGCCTCCAGGGACAGTGACTCCACCACCTCCCTGGGCAGCCCATTCCAATGACAAACAACTCGCTCGGTGAAGAGCTTTCTCCTCATCTCGAATCTAAACCTCCCCTGGTGCAGCTTAAGACTGTGTCCCCTTGTTCTGGTGCTGGTTGCCTGGGAGAAGAGACCAACCCCTTCCTGGCTACAACCACCTTTCAGGTAGTTTTAGAGGGCAATGAGGTCACCCCTGAGCCTCCCCTTCTCCAGGCTTTGACCCATCAGCAATCAAATGCAGATGTGCATAATCTCCAATAAATTGTCTTCAACTTTTTTTTTTGTTTTGGTTTGGTTTGGTTTTTTGTCTTGTTATTCAGTGATTAATATAATTAGAAAGAACTCTGTAGTATTTATTCACTTTCACTCAGGAGTGGCACTGCCTTCCATCAGAGTGTATTTAGATGCTTTCAGCTATTGACCCAGGACTAGATTATGATTGTACAGGGCACTGATGAGACAGGATGCTCTGAACTCTTGAGACAGTCAGGAAGGTTGCACAGGATGTGTAAAAAATTACAGCAAAACAATGTCATTTTAATCAACCTGCCCTGCAATCGTTTCTCCATCCACTGAGATTGTCAGCGCAGTTTCTAAATCCCAGTAGGGGTAACTCTGGTTGGTACTTGAATTGCCAGGAGCCTTAGGGCAGACCCTCCACATTGACATCTGCATTTCAGAGTCCAGCCTGTCCTCACAGCTATTTTGTGCATTTCAAGTACTAAAGGGTATCCTTTCTATGTATAAGGGCAAAGGTAGCCTTATATTTTCAAAACATGCAAGAAAATCCTTTTCCTGCTTGTTGTACCTTCCAAAGCAAACCCAACAGAAAAGGGTCTGCCCAGGGAGGTGGTGGAGTAACCATCCCTGGAGGTGTTCAAGAGGGGATTGGACATGGCACTTGGTGCCATGGTTTAGTAGTCATGAGGTCTTGAGTGACAGGTTGGATTTGATGATCTTTGAGGTCTCTTCCAACCTTATTGATTCTATGATTCTACAATTCTATGAAAACAAAATACTTTTGCTTTACTAACTGCAAGAAGGGCAACATGTTGGCTGCAGTAGCTGCAGCTGTCATGCAAAGCAATCCAGAGGGCAGAAACTGACAAAAGCTGGACGTATCTGGGCTCTCCTCAGTTTCTAAACTCCAGCATCACCTGAGGCTTCAGGGTCTAAATACTTTAGTGGTGAACACTTCCTTCTGGAAAATGCCTATTGCATAAATGGAAACATGCAGTGGTACACACCAGGAGAGGAAGATAAGTCTCATATCTATTTGAAAATATTCTTTCTCACATTTTTTCCAGATGCACAGAGCATGAAGGAGCCAGAGCCATCCTTTTTCCCAAAACAAATAATTTGACAGCTTCTACTGTAGGTTGCACCAGTGTGCACACAGCTGTTATCATTGAGCCCTGGGTGTTTCCTCAGGAATGATATTTACTGTAATGCTCCTAGCAAGTATCTCTGATTCTGGAAAAATCGGAGTTGGAAGCAGCAAGTAGTGTTTTTCTCTGTGTACTCCACAACATGTTGTTGTGTATTTAAGCTAGATTAGGACACTTAATATAATCATGGAGGGCTGATGAAAAGAAAACCAGACTCTTCTAATGCGAACATTATGAATAAAATGAATGGCTGTAGAAACTTAAGGGTTTTTTTAACCTTAACTGAAATGCCAGGAAGCAACACAGAGCAGCTGTAGTAACTCTGTTCCTCAGGTTCACCCTGTTGCTGTTTCCTGAATGGTTGATTTAGGTATCCACATAGGCAAAAAAAGTGGTTTAATTAAGTATCAGTGTGCCAAGGAGGAGCTTAATGCCTGCAAATATGACAAATTAGACTGTATTTTTTTTCTTTAAATGCATAATAGTTGATCCTCTCATCAGCTTGTAATTAATGAGTTATATTCATGGATCACTCAGGTGTTAAAAAATCACTTAAAGCTAGTCTCCAAGTTGGTGAGGGGCTTGGAACACAAGCCCTATGAGGAGAGACTGAGGGAGCTGGGGCTGCTTAGCCTGGAGAGGAGGAGACTCAGGGGTGACCTTATTGCTCTCTACAACTACCTGAAGGAGGGTTGTAAACAGGCAGAGGTTGGTCTCTTCTCCCAGGCAGCCAGCACCAGAACAAGAGGACACAGTCTCAAGCTGCGCCAGGGGAAGTTCAGGCTGGAGGTCAGGAGGAAGTTTTACACAGAGAAAGTGATTGCCCATTGGAATGGACTGCCCAGGGAGGTGGTGGAATCACCATCACTGGAGGTGTTCAGGAGGAAACTTGACAGGGTGCTTGGTTACATGGGTTAGTTGATTAGGTGGTGTTGGATGATAGGTTGGACGCGATGATCTTGAAGGTCTCTTCCAACCTGGTTTATTCTATTCTATTCTATTCTAAATGATGTCTTGGCACAAGCCATTTTCTCTCCAAACCAACCCAATGTTTTCTTGAAAACTTTCACCAAGGAAAACATCCTCTTCCTCAGGGCTCCCTAAACAGCTGTGTGCAGGCAGGGCACTACCAAGGGCACCAGCAGCTTTCTAGGGAACAGTCCAGCTGAATGCTTTCTGCAAAACTAAGGCAGCTTAAAAAGGAAACTGGAAGGACCCTTGAAGGGTGATTCCAACAACCAGCTGCTCCACCAACATGGTTTCAATGAAACTCAGACTCTACCCTAATCACTTCAACAGTCCTGGGAATCTTAACACCACCCCCACCGCTATGCAGCAGAGATCTAAGCAGCAAAATAAAATTGCAAATAACCATGTGTACGTAAAGGGTAGCAAAAGTGTAAAACATAAGGAAAAGCACCTCCAGGATGAATGTTTTGCAGTGATGGGCAAAATGATTACAGTGTATTAAGTCCATGAATCATTTTGTGATCTTTAGTCAGACGGATAAAATATTATTATTCCATGTAAGTTATTACTACCATGCATTTGAAATGGTCTTTTAATTTCCTGTCCAATGCTACCCTTAGGTCTCTTCTGTATTGCTACTTTCCAATTATCTTTTATTTTACTTCTCAATATATATGTTTTGAATTCATTTTTTCATCTGAAGTATCAGTCCATAGTTTTCCAGATTGAATCTTATTTTTGTTATTATTTCCTGTCCATATTTCTACAATTAAGCATTTATTGCTTCATAAATAAACAAATAAATAAATAAAGAGGGGGAGAGGTGGAAGGGGGAGAGGGAAAAAATAAGATAAAAACTACAAATAAGAATGCTTATGTCATGTCTTTGTATTTATGTCTGAAAACTGATAATACATAGCCCTTGCTACAAGCACTTTCTAAAATATCTTAGGGAGATGTCCTAAATTCACTATCATGCATATAGTCTGTCCACTCAAACTGAAAAAAAAACCCAAAGAAAACCAACACAGATTTTATAACCACAGATAGTTGTCTTATCACCCTTTGAATCACAAGGCATGCTTGTGCTAAAAGGGGGTTGTAGCTCCATCAGTCTAAGAAATGGAGAATTTCAAAGTTAGTGGCCCTCCAGGGAAATTCTCCAGCACTGCTCTTTATTTCTTCAAAAAAGAATATAATCTCAGACGCCCGCCACAAATGTATAAACAGAAGAAACATTCCAAAACCCAGCAGGTGAGAGTGAGAAACTCCTCAGGAGGAAAGTCAGACAGAGCAACATGAGACAGGCAAGCATCCAAGGCAGCACCAGAAAGGGGACCAAGGGAGACCCTTAGCTACCACCCCTTCACATCATCACAAGAAAAATTGTCCCTGAGTGGTCACAGAGCTGACACAGAGAAAGGCAATAAGGCTTGAGAAGGGCTTGGAGCGCATGGCCTCCAAGGAGCATCTGAGGGAGCTGAAGTTGTCTATAGAAGGCGAGGCTGAGGGGAGACCTTTTAACTTGCTACAACTACTTGAAGGGAGGTTGGAATGATGAGGGGGCCAATTTCTTCTCCTTGATAAGTGACAGGATTAGAGGAAATGGTAACAAGCTGTACCAGGGAAGGTTTAGTTTAGGGACACAATTTAGTGTTGACCCTTCAGTACTGGGTTGAAAGTTGGACAGGATGATCTTTGAGGTCTCTTCTGATAAGGTATATTCTGTGATTCTATAATTTAATCTGTAAAAACATATTTTCCATTTAAGTGATAGTGACTGATGTACAGTCCTAACTTGAATGCTTTTATATATTTATCTTATTGAAGAAGATAAACCAAATAAGAAACAAACAAGGGGAAAAAAATCAAGCACAACACCCAAAAAAAACCCCAAGCAATCAAAACCCAACCAACCAAAAAACCTCAACACACTGAAGTCCCCAGAAATGAGATTTTTGTTATTTTCTCTGCAGGATATATTTTCAGTTGGTTGATTTAAAAAAAGGAAAAGAAACCATGACATAAAAAAAAGACCCAACACACACACACCATTTCTTTAAAAAAATCTCATATAACATTTACAGGTCTTTAAAAATCTATAATTAGCTTGTCTAAATGAATGCCATTTGCAAGCAGATGGGTAAACAGTATTTAAAAGCAGAAATCTGATTAGAACTCTTAAGAGATTGTTAAACTGACTGTAAGAGCTGTATAGTGACTTGCTTTCATGCCTGCTTCTCAGTCTGTTTTAAGCAAGTAGAGGATGAAACGGTCTGTTTGCCTCTCTCAGCTTTCTTTTTCCTTTATTTTCATCAATCCTTCTGTGTACTCCTTCATTTTCAAAGCCACAGGTTCCCTAATATCTGTACTACCTTAGTAGTATCCTAAAGATGAAGATGTTCTAAAATCTCCAACTCGCTCTCCTGGGAATCGCTGCAGCAGTTTAATAAGCCTCAGTTTTCTCTTATTAATCTAAAATAAGACTTGGCACACAATATTTGCCAGCTGTTATACATTTACCAGCTTAACTACATTTTTTAATGTCAATGAAGGACACACTCAGAGCCTTATTTGGATTAAACTTTACACCATGCCATATTAGATTTTTTATTATTATTATTTGCATGTCTGTTTGCTTTGTTCACTTATTTTTATTGGACACAGACATCAGCCATGTCCTGTATTCCTTTAATTGGTACAAATTGTTACACGCCTGGAAAGATAAGATTTAGCTCTCCTGTGGTGGAGATATTTTAGAATGTTTGCAAGCCTAAACACTAACATAAGATTCTCTCCCTCCAACCCAAAGGACTTGCAAGTCCTGTTTGTACTTAATTGTCGCATCTCACAGAACATAAAACCTGCCACAAACCACAGCTCCAGGATTTCTGAGGTGGACATTATTTGGCTTTGCACAGGAAACCTGCAGCTGCACATCAGCCACATTTTAGCCTCAAACAATTCAACTGCTTAGTTTTATCCTAGAAGAAGCTAAACTTCAGGCCTCAATCATGTCATTTGTCCTAATGTTCATCTCCAGAGGGATCCACAGGAGGAGCTCAGACCTACAGCATGGTGCTAGCTGTGTCCCTAATGTGTCCCCGCCCCGGAAAGGGTCTTTCCCTGCAAAGCGAGAGGAACAGTCTGATCTTATAGTGATTGTAGACTCATAAATACAATGATCACACAGGCTTAACCAGAAGTAGAAAGACCACCAAAAGGGCAGGTTTTGAGATTCCAGGTATAGCATTTTAAATGAGACTCTCACCACTGGCAATGGCATGAGAAGAAAAAGAAATATGTTCTTTTATCTTGGTTCACATCCTAAACCATCCTATCTGTTCACAGGACTTGCAAGAAGCTTAGAATTCAGAGAACATCCTCCAATGTAGCTGGGTATACAAAAACCAAAACAAAGAACAAAGTACTTTAAATGGTTCTTGGCAAACTTTACCATGCTATATTCTTAATTTTCATTCTAGGAACTTAAAATTACGTAGAGAAGACTGCCTCACCTGAGTGCAGCTGGAAATATGTTGGTCAAAGCAGTCATCCTCTGCAGCCTACTAGTGCCTGTGTGTGGGAATCGTACTCTACAGCATTATAATTAGTGCAAGGACCACTCAGTATTAGTCATCTATATGAATACTGGTAGATTAGAGTAATATTCTGAAGTTACTTTATATTGACTTATTTCTAAGGTGAATGAAGCAATTTGGGAATACTTACTGCATTTCCTTGCTGACTGGATTATACAGTAACTACAGTAAACCCAAAATGGCTAAACATCACCATAGTGATGACTGCAATTTCAATAAGAGCCAGACGTTAGTTTCAAAAGTCCATACTCCAATATATCAGCCCAGTTGTTTATGCAACCTGGGAACTGGAGCAGAAAGGAAGGTTGAAATAGCTCTTGGAATGGAAGATGCGCATGAAATACTCCCAAACAGAGAGACTGATACAGGACAAGCTGTATGGAGGGAATTCAGTCCTCTGGATTGGGGAAAGGTAAGTGCAGATGAGGAGATATGCAGGCTATCCACTGGTTTTATGATAAACTTCTCCTGAAATGTGTTTGTTCAAAACAGGGCAGAGTTGAAGAGAACAGATAATATCTTTAATAAGTAATTTGTCAATTAAGTGCTTTTATATAACATCTAGGATTTGCTCTACTAAAAGGTTTTCCCATGTTTATTCTACATTTGGACTATCACAGCCACAGCAATCCTGCAATAAATACTTTCTTTAAAGAAAAATGAAAACAATTTTCAGAATACTTGCTCACAAACCTGTACCATCTCTTACCCTGGAGGAGCTGGCATCCTCTGTGTGCAGGAGCACTGTCAAAGGGACAAGGAGGACTGTGAGCTAAGTTCAAGTCTCAGACCATAGGGATCGGGGTGTTCTTTCCTTTTAATTAACATCAGCTGTTGCTTGAGTAAAGAGGAGAACATGGCCTCTGTAGTTGAAATGTAACTGTTTTGAAAACTCTTCTTGATTAAAAATCCTTTCTTTGCTACAGCTGAAGCATATATTACAGATATGCAACAGAAAAATGGCATTTAGTAAATTGTAGCTCTTTACAAAAAGCCATAGAAATAAAAGCTATCACAGCCAGAAGCATTGCATACAGATGAAACAGCAGAGGTTGTGTTCTGGGGTTGACTTAGAGAATAATAGGGTTAAATATAAGTGTGTTAGCATTTGCATCTGTACCACATCACCCAAACCCACTCCCATGGTCAGGATGTGTCTGGTGTCCCAGCAGGAGGGATTTTTTGCCAAGCAAATGCTCAGGCAGGGATTTCTAACTGTCACTAAAAAGAGTATTGCTAGCAGCCCTGCTAGCAGTTGCTTTACCTGATCCCCCTGCTATCAGGTCCCATGATGTCTGAGAAGGCTGATGAGAGAGCAGGTGGGAAGTCCGTATGGCAGCCCACCACTTGCTTGTTATTACTGTTTCCAAATCTTATCGCCTTGAAGTTTCCTTCAGGGAGCTCAAATGGCAGGCTGCAGAATCTGAAAAATCTCTGAATCACAATTTTCTGAATCAAGTCCTGGAAAAGCATTGACCTTTAGCATTGCTTATTCTTGGATGTGCTTTCCTCCTCCCTTTGCAAGTAGTCTGTGTGGGTATGTGAGAGACCCATGGGAGCTACATTTGGTAAGGCAAGATAACTCTCTAAAAGGCAGGCTATGAGACTGAGGGATATGATTTATGAAGTCTCATGTGTGAGAATCAAATGAGTCTTTAAAAGTATCTCTTTCTAGCATGAGCGATGATCTAAATGTGAAAAATGTAGAACAGAAACTTTGTCATGTTGTCGAAGGATGCCTGAGTATCACCTCCTTAGAATGTTCCAGCCTGGGATCCAAGCCCAAGGCCCAGTCTGATCCACTTTGGAGAACTGTATTGTCCAAACACTTCAAACCTTTTTTCTGAAACTGAGGAAGAGTAACTTGACCAGTTTGGGCAGCCTATAAAACTAGCCATCTGATAGCACCTTCATTATCAGCTGATAAAATGTCCTATGACATAGCCTTACTTTATCTTTGTCTCTCTTTCCTCTTCCCTTTCATAGCCATAACAGAATTCTAAATGTAATCCATAGTCCATACAAGCAGGACTTCTCTGAGCTGGTTCTCATCTGTATGTAGAAGCAAGTCATTGGAAGCATATTCCTGGATTTACTGTAGTAGAAAGTAAGCAACGAGAAAATCTGTAGATCTGTACTCATTTAGTGCTCACATAATTCAGCATTTGTAAGAAGATCACCTAATCACCAGTTCATCCTGCACCACTTGTCAGGACCTTCTTCCACCAATGGAGCTTTTGCTCCACAGGAACCATCATTCAGGTGGTTATCAGTCACAGTCTGGAGCTTGGCATGAGCCAGGGATGATTTCCAGGACTGGTAGAACAAGTTAGAGTCAGGACAGGAAAAGGTTGACCTGGCAGTCACAAGTTGCTACCATGAAGGGACCAAAGCTGAATCTTGAGTTTGGCACCACGATTGTGAAGAAACCGTGAGATCACGGAGTGTGTTCAACAGTTAGTTTGTTTGTTAGAATATATTTATTTCTTTTCCATTATATTTAGTATTGAAGTTTTAAAAAACTGTGATATTGGTTGAATTTCAGCAAAGGGGTTGGAGAGAAAAGGGCTGAAATATTGCTTGATACTGCTGAAATATTTTCTACCTAGCCATCAACGTGATCATTAGTAGTTATACCCTGGAAGACCTGCCCAACACATTTCTCACAACGTGAAATACAATCAGTAGATAAAACTCTGCAATTTTAAAAAGTGAACTGGAATATTTTTCAAGAGAAGTAAAATTCTTCTCTAAGCACCTCAGCATATTGTCTCAAATATTCAGCAACCTGAGCCTTGAGTACTGATGGCAACAAATGTTGCAGATTGGGGAATTAGCTAATTCCTGTGTTTTATATAATTAATTTCTTTTTCAGTTTACAAGAGGATTTTGAAAACTGGTGCTGAATAGTGAGTGTGAGGCAATGGAGGGATGATGTCTGTCTGGCCATGTCAGGGCTGAGAGTGGTAGCATGGGCATGTTAATGCCACCAGCTCATTTGGAACTGTTCCATTCACCAGGGCACACTGAAAATACAGGGGTGTAGCCTACATGAGTTCCTGTTTCCTGTATAAGAGGAAAGAAATACTGAAGCAAAAGGAGGGCAAACCAGCAAATTATAGACTCTATTTGCAGAGTCTGAAGAACTTTCTCAATTTACTGTACACACATTTGTAATCCAGGTTGGCTGACTTGAAATGATGGACTAATGACATAAAATTTTGGATCCTTAGAACAATACTTGTTTAAGAAAATGCATGTTCTCATATGTTATTCTTGTTTGCAAAACAAATGAGTAAAGATTAACAATGGATGGCAACTATAATACTCCATTAAAGGGTACCTGCAGTATGTTCTGCCTCTCTCTGTGATATATTTTTTCAGAAAGTAGGCTTAAAAATGGACAGTTTAAGCTCTGTAATAGCATCCCACAACTACTAAGTGGTGTTTCAAATGTGTGGTATAGTACATGCAAATGCATAGGAAACCAACACATGAGGCTCTCCACCATCTGCAATCTGGCTCTGATTTTTCCCATGTTTCCTCAATTCTGACAAGAAAACAGGAAAATCTCTGATCTCCTCCATCTGTTTGCTTCATACAGTGCCACAGACAGATCCCTGAAGACACAAGCTACAGCGCATCAATAAAACTGGTTCAAATGAGCCTGAGTGATTTTTATTACAAAAAACAAGGTAAACCCTTCTATTTTTCATTTATCTTCCAACTTTCTAATAAAACTGGAAAGGCTTTTTGTGGTTTCGGCAACTTTGAAAGAAAACACGGCACAGAGAGAACTTTCTTGTAACTCATTTTGGCAGCTAACCATCTTGAAAACCCAAACTGGCAGACAGCAAAGTAGTTTTTGTTCATTCACTTGGCAGCTCACAGCCGTAAGGGTTGCTTACAATTTGTAGTGTGCCCCAAAGAAATCAAGACTTCAGCTGGAGCAGCATCTTCTTTTAATTACTGCTGGTACTTAAACAAGTGCCCAGATTTCACCTATGTTGACAGCAGGAGTTAAAGCAAAACTCAGTTATGCCACTGGTCCCACGTTGTCCCTGTACCATCCTGAAAAATGCCTGGGGTCAGCAGCATGGAGAGGTAGCTTGCCATCAGACTTCAACCTGCCTGGGAAGGCTTTCTGCAAACCTTGCTGGGCTGTTTATCTCAGCTGCATCTTGCCTGTGCCAGGATCACTCTCATCCAGCCAGCTGGCCAGAAACAGTGCTTGGGAGAACTATTTCAGCATTATTAAGAGTGCAAGCAAAACAAAGTAATGCAGGAAACATTCTGAGACCTGTAAATAGAAAAACATATATTAGGCCTACTCTGTTGCTAGAGAGTGATTTTTTTTAGTATTATTTTCTTTTCCTGCCTCACTGAAACAGGTTTAAAGGAGTGAGGCACATAGCCCTTTGTACTTTGAAGTAAACAGATGTTGCTAGTTCTGATAACACCACATGGAGCCTTTGATATTTCTATTTCTTTACATAACTAAACAAAATCAAAAACTAGTACTTCTGACCTCACATTCCCATCTGCTGCCATGGGAGTGTTTACAAGTGTGTGGTTAAAGTAATAGTGGTGTGGTGTCCATGCACACCACTCCTACCAACAGAGCGTTCTTCCAACTATAAATTGTATCAGTCAGAGTGTAAACATGTGATATGCTTGTGGCAAAGGCAAAGGCACTACTCTTGAGTAACACTGTGCTTTGAAAAGAAGTATGTATCAGGAGAAGTGTGGCTAGCAGGTCGAGGGAGGTGATCCTCCCCCTCTACTCAGCCCTGGTGAGACCCCACCTGGAGTACGGTGTCCAGTTCTGGAGCCCCTATTACAAGAGGGATGTGGAGGTGCTGGAGCGTGTCCAGAGAAGGGCCACAAGGATGATCGGAGGGCTGGAGCACCTCTCCTGTGAGGACAGACTGAAGGAGTTGGGGTGTTCAGTCTGCAGAAGAGAAGGCTCCGAGGTGACCTAATTGTGGCCTTCCAGTATCTGAAGGGGGCCTACAGGAAGGCTGGGGAAGGACTTCTCAAGATCTCAGGTAGTGATAGGACTAGGGGGAATGGAATGAAGCTGGAGGTGGGGAGATTCAGACTGGACGTGAGGAGGAGGTTCTTCACCATGAGAGTGGTGAAGCCCTGGAATGGGTTGTCCAGGGAGGTGGTTGGGGCCCCATCCCTGGGGGTGTTTAAGACCAGGCTGGATGAGGCTCTGTCCAGCCTGATCGAGTGTGGGGTGTCCCTGCCCATGGCAGGGGGGGTTGGAACTAGATGATCCTTGTGGTCCCTTCCAACCCTGAATGATACTATGATACTATGATACTATGTCACAGAATTCCAGCCCTGTATTTTTTTTAAGTTACTGCAAGAGATCCATGTTCACAGTCACAGGTATGCATGCACATGAGGAAATGCCAGAGAGCAAAAAGCCATGTGTGTATATATATACACATACACATATACGCACACACACACACATATAAATAACCTTTTACCGTATTTTAAGAAAAAAATATCACAACAATCCATGCTTAGAATGCTAGTAAGTCAAAATGCTAAGATGTAATACGTGATCAGCACTCAGTGCCTTAATGCTCGCAGTAACATGTTTGCTTTTTATTTCAGTCTGCTTCACAGTAATATTAGCCACACTGTTCCCCTTTCTCATCTAACAGAGCTCAGCATCACATTATTGAGCCTTGATCATCGACTCCACCATCATGCCTTCTGATTAACACTGGTGTAAAATGAAATCATACTACCTGTTTTTCACTGGTTAATACACAAGACTATAATTTGATGTTTACTCTTTCTGGAATCTCATTGTGAAATGTGGCAGCTAGCAGCCATTCTACAGCCTGAAATGTCTTTTTTGTTTTTCTTTTTCTTTCCTCCTCCAGGTTTTATTTGTGGTCACTCCTTTGCATTTTAAATTCATTAATGGCAAAGCACCTGAAATTAACTTCCTAAGAAGCTGATAGAGAGAAATCTCAGGAATCTGGTGTGGTGCAGAGTGCAGACATGCATGGCAGACATGCATTTTGCATGGGCTCTTCAGTGACACTGAAAAAGCAAGCTGCTGTGACCACCTTCCTGGTGGAATTTTCTGGTGCCTCCTTTTCAAATAGTTTTACTAGTTACTGCTGCTAAGGAAAGGAAGCTGCTTAAAGTCATCACTTAAATCATTTCTCTGCTGGAAGAGTGGTTTCAGAGCTTTAAACTGAACAGATATCTTCCTATCTAGAAAGCAGTATCTTAGAGAAACTCACAGTTAGAATGGCTCTACTTTAAAATGGGCAAAATATCCCATCATTAAAAACCCTAAAGAGTTATGGGATTAATTTTTTATGATTGATTTTTTTATTGTGAAGTAGGAAGGAAGAATCTGTGGGCAATATTCTCAAGCACTCTGGATTAAAAAGAAAAAAAAAAAGTGTATGACTCACCTCTTTGCTAAAAAAAAAAAAGTTGCCCTTCCCTCCTGGGATAACACCACTGATGTTGTTACAGCTGCTTCCGTGTGGCATTTTCTCCTTTTTCTTTATGCTTGCTGGAGTAGTTCTGTTGCATTTGTGCATACAAGGAAAAACACTGAAGTAACAGAGAAGAGGCATTCCAAATTGTGTCCAGCCTGGGGAACCTAGACAGATCCAGCCAGAGGACTTGGAAAGGCCTGATTCATCTATCTGGGCTGAAAGTGCAAGTGCAGGAAGATTTCTCTCCAGGAGGAGGCTCCTAGCTCGTTTTTCCTAATACAGATATAACTAGACACTACTTTTGAATTAAGCTGTACAGGCTCAACAGAATTCTTCTCAGCCTCTCATGGAGAGACACTTTATTGTACTTGCTACTACTTTTCTAGGTAGCAGATAGTGGAGAAAAAAAGTGGAGAATTTTGGATAGGAAAGCTTTGGGCTGAGAATCGGCAAATTCTTTTGACTTTATAGAAGGGAAAAAAAAAGAAATCCAGCTGTGCAAGACTGAAAATATTAGTGGAAATTAAAACTCGCTGGAAACATTGACAACTTTAGCAACTATGTAAACTGATTTTTTTAAAGGTATTTTTCCTCCTTTTTCATGGGGACACTAGTTGAAGAATTGTTGTTTCCAAATGTAAATGGATCAACAGAAATAGGAATAGGAAGAAGTTTCACTCTCACAGAAAGAAAAAAAACAAGTTCAGTATGATTTCCTTTGAAGAAGGTAGGGATTAGAAATATGGGAAATAGCCTAAAAAGACTATTAATTTCTTTCCCCCCACCTGTTCCAATTATTCCACTCCGCACATAAAAGCTGCCTGGAAGCTTACAAACTAAATAATTGAAGAGGCTTTGGAACCATGGGGTTGCAGATATTAATTTTGCCAAGTTGAAGAATACACACATCAAGTGCTGACTGTTACCAGTGTGAAAGTGACAAAAATTAATATATTGCAATTATAATTATAAAAATGCTTTTCTAATTTTCTTCCCCTGGGAAATATACCATTAGCATGCATAGTCAATGACCACAGATGTTTCTGAAACAGCTTTACATCTATTCTTCAGACCACCACTTCATTGTGCTGAATCTTTCCAATAGAAGATGATTTATTTCATTTAGTTGCTACCAAGAATATTTGTGGTACCGCAGCTAACCAGTCAGCTCCAGTGGTATAGAAGTAATTCACTGTTGAGTCACTGTCTGGACATAAAGTACAACTCTTAAGTGCTTATGTGGCCATATACATCATTAACTAAAACAAAAAAAAAAAAGAGCAAACCAAACCAAACCAAAACCACCCACAAGCAAACAACACCAACAAAAAACCCACTGCAAAAACAAACAAAAAAACCCCAACCCCCACACACACACTCACAAAACCAAAACCAAACAAACCACACCTTCAATGCTTTTAATCATCAGCCTTAAAAAAGACTTTAATTTTATGTGGGAAAGTGTTTATTGTTCCTTATGATTTTCTTGAAGCTGGAGAAAAATCTTGCAGTGTCCTCCTCTGGCTTCTGCATTATGTAAGCCAGAAGATTTAATTTAGCCAGCTCCACAGTAGAGGTGGAAACCATTTTCTGAACTATAATGAATGATTGTGAGATTCAAGCTTAGACTTAAAGCCTTTAAGTGTGGAGAACCTATTAGCTACCACCTTCAGCAAAATCTACTCATTTATTAATTGCATAGCTTGATTTCTGTGGTTGGATTTCACCTAAACACAGACTTAGGAGTTTATACATTGGCATTTCAGTCCATAAAAAGAACAGTGTAAAAATGAATATGTTAATGTTTAGGTTACCACCTTGTGATACTTGAGATTGCTGTTCAGTTAGACATGAATAGAGTTCAAAGGAGCATTTATCAGAACTAAGGCTCTAATCCTCCAACTGGTGCAAACAAGCATACTTCCAGGGGCTTCCTTGGCTCTGCAGCCATTGAAAACTTCTTTTTTGGAAGTTTCTTATACTCTGAAAGAGACAACACTTAAAACAATGGAGGGGAAGGCATACTGCCACAATCTATTAGCACTTCTATTCCTGCAGCTCATGCATGCTTTTTGACACATTTGAGTTTGTTGGTATTTTGTTTGGTTTTCTTAAGTCCTTAGTGCATATTGTCTTTCCGTTATTGAAAAGATACAAGCTTTCAAGAATGGCAAATGATCAGCTGTCTCAGCTGGATCTGGATCAAATGTAACATTGTACTTTCCAGATATCCTATCATATAGCATGAGAAAAAAAAGCATTTAATAGCCATACTGCTTTATTTGTGACTGCATTGATTTTATATACTCTACGGGGTAATGTATCTAATTAAAAGTTTCTTTCCTGTGAGACCAATTTCCATGGCAGGAAAAGGATAGAACAATCTAAACGCAGCAGAGATTTCATTCTGAGCCTTTCTGCTCAGATGATCTGGTCTGCAACACCGAGTGCTTGCTCCCTGCAAATCTGGAGTGTTAGACTAACAGGCAAACAGCTGCATCTTCTTTCTGTTTGGGAAAGAGCTACCGTTATACTCCATCAGACACAAAATGAGTCATTTCAGATCACCTACTGCAGAGCACTAAACCGAAGCAGAAGTTATGACCAAAGAAAGGTTTTCACAATAGACATTCTGAATACAGTCTAAATACCCAGGTGCAATACATAGAACATTTGACAAATTGATGTTACATGAGAACCTGACAGGCTGGGGTCAGAGTGGCAGGAGAGCAGCTAGGCAGAGAGGGACCTGGGGCTACTGGTCGATGGTAGGCTGAACATGAGCCTGCAGTGTGCCCAGGCAGCCAAGAGGACTAATGGCATCCTGGCCTGCATCAAGAACAGTGTGGCCAATGGCATCCTGGCCTGCATCAAGAACAGTGTGGCCAGCAGGAGCGGGGAGGTCATTCTGCCCCTGTACACTGCACTGGTTAGGCCACACCTCGAGTACTGTGTCCAGTTCTGGGCCCCTCAGTTTAGGAAGGATGTTGACTTGCTGGAACGAGTCCAGAGAAGAGCAACAAAGTTGGTGAGGGGTTTGGAACGTAAGCCCTATGAGGAAAGACTGAGGGAGCTGGGGTTGCTCAGCCTGGAGAAGAGGAGACTCAGGGGTGACCTTATCACTCTCTACAACTACCTGAAGGGAGGTTGTAGACAGGCAGATGTTGGTCTCTTCTCCCAGGCAGCCAGTACCAGAACAAGAGGACACAGTCTCAGGCTGCGCCAGGGGAGGTTCAGGTTGGATGTTAGGAAGAAGTTCTATACAGAAAGAGTGATTGCCCATTGGAATGGGCTGCCCGGGGAGGTGGTGGAGTTGCCGTCATTGAAGGTGTTCAGGAGGAGACTTGATGGGGTGCTTGGTGCCATGGGTTAGCTGTTTGGGTGGGTTGGATTGGTTGATGGGTTGGACACGATGATCTTGAAGGTCTCTTCCAACCTGGTTTGGTTTATTCTAATAAAGGTTTATTCTAACCTAAAGCAATCTTTGATACCATAGAAGAAACCCCAAGTGAAAGCTAGGTTTCAACTATTAGCAGGTATTAACAGCACACTAACCAAGAAATTAGATCAAAAATGTCAAACGCCACAAACTTGTTTGGTTCCTGACACAACTCCACTGACTTCATCTTAAGGCAATGAGTATTCCAAGGATCTAAACTTCATTCTATGGCTGCTTTGCACATGAAAGTATTAGAAGTCATAAATATTTTAGAGGATTGTTTCTGAATTTGGCTTCTGAAAAATAAACAGAGATCAATCTAACAATACTGCTATGCAAGTAGGAGGAGTATAAAAGGGAAGGTTTCCAACAAGGGCACAAGGCTTCAAGGCTTACAAACCACACCTCCTGAGTTTTGCAAGAGCATGTTAATTGTCGCCATGAAGCTGGATTGATCACCTTCAGGGCTTGCTTGTTGGCCACTTCAGATCAAAGCAAACTTTTGTTCAAACTCCTGAATTTGCTTCCCCTTACAGGTATGATTCTAATAGAAAGTTGGTAAAAATTGTTAGATTTATTTAGCATTTGTCCATTAAGATACTGGACCACATGTGTCGTATTTTAGAAGATAGGGTTTCTGTGAAATGTTGCCAAAACAACTATATACAACACACAAATGTAGGCAAATTACACTCTGTTTTGTTGCTAATAAAATTAGGAAGGGTGTACCTAGATCAAATTAGAATTAGAGTGGCAGCAACACACAGAAAATTTAGGTTGGATTTACTGTGTTTTTTTTATTTGGTCCCTTATTTTCTGTTCTCCTTCAACTGAAGTGGTACCGCTACAGGTTATGTCGCAGTCAGGAGGTTATAAACCAAATAAATTATTTAATAAATGACCAATTAATTAAGCTGGAAAAAAAATCAAAATTACATTCATTTATGGAACTCAGACAACATCAACTGAATAACTGGAAAGGTCTTACAATCCCTCCTGCATAAAGCACCAAGTCTCTTGAGGAGAACTAGAAAATTCAATTGACACATTTATACATTTACAGGAGACACACTTAGGTGTTCTTATTCATTACAAATACCTTGAGAATTTTCCTGATCAGACATCATGTCAAACAAAAGCCAATAGTTCTATATAACGCCACTTTCATCTTACTCCAAGGTGAAGAATTAAAACAAAACAAAATAAAAAACAGGGAAAGGAAACTATTATAAATTTAGGGAACAGGTACATGCCCAGGCAGAGGTTTGGTGGCTTTACCTCATTTTCAGTCACCTATATGGGGGAGAATATGTTTTTGCTGCAGATTGCCCTCCATGAGCTGCACAGCTTCATGGAACCTGCCAGTCACATCACAGTATCACAGTATCACAGTATCACAGTATCAGTATCACAGTATAACTAAGTTTGGAAAGGACCTCGAGGATCATCGAGTCCAACCTATCAACACAGACCCCATGACTAGACCATGGCACCAAGTGCCACGTCCAATCCCCTCTTGAACACCTCCAGGGATGGTGACCTCCTCCCTGGGCAACCCGTTCCAATGATGAATGACTCGCTTGGTGAAGAACGTCCTCCTCACCTCGAGTCTAAACCTCCCCTGGCGCAGCTTGAGACTGTGTCCCCTTGTTCTGGTGCTGGTTGCCTGGGAGAAGAGACCAACCCCTTCCTGGCTACAACCACCTTTCAGGTAGTTGTAGAGGGCAATGAGGTCACCCCTGAGCCTCCCCTTCTCCAGGCTAAACAATCCCAGCTCCCTCAGCCTCTCCTCATAGAGCTTGTGTTCAAGGCCTCTCCCCAGCCTTGTTGCCCTTCTCTGGACACGTTCAAGTGTTTTGATGTCCTTCTTAAACTGAGGGGCCCAGAACTGGACACAGTACTCAAGGTGCAGCCTAACCAAAGCAGAGTACAGGGGCACAATGACTTCCCTGCTCCTGCTGGCCACACTATTCCTAATGCAGGCCAGAAGGGTAAAAGAACAAACTGCTGTGACCAAAACCCTAAGAGCAAAAAAGGGAAAAGAAAAAAAAAAAAAAAAAAAAAAAAAAAAAAAAAAAAAAAAAAAAAACCAAAACCAAACAACCAAAACCCCGAAAACAAGGAACCCAAGAAGAGGAGAGTAGCTTGAGACTGTATTTCTGTGGGGAGAGCTCAGAAGTGCAAACAGTTAAAAGGAACAGAAAATTTCTTTTCCATTTATTTTTGTGTGCATGAGTTGGCATCTCAATAAAGCCATAAACCTCACAGCAGCTCTGTAATGCCCCTGTTTTTGTTTTACTTATCACTTTTATTGTGCAGTGTTCGTCCATGCGATCCTCTGAGGGCACAGCACGTGAAAGCTTCACTCATTCCTGCACTGCCATTAAGCTTCAAAGGGTTGGGTCTGTGCACAATTTAAAATTGCTTTCTCTAACAAAACACTGTTATCAGCTCGAGCAAAGAGAAATAGCATTCGGAGGGGGATGGGGGGTGGGGGGAAAGCAGCTCTGTAATGTGGGCTTAGAATCAACAGGTTAATTTTCCTTTGCATGATTCCTTTCACCCTTCCCCACCCCCACCACCCCCCCAACTATTTTAGGGATGTTGATGTTTTCACTAAGCTTTTCATTCGATGTGACTCATAGCTGTGGCTTCAAGAACAGAAGGGATTCCTATTTGGCCTCTCTACAAGGCACCTCCTTTCTATTTACATATAAATCAGATGCAGGAAGAGATTAGCAGCTTCATTCCAGTAACTGAAAGCAATCCAGGTCCTCCACATTCACGTTCAGTCGATTTGCAAAGACCTGCGCTGGGAGATGTACAAAAGATTTGGGGAGGGGAAAGGCAGTTAGTTTTTCTTTTCCAGAAAAAAAAAAAAAAAGACCAAAGAACTTGTTTCTTGAGCAAAGTATTATGACTGGAAAATCCAGTGGAAATCCCAGAAATAAAAGCAAGCCTGTATTGACTTGAAATGCAGCTATGCTAGAGGTACTGGGTGTTGCTGATTTTTTGGCTTTGGATATAAAAAAAAGGAGGAGGGGGGGGGGGGGTGAGAAAAAAAAAAGGCAGCACAAAGTGAATCTCCCAGGCTTTGATGGGAATCTGCAGCTCTGTTAAAGGACCAGTTTAAACCTAATAAAAGCCACTGAGCTTCACGCACCAGGGTGATGCTGTTAACAATCTAGTAAGGGGAGTATTAATTCAGCAGGGAGCTGATTGGAGTGCTGTCAGAGCAGTGAAATAACTTGCAGGGACCAAGAAAGGAAAATGAGTGGGGAAACCAGTTTGAATTTGGAGTAGTGTGAACTAATACAACTAGGCTAAAATAGTAAAGACGTTTGAAAAGCAGCTGTGTCCCACAGCCTGACTGAAATGGATTTGGCCCAAGGGCACAAAAATGTGTTAATTCTGGCAGAGGCAGTTGCCTCCTCCAAGAGAAAGGCAACTAGGAATCGGTGGGAGCTCTGGGTACACAGGTCAATTGGACTAATGTCATTCTGCCAAAAGCAGAGGCAGCCATGTAGATGCGCAGCCAGATCCTGACCTCAGGGCCAGGGAGGACCAAGTTTGCTGCGCAGACAGAAGAAGGCAGAAGAATCCTCCTTAGCACACTGTTCCCCCGTCCTGTTAATCTTAGCCTGGAGTCAGGCTTATATTAAGTTAGTAACTGACAAAAGTGAGCTTCCATACCAGATAATTGTGTGAGTCACTGCTGGCTTCACTCATATGTATATATGATCTCTTTATGTAAATTATGTATGGTGCACACACAGAGACGATATGACATAAATAGCTAATTAAATATGCACACTAAGTATTAGATGGCTGTATCCTGACCATTTATTTTCTCATTCCAGGGGCTGATCATGCTCTTATTTCCACTGATGTTCATCTGGAGCCAGCAGTCACACCAATGCAGAACTGGTGTAAATTAACATTAGAATGAAGCTATTATAAATTGTTCTCACTGAAATATGTGTTTATATCTGACAGTCCACAAGTTTTACTCACAAAACCAGTGAAAAGAAAGCTCTTCCAAAACAATTTCATTTGAAAAGCATCCAATTTATACACTCCAGCCCTGTAAACAAGGTTCTCTTATGAAAGTGGACTTAAATGTCTTCCCATGAGATCAATGTTTAATACAGCTGCCATTCAGTCTTTCCTTTCTGGACTTTATTACCTGTATAAACATTTATAAGTTAGATACTAAGTTCATGTGACCTGTTTAGGAGTTAAGCCCAAAAGAATGCTGCTTTTAATCTGCAAACCTTTTTACAAGCTCTTAGCCACAAAGACATTTGCCACAGCGTTTTCCAAGTATTCTGGTGTAATTGAAACTTGACAGAGACTGCCTATTACTGTGATTTTTTTTAGATCATTTTCTTAGAAGGTGGAAGGAAAAACAAAGGGGCAAAATGTCAGTTATTTATGGTTGTCAGTCCAGTACCTGGGGCATGGCTTTTTAATACCATTTCTGGGCTTTATTTATTTTCTTTTAAATCAGGTGCTACTAAGTTGCTCTCGTAAAGTGTGTTTCTTCCCAGTGGCCTGTCTCATGCAGCAATAGTACTTTGCATGCACAGGCTTCAGAATCTGAGCTAACATCACAGAAATGATGGAGATGCTCCAGAGGAATAACTAAATGGAAGGATCAAAGGGAAAAAAAGTAAGAGACTCAGAGGGAGAAAAGCAAACTGTTGCTGAGCTGCAGCTGGGAAAAATTTGACACTGATTCAAAAAATCCCATGTCTTAAAGAAACAAATTCTTTATTGAAAAAAAAACTCAAAAATTTCAATAGTATCTGTATGAAATGCATAATCCTTCAATCTTAAATCTTTACAGTATATTTTATTTTGCTAAAGCAAAGCTATATGTCAAATAACTCTATTTCTGTGGTGTTATTATCTAATAGAATCACAGAATCATTCGGGTTGGAAAAGACCTCAGGGACCACCAAGTTCAACCACCAACCCTACTCTGCAAGGTTCA